>NC_028451.1:24859262-24977730 GCF_000263155.2 Setaria italica | reverse complement strand
GGATTTTTCCACATCCACTACAGCCAGAGCTCCCGCTAGTAGATGTCGACAAAGAAGCACTTCCAGAACCCGAAGCAATGGAGGGGACCTCCACCGAGCGAATCACTTTCTTGAAGCATAGACATGGTAGCTCCAAGGCGACTAGCGTCAACTTCGGGTACTTCTTCGACAATAATATCCTCCAAGGGAGCAGAAAAAGTAGTCGGGGGATACGACTCTATTCCTGCCTCCACAAAGATAGTCTACATCCTCGGGTGGGATTAGGATCTATCTTCACCTAATAGATAGTATAGGAACGTGTATATGCAACGTGATTTTTTATATTACTCGCTAATATGCTAGAGGATGGAAGATCGTCAGTGGATGTACACGGGCTGCTCTAGTCAGAATTCATTGACCAATGAATGGATTGACAAGACGGATGCTTTCTTGGAACGGGCATTTGCAAGTGTCAAAGGAGCTAGATTGACTTGGTGTCCGTGTAGCAAATGTGGAAACATGCGTCGGCAAACCAAGCTAGACAAGGGCAAACATCTTGTGAAGAACGGATTTACGTTAGACTACACCAGATGGATCTACCATGGTGAAGCCGATCGTGGGAGAGACGAGGTCTTGAGACAACGCATTGAGGAATATGATGATGATACTGGAGTGGGAGACATGTTAAATGACTATCATGAAGCACACTTCAATGAAGCACGTAGGGAGGAGGAGCCAGAGGCTACTGCAAAGGCTTATTACGACATGTTGTCTGCGGCACAGCAACCCCTTCACGGGTATACCAAGGTTTCTCAACTGGATGCCATTGCACGCCTAATGACTGTGAAGTCTCAGTTTAGCTTGAGTCGAGACGCTTTCAATATTATGCTGACAGTTTTTGGCAGTCTGCTCCCGAATGGTCACATCTTGCCAAAGAGCATGTATGAGGCATAGAAACTCCTTCGTGCACTTAAGATGTCATACGAGCATATACATGCTTGCCTGAAGGGATGCATCTTATTTAGGAAAGAGTATGCGGAAGCAAAGTACTGTGTGAAGTGCGAATCGTCTAGGTTCCTGGAGGTAGACTCTGGTGATGGTCAAAAGAAGCAGCTTGCAATCCCCATGAAGGTTCTACGGTATCTTCCTTTCATACCGAGGATCCAACAGCTTTACATGACTGAAGAATCCGCGAAACAGATGACATGGCACAAAAACGGACATCGATACAATCCTGAGAAGCTGGTACACCCATGCGATGCTGAAGCCTGGACAAGCTTTGATGCGATTTATCCTGACAAAGCTCTAGAGGCCCGTAATGTACGTGTTGCATTGGCAACAGATGGGTTCAATCCTTATGGAATGGTGGCCGCCCCGTACACCTGTTGGCCCATGTTCGTTATCCCCCTCAATCTCCCCCCTGGCATCCTCTTTCAATGACAGAATATATTCTTATCATTGATAATTTCAGAGCACCCGGGGAATAATATGAGTGTGTACATGGAGCCTCTGATTGATGATTTGGTCCGTGCTTGGGAGGAAGGGGTATGGACATATGACCCAGCTACAAAGACAAACTTGAAGATGCATGTTTGGTACTAGTACTCCCTGCATGACTTGCCGGCATATGGGATTGTCTGCGTGGCTGGTGTGTTCACGGGAAGTTCCCATGCCCAGTATGCAAAGCATCTTTGAAGTTCATTTGGTTGTTGAAGGGTGGCAACTATTCTTTGTTCGACAAACATCAACAATTCCTCCCTCCTGACCATCCATTTAGACGAGACATCAAGAACTTTACGAAAGATGTTGTAGTTAAAGACCCCGCACCACAGATGATGACAAGGGCCGCAGTTCGTGCTTAGTTAGACGCTCTCGAGGTCAATAATGAAGAAGGTGGTTTTGTGGGATATGGCGAGCAACATGCCTGGACTCAGAACTCGTACTTGTGGATCCTCCCCTATTTTGATAACCTTCTTCTTTCACATAATATTGATGTAATGCACACTGAAAAGAATATCACCGAAGCAATTTTTGGTACAATCATGGACATTTCTGACAAGACAAAGGATAACGTTAAGGTTAGAGTGGATCAAGTGAGGTTATGCAACAGGCCAAAGCTAGACATGGCGCCTCCAAGAGCTGGCAAGCCGTGGAGAAAGCCTAAGGCCGATTTCGTTCTGACAAGGGCCTAAAGGAGGAAGGTACTAGAATGGTTCCAAACGTTAATGTTCCCTGATGGGTATGCAGTGAATTTGAAGAGGGGAGTGAATTTAGGTACTATGCGAATCAACGGGCTCAAGAGTCATGATTACCATATATGGCTTGAGCGCCTACTTCCGGTGATGGTTCGAGGCTATGTCCCTGAGTATGTCAGCAAGTGCTAGCGGAGTTGAGCAATTTCTTCCGCCAGCTTTGTGGGAAGGAGTTATATCGTACCGTGGTTGTAGAAATGGAAACAATGGCGTCTGTGTTGCTCTGTAAGTTGGAGAAGATCTTTCCACTAGGCATCTTCAATCCGATGCAGCATATGATTCTATACCTCGCATATGAAGCACGAATGGGGGGGCCTGTGCAGGGCTGTTGGTGCTATTCAATTGAGAGATGTCAAAAGGTTCTTCGAACTAAATGTAAGAATAAATGCAAAATTGAAGCATCCATTGCAGAGGCATACATTCTGGAGGAGGTGTCAAACTTCACAACAAAATACTACACTAACAACCTTCCTAGCGTGCATAATCCACCTCCTCGTTACAATGCCAGCGAAGATGAATTGAGCTTTAGCATTTTCCGAGGGCAACTTGAAAGTGCAAGTGGTGCGACCCACAAGACCTTGAAACATGAAAAGTGGCGCACTATCATGTTGTATGTGTTGACCAACCTATCCGAGGTGGAGTCGTACATGATGTAACTTCTCAACAAACTTGTTCTGAACTAGTCACCATTATTTTTCCAACTCGCATATTTCTCGTTGGTACAGGAATTTTTATCGCCAATTCTAGCAAAAATCAAGGCAACCGTACCCGCACAAAGCTGAGACTCTTCTCAGAGAGGGTGCGGGAAATGGAATGTCCGATTTCATTTCTTGGTTCAAACAGAAGGTACAATCCAATTTCATCGTCAATTCTCGTACATGCGAATAATATAACGAACCACCCTGCGTGAACTTGCAGGGCTGAACTGATGCGTCTATGAATGTTGAGTTGAGACAGGTTGCCGATGGCTGTGACTGTAGGGTCAGGTCGTTTACCGGTTATGACGTCAATGGGTATCGCTTTCACACAACAAGGCACGAGCAGAGTCGGCCCAATTAAAGAACCACAAATACTGGAGTTTTTACGCCAGGCTTTGATGGGGTCGAGTACTATGGAAGAATTGAAGAAATATACGAACTAACTTTTCATGGTTGCAAACCTCTTAATCCAGTCATATTCAAATGCCATTGGTTTGATCCATCTGTCGTGAGATGGGCCCCTAATCTTGGGCTAGTCGAAATTCGACAATCATCCGTGTTACCAGGAGATGATGTCTATATTGTGGCTCAACAAGCCACGCAAGTTTATTATTTGTCATACCCGTGCCAAACCGATAGCTGTCTTAAGGGTTGGGATGTTGTGTACAAGGTATCACCACACGGTAAACTACCTGTACCAAACAATGAAGATTATAATATAGACCCCGACACGTACGAAGGAGAGTTATTCCAAGAAGATGGGCTCGAAGGGAGTTTTGTGATAAATTTAACCGAAGCGATCGGAATGGAAGTAGACAATGAGAGGGTTGCTGCAGAGGACGGTGGAGACGAGGTTCAGAATGTGAAGGACTTAGAATTAGTTCAATGATTACAGTTAGGCAATGACAGTGATGACGACATTCCTCCTTCGGAGCACGGGCTTGATTATATCGACACGCGTGATAGTGATGATGAGACTTATGATCCGGCTAATCCCGATCATGATGATTATTTCTAATACATGTATGAGTCATACTAATTTATTTATAATTTTTCATACCATGTTATTTTGCATATCTTTCTAATTATATTTTGTTTATCTATACTGATTGGTTTACTCTTTTTAATTGCAGGTCATTGAGCAATGGAGGGCGGTATGAGGAAGCTCACGGCAATTTGTGAGAGACTGGCCGCTACAGGGACTGGTTCAGGTTCAGGTTCTGGGTCAGGTTCAGGTACAGCTTCGGGGAGGGGTCGAGGGAGGTGTCGTGGCAGGCCTCAACGCAGGGTTGAGGAGGAGAAGGAGGAGGTCCAGAGGCCTCGAGGGAAGGGTAAAGGGAAGTGTAAAGCGGCGAGGCCCCTGTCGCCTGAACCTGAGGTGGAGGAGGGGGAGGAGGTACCTTCCGCACACGCAACTGGTGATGAGGAGGAGGAGGAGGAGGAGGAGGAGCAGGAGCAGGAGCAGGAGTGGGAGGGGGAGGCAGGGGATGCCCAGTCCAAGATCTAGTTGCGAGGTCCCTCATCCCTCCCGAAGCGTCCGATACCTGAGCATATACGCCCGCTGATTAAACCGAGTGGGACCAAGTAAGTAACTTTAAATATTCTCAATAATTTTGTTATGTTGAAAGTTACAAAAGAAACTAATGATTTATATTAATCACTTGTGCAGAAGTTGGATTAAGCTCAGTGGGGGTGGTCACAACCGCAAGGTCAATGGGATCCTTGGCCTTTTGTGCAGGCTTCACTTCCCTGGCTTGGTGGTGTACGCCGGACAGCAGCAGCCGGCCTACACGTGGGACCACTACGTCGCCACCCCCGACGTCTCTGATCATGAACAGAGGAGATTCTCCAACATAGCGGAGCGGGTGAAGGCCGAGCTGTGGGTAAGTATTCCTGACACTACATTGCTCAATACATCACCTTCGTTGGACATTCTTGAAATAATAATTGTATACATCGCATCTATATGCAGGACTTCTATAGATGTCAGGAGGGATTCGAGGCCAAGGCGATGTCCGTCTCTGAACTAGCCGCCAAGAAGCTCGTGAAGGACATGCACTACGAGGTGCGCATCCAGGCCATCATCGAATTCTATGCTCAATACAGAAGGATAAAGGTCAGAAAAGAGGAGGCAAGGATAATGAACCTGACCAAGGACCAATTCGACCAATTCATGAGGGTAAGTAAAGAACGTTGATACTTACTTTATTTAAGATTAATTAGGCTCAATTTATTTTTTCATATGTCACACGCTTCATGATGTAGGTGCCTCCGTGGTGGTGCCGTGCGCATATCCAGTGCTGGGAAATGATGGTGGACGTGTGGTTGGAGCCCGGGTGGTTGGAGAACCACCTTGCTTGCCGGCAGCGGTGTTTGCAGATGCTAAGTGCACGACACCATCAAGGCAGCCTGAGCCTTGATGAATATAGGGAAAAATGGGTACGCTTCTTCAATTCTTTATTCTAACGCTTAATTCTGCATAATTTCTAATCATTTTGTATTTTTTTTGCTGCAGCCGTCGTCACATGATGGCCGGCCTTGCTCCCAGCTCAAGGCATGGGTTCTGTCCAAAAAGGGCAAGGTGATGACCAACATCGACTTCAACCCGGAGGACCCGTTCGAGGCGTATAGCCATCCCAGCATCCACAGCCGCGTCACCAAGTATACAACGGTGACAAGGGAGGTTCACGAGCTAGAGTTCGATCCGAGCTCTGAGGATATTGATGGAGAAATCGTGATGAGGGTGGGAGGAGGCAAGAAGCATGGCCGATATTGGATTGGTGACGCCGTAATTAACACGGCCTCTACTCCCACTCTCTCACATATCCGAGCAAGGAGCACGGACTCGAGCCCTGCGATACAGCCACGACCAACCACTGCACAGTTCCAAATGGAGGCTCTCCAGGTTCTTTCTCTTCCATCCATCATTCGTTGGTTGTTATGTACTTTAGCTTTGCATTGTAACATTGCAATGAAATATTGTAGGCCCAGTTGGAAGCAACAAGGAAGCAACAAGAGGAGATGGCGGTAAGGATGGAGCAAATGGTTCAACAGAGGATAGAGGTCGAGCGGCAGAGGATGGAGGAAGAAAATCGGATGAGGATGGACCATATGTTCTAGTACATGCAGAATTTTTTTTTTGCTTCGAGCATGGGTCAATCTTTGCCACTGCCACCGATGCTATTCCATCCACCTCAGTCACCCATAACTACTCCTGTGATTCACTTGACACATTGTGCTTAAGATTGAATACTTTAATTTAAACAACTTTAGATGTTAGCTCAGAATGTCCTATCCTATGTGCAGAATCAATCGGCGGCTTCGAATACTCAAGACCAAGATTTGTCACAGTGGTCTCCTTGGCCTCCACGGTTTTAGGCTTTGCATTTGTGACTTGAACTTGGATTTATGGCTTGTTTCATGCTTACTTTGGATTATGTCTGTGATGTTTATGAATAATGCTTGTAATGGTGGTTGTGAATTATGCATGTAATTGTTTATTATAAATGCCTGTGATGATATGTATTGTGAATTGAGAGGGGTCCGTTATACGTGACAAAATAGGTAAAAAAGGGGGTACTGCCAACTTTACCGAGTGTTACACTCGGCAAAGAGGCGCTTTGCCGAGTGTTTTGGCTTTAACACTCGGCAAATGGGCAGTTGCACCACGTTCTGGTGCTTTTTTGCCAAATGTATTGGCTTAAACACTCAGCAAAGAAGCCATAAAATGCTGCTAGTGACCCATGTTTGTCGAGTGCCAAGCCCCCGACACTCGGCAAACTGCAAACTTTAACGTGTTTTCCGAGTGTCAAACCACTGACACTCGGCAAACGTTAAGGTGTTTGCCGAGTGCCATGCGGCCGACACTCGGCAAACTTTAATTTGTTGCCGAGTGTCTTCCGTCTGACACTCGACAAACTTGTCATTACCCTGGACGCTGTTACCGCCCTTTTCGCTGAGTGTTTATCTTCGCCGAGTGTTTTTTGACCTTCGGCAAACCTTTTGCCGAGTGCCCGATGTTTGACACTCGGCAAACACTTGTTTGCCAGCGGAAAATTCGTCGAGTGCTGAATGCCGAGTGTTACACTCGGCAAACACTTTGCCGAGTGTTTTTGGGTCTTCGCCGAGTGATTTAAGGAGAAATTCGTTATGTTTGGGTACAAAACAACCACATTACATCCTATTAATGCTTATAGAAAAATAATATGATCTTATCAACCATGCTCTCATAGGGTCCTACTTCTAGCCAAGTAAAATGTGGTCGGCCACTTGAACAATATAATGCATCCGTGTACTCATAGGAAAAAAACATCCGTGTGATGATGTATTGCATTCTTGAGAAATTAATCATGGACTCTCAGACCCTCAGTTGGAAGAACAGGCACTTCAGCAAGCATGACTCAAGAAACCAACTGCTACCCTCACGTGAAAACCATATTGAATCATTCATTACCTTCATCCGTAATCTTCCTTTGACCGCCAGAAACACATTCCTTTGCAGAAGCACACACGCCCTAGCATTGCGCACACTGTGGATCGAAAGTGCAATATAGAGTTGAATAAAATTCAAGAAAGCTTCCATGTAAACATATATTGGACATAGGAATAATTTCAAGTTGTTCAGCGCGCAAGTTGACACAATCTTGCACATTGCTCCGTTCCTGATGCCTTCTACTCCCTCCGTTCCAAATTATAGGTCATTTTGGCTTTTCTAGATTTATATATATTATTATACATCTAAACATACGCTATATCTAGATGCATAACAGTATCTATGAACCTAAAAAAGCTAAAACAACTTACAATTTCGAACGGAGGAAGTAGTTCTCTAGTAGGTATCCTTAGTTTTTCCCGTTCATCAAGAAATCTAAACCCTTCATATCATATCTATTACTGCTAGTCCAGATCTTCCAGTAAGTATATGCAGTACATAATTAACTAGTGTAGCCGGTGCATCCGCATGGCATGTGGATTGACTCGGTTGTTGCATTGCATGCTCGACAGTGGACGGATGCCTGCTGTTTATTAGTGACCGGATGGCTCAGGAGTGACGTTGCGGTTCATTCGTTTGTTCTATCGACGCAGGTATGCAGCCCACACACACCGAAATGATAAAAGGACTTGTTCCACGCCCAGAGGCATCTTCTGTTCTTGCCCGTAACATTATGTGGCAGTTTCTAATTCCTATGGTGGTTGGAACACCAACCGAGGTTCAAGCCCACTTCCAGTACGTTCTATCATCAAAGACGATAGATTGGCGATGATCTTCTGGTATCAACACAAACTTGCGCCCATAGACAGCAATCTATGATTTCTTGGCTAGAGCTTAATTTCACTGATCTACCCACTACATCCTACTATCGCAAGTTGTGGCAGCTTCGAACATACACAGTGCATTCCAATCTTTGTTTCTCGAGTTTTAGATGGTTAATCTGAATTTATATTTCTCCTATTGCCCTCTTTCTTCTTTCCTGTTTCCTGGACATGTACTCCCTATTTAAAGAGAAATAATCCTTCATGTTTGGTGCAACAATCACAAGAGAATCAAATCATATCCTATTATTATATTAACGATCCTGTTCTCACACCATCCTACTTCAACCCAAGTAAAAATGCAGTAAGACACTTGGCTAGAGCTTAAGCTCATCATTGCACTTTATGCAATATTCGTTACATATTTTACACTGATAGACCTAGTTCTCATTTTGCTGCACTCGATACTCAATACGACATGCTCTGGTTGTCAACTTCATATATGTTCTTGATGTATCAATGTTTCCTTAGTGGGCATCCCCTTAGCAGTTCGCCTGCCAAGAATCTCACATGTTTTCTGCCAGTTCAAATACTGAATTAAGATTTTAGTGTTGCTTAATTTGATGGTCTGAACAAAGAAGGTCTGGACGAACATAGACTAAAAAATGATCCAATTAATGTTGTTGGCAAACAAGATCATCAGCTTGAATAATGCTCCATGCGTGTTATGATATGTTGTGTTGCTTGAAAGATCATGGACACGGACTCTTTGTAGGTACTCCATCAACTCAAGAAACCTAGTGCTAGTTTTAAAACTAGTAGTTTCGCAACAAAATCATATCTTGTTCTTGGCTTCTTGCAATGGACTTATGAAGTCTGATAATTGACACAAACATAGCTCAAATAAATCCAACTGCATATACTAATTGAGCATCTAACCAACAGACGATAGCACACGCTGCAGGAAACAAAATTTGCAAAGAAACAAGACGTCAGCTTGTTGCTCCAAGAACTTTTCACGTTGTTACAACAGTTTGGCTCGCAGCCATCACGTTGGCAAAATATGGCAGCAAGCTAGCTCACAAAGCTACCCCTGTCAATCAAAATGTCAGCACAGAATTAACTTCGAGGCCAACAGATGTGTGCTAAGCTTACACGCTCGTCCAGGTATGGTTTGACAAACCATCAAGATACACCTGCAATTTCATTGCTTCATGATGCCACACTCAATCCAATAGGGCATGGCTACTCTCCCTCGGTTACCATTCACGGAGACAGCTGGATGGTTTCTTAAGAGGCGCAAAGTCCGTTGTGCGATAGGTCATGCTATATAGCGAAGCGTGCAAGCCGCCGGTGTGTCATCGTTAAAGCCGGTGGAGATTGGTCGCATAAGGTAGCTGAAGTCATGACCCTGTCGCGTTCTTAACTTTCTTTTTTTCTTCCACCCCCCCCCCCCCCCCCTCCTTTTTTTTGAGGAAATTGTATGTCTAGAGACTAAATGTTCCGCGGAACAACCCTTCTATCCATATTCAATAAAGGATAACTTATGGTGCAACAACCATGCATGGAGCTTAATTACCCATGTCCAAAGTTCACTCTATGCTACTCGATATGAAGAAGCTGTCTTGTTACTTCCTAGTCCCTACGTTCCAAATTATTATTGGTTTTGATTTTTATAAATACATAATTTTTTATATGCATCTAAACATTCAGTAAATTAGAGTACTAACACTAGTATATTCCTTTATGCACACGCACGGGGCTAGCAGTATTTTCAAAAAATACAATGGTACCATGACTTTGTTAAATACCTATATATAATTTAGGATTTATGGATGACTAATCTGCAAATATTCACTATATTTACTCGCTATATTCCTCTACGGAATTGAAATCTTATGAAAAGTTATTTTCTTTAATTTCGTTTCCCTTACATTCATGATAGTTGTTATATATTTTGTGGTCACCCATGGCATAAGATATCATTTCGTTTTTAAAAAAAATTAGAATCGAATCCCACCACATATTAGAGAGAGAAACTTGCATTAGTGTATATGTGAAATTATGTGGCACTTTCTGTAAACTCTTTTATAATGAAGTAAGTAGGCAATTTAAATGAAAGTATTTGGGTTCATAGGATAATTTTTCATAATGGTAGAAATGTGAAATTTAGAAGAGGTGGTAATTTTTTTTGATATTTTTGGTATTCTAGAGGTGATAATTTAGAAACAAATGTATGGTGTATTTCAGGTTAACTTTTCGTGATGAAAAACATGGACGATTCAGAAAATTGTCATATCCAATGCATATCATTTAATGATGATCAATATAGTATGATGTTTTGCGTTTCTACAAGAATTTCTATGATTTGTCTTTTTCCCTTGTTGCATGTCTAGCAAGAGAATTGCTATGGATGCTGAGCCTCTGGTTTAAGAGGAAATTCCTTATTTGACATATGATTTGTCTATGATTTGGTGAATTTTAATTTTAAAATCATAAATGCACACGTGTGTTTTTAAGAATATGGGGTTCATCTTCATTTATTTTATCACTACGAAAAGATTCATGAATTTTTGAGGTGATTTGATGGTTGATTTGTCCAACTTAACTAACAAAAGTGATGAAAATATCAAATAAAGAATGAAAGTTTGAACTCAGTGTCATATAAGGAAAGAAATTTTCCAGGACCAAGGAAGGAATTAAGTCATCTTGTAGTGTCAAATAAGAAATTTTCTCCTGGTTTAACGGTAGAAGATGCGCTCATTCCTTCAGCTAGTTTATTATATAGATTCAACTACATTGTTTCCACATCTTAACAAAGTTGCAATTCAAGTGAAACATGTTATTCTTCTTATAAGCACTGCTTAGCACATATAATGTGACGAAGAAAACAGGTTTTCTTAAAAAATTAACTGATCACTTCCATCCGTTCTTTTTTTGTCCACGGCCGTATACCAACCCAGAAATAGCAACGAGCGCTATAAAACGCCGGCCACACGCCCAGGAGCAGAACCAGGCACCCCGCAATTTTAGCCCGGAGACAGGCCGGCACCCACCAAGAATGGCACGCCTCGCCGCCGTGGCCGTGGCCTTCGCAGCCATCGCCGCGGTGGCCGGCGCCGCTGAGTCCTACTACGCGTCCGTGGAGAACCACCTCCCCGAGCGCGGCATGAAGCTGGTGTGCCAGGCGCTGGGCGGCATGTTCCTTACAGAGCTCAGCGTGGTGCCCCGGGGGCGCGTTCCCCACGGCAAGGCCGGGCGGCGCGTCGCCGAGCTGATGGTGGAGGGCGACCGGAGCGGGTGGGTGCGCTGCAACTGGGCGTACGCCGGCAACTACGTCGCCGGCCTCACCCTGCTCGACTCGCGGTGGCCGGAGGCCCGGAGGTGCCGAGATCCCGCCGGCGAGGGCCTCTGCCGCATCTTGTTCGAGCACGACACCGTGTTCCTCAAGACGCCCGGCGGCGGGGTGCGCGTCATCGGCGACCTGCCGGTGAAGCGGTGCCGACGGCACTGGCTGCTCTTCAGCACCGAGTGCTCGTACCCGGACCACCCCTATCCCTACGCCGGCCGGCGCCTCGGCAACGCCTTCCAATACTTCGCCATCTGATTGCCTTGTTCTTCTCTCGGTGACGGTTGTAATTGGGCCAGAGGGGTGCCAACCAATTTGGGGAGTCAAATTTTGTAAAATTTAGTCAAGGCCTTCCCACATATATAAAGTACAAATTACAAAAACATGCGTCACAAGACTGCTTATGGGGCGAAGGCGCAATTCAAGAGCATGAAACTGATGAGTTCGAATTGGAACTCAGCAAATCAACAGCTTTCAACTTGGATTTCCATTCACAAATTCCCAAATCCAACATGGATTCGAGAATTTTTGCCTGAATCTGGTCGAAAACCATGAGCTTTTGATTCAGACTGAACATGAAAAGAAACTAACGCTCAACATTGGTAAACAAAAGCGCGGTAAATGAAAAGCAGGTAGCAGATCGTCCAGAGTGCCACGGCAGATCCCTGCTCTCCGTGGCAGTAGCAGCGACGAGCCGACGACCAAGCTAGCAGAAGTGACGAGGATGTATGCATACGGTCATACTTGGAGAATGGCACGAGGATGGAGGAGACTAACAAGGCTGTCCAAGTGGAGAAAGAGGTCCAAAGCTCATCCGGTTCGAGTCTACAAGGTGGAGGCCCAAAGCAAATCAAAATTCGAGTCCACTTGAAGTCCAGAAGCAGCCCGCACAAAAAAGACGCCCAGGTCACGTACGGGCTCCGTTTTGGGTGTTCTATATATACATAAAAAGCTAAGGAGATAAGCTTTCCAATGGTACCGGTCTTAGGCCTAAATTCACTTAGAGTCAACGGGAATTATCAAAATAAGTGGATGTCCAGAATTTGTCATGGTGTTGCGCTATTGTCTTTTGTCATGGGGGCGAATCCGGGGGGGGGGGGTCATGACCTAGCCCTCATATATTCAGTAGCCGCCACCACATTAGGGTTTGGGTTTTGTTTAGTCCTAGTTTTGAGAAACAGATCATTGTTATTGGAACTGTGGCGACAAGTCATTTTACTATGATCTAGGATCTCTGTTCTTATTCTTCTTGACTGTGGCGATGAGTCCTTTCATGCTAAGAACTTGAACTCTTTTATCCACTTTTGCTTCATCCACATATGCAATTTCAGATTGCGTTCTTCACATCCTTATCTGTGTTCTTCGATTCGCTTGCAGGAAAAGCCTTCGTGGTGAGGTCAATCATGTTGTGCATGGTTGATAACCAGAGGAGACGCGGTGCTACGATTGCGGGGTTCAGATCTTGTCGATCGGAAGTCGGATCACGTGTGTTCTATCTCCACCAAATCAAGAGTTATCCCCACCTGACGGAAGATCGGGCTAGTGCTACGTCAAGAAGCCAAAAGCACGATCGACTCGGTGATGAACATGATGATTGTGCCATGGGCGTGGAAGAGGACATCAAATGGAGGGACGGCTATCAATGCTATCAGAGGATCTAGAAGGAGGGTGCTGCGCATTAGCACCATTCCTAACTTTAAAAAGCACTGCTAGCTTAATTCAGATGGCAGTTGTGCAAAAATGCTTAATCAATAAATCGTGGTACGCATCTGCTGTTGTTTCTTCCGGATTAAATAAAGCTTCAATTCATATCTGAACTTAAATGCTCGATATCTGTTTGCTGGTTGGTCTTGCCATTTTAATTTGCTGTGCAGCTTAATCTGGGATTTGGCACCGATGCAAAAGATCTACACAGAGGCGTCTGTCCGTGTTGTGAGTTTATGCAGGTGAAAACCTTGTCTTTGATGACTCGGCTCGGCGGACGCCGCTTCCCTCCCTGCACGCATCACTTTGCAAGAACTCATTCCTTGGCTTGATGTACTGTTGTCTTCATGGTTTAAGAGGGAAGTGTTGCTCAAATTCGATGGAGCTTTTGGAAAGAAAGAAGCTAGCTTAACTGGTTTTTATTTTAATTTTAATTTTATTTTTTTACTAAAGAAAGAAGGTAGCTTAACTGTTATTCAAGGGAATGCCGACCATCATGTTTGCTTCGGTCGCCGTTTGGGACTGCTGGTCAAATGCTATTGACCGGTTGGCGGAAATTAAATAGGTCTTCTAGGACATTTAAGATGCATTAGATGCACCATTCACCAGCTTCTTTTGTACGAGGACGACGGAGTTTTGGAAATGTATGGTACAAGAGAATAGAAGCAACCGTGTCATACTTTTTCTTCGTAGATGCAACATAGGCCGATAGGTAGTTTTGAGCAATATGTTGAGTCTGAGATCCTATATTTCTTAATGCTGCAAGGAAAATGGATCTTGCTAAGCCATGTTTGTGATTTTAGTAATTAATGACAACATAAATATTGGAACTGTGCATTTATCAAGATGTACCTTTGTAGGTCCCAAGGATGAAATCCAAAGCCATATAGATGATAGTAAAAAATCCAAAGCAAGGAAAATGGATCTTGCTAAGCCATGTTTTTTTTCTAAGGCATCCAAATGGTGGTAAAAAAGTCGAGATAAAGACACATGAAGACATGAAGCGAATCTTGCTAAAAATGGATTACTGGCGCATATCACCGACTAAGTCGGTGATGATAGTTATGGCACCTGATCAAATGGTGTCTGAAGGAACAACACCATGGCCAACATCACGAGATATCAGCGGACAAATCAGTGATCATCGGCTCAGCTCGGTAACAGCTCAGATTTGGCTCTAGAAACTTTTGTGCACTGTGTATGCGATGGAGACAACAGTAATCAGGAGCACTGGTGAGTCACTGGACAATATGGTGATGCCCATGTGGGGCCAGGGCAGCAGCGGCTCAATGGCTAGTTCAGTATGTACACCGAACAGTCCGGTGTTCGGTGTGCATAGATTCTGTGACCATTGGAGCAATGGCCAGCTCTTAATAATATAATTTCAGTATTTGTAGATATAAATGACACCCCAAGTCAATGAACTTCTGGTACATTTTACTCTAATTAATTTTAAAAATTGATAACCCCACGCAATTGTTCCTTTGTTTCCTTCCCCAACGAATTGCCGACCGAAAGTACATGAGTCCAAAAAAAGCAGAGTTATGGACTCTACAGAAGCAGCAAATGTTTCACTACAAGCGGTTAGTCCGCGCCTGATCTGACGTCTTAGCATACAGCCAGAGATGAGTCAGCACCATGTTAAGTTGTTACACAGGGCTGGCACGGTGATAAGAACCTCAAAAGCGCGAAGGCGAAGTAGTCTTCTTAAGCGTTTAATCCTGGGGCCTTCCACTCCAATCGCCATGAAGATGGCTCTCTCTGTCTCTATAGCCTCGCTCTCTCGTGCAATCCTTTATGCATGATGGATGCACTCATCATGCAAGGCTAGCAAGAGGTGAAGAAACAGAGGGAGGGTCGTGTATATGTAGGCACGGCATGTGGTGTTAGATGCTAGAAAACATGCAGTACCATATGGGTACATATATGTAGTTGTCAAGGAGCAAATGCTGTACAAATAAAGAGATAAATTACATGCAGTACATATATACTCCGAAGTTGTCAATGAGCAAAAGTTGTAGTGGGTGAAACTTAATTCGTATAGGATTCGAACCGGAACCTCTCGATTCGTATATAGTGTTCTTACCATCTCAGCTACAAAGCTTATCGAAAGCAGGGTGTGCGCATTAGTAGCTAGATCTGCTATTCTTTTCTCTGTATAGGCATGATGATGGCATGCACTAGCATCATTCAAAACTTCATGATTTTCCAAAGCACTGTTAGTTTAATTCATATGGAAGTTGTGCAAAAACCCTTATGTGTATGATAGAACTTGAGCAAAATTTCGTGTAAACAGGAAGCCGTTAAATCACAGCTATTGCCATACGCAACCATAGCTTTAGGCTCAGTACCAACTTCGAGTATTTGCATATGAACAGCAGCAGCAACCAATGGGTGTATTATGATTTAGGAAACGTTTTAAGGACACGAAGCAGGAATGGCAGTGAAATTGGTTCCATTGCAGTTCTTTCTTCAGTAATTCGATAGGCGATACAGTCACTGTTTTGTGACGTTGTATCAATTGTCCACGATCCCATGAAACTCAAGTGTTTATATTTGCCTTCATTTGTCATTTTTCATTTGATGTTGCAATACCTGATTGAATTTCTGTTGGAACATGATCTGGACTTCTCTCCGCAGGATTTCAACTTCCAAAGCATACTCTCTTCGTTCCTCTTGGGATGTCAACTCGTCCAATTGTACTCTCAATGCGTCCAGGGTACCATCCAGGCCTGAAAACTTCTGAAGATCTGAGGCATCAGCTGAAGTAAGCTGCAGCAGACTCCTAACAGCTAACAAAGCCTGCATAATGATCAAAACAATTGTGACAGGAAGATTAACATCTCGTACTTCATGGCAAACGTAAGGAAGTATTCACTTAGATTCCATTTTAAAGTTTACCTTCTCCTCAAGGTCAAGGTCAGGAGCTGATATCATGTCAACTACAGATTTTATGAAAAGGTGATTGCTTAAGAATGGAGCCTGTGACTTTCCTGCACTTAGCTGAAAGTCAGCTACATATGCCAGTAAAGACACGACCTTTTTCTGAAGCCGGATATTGGTGCTAGCTGTTGACAGTATGTGCTGCAAACAAACAACGCATTGGTACACTTCAAACCTTGTTTTTCTAGATGTTCAAAATATGATTTTCTTTCTTCTACCTGCAACATTGCATACCCATTTTCTGAAAGGAAGAGCTCCTGGCCATGTTCATTGTCCCTAATCAAAGAGGATATAGCATACAATGACTTTGCAGCTTCTGCTGCAGAACTGGAATAACCCATGTTCACTAATCTTTCCAATGCTCCATAACCAAGGATCTAGCCAAGTGCAGAAAGAGATGTGTAAATACTGATACCCTATAGAATGATGCAGTGAAAGAACAGAAATAGTTCCCTGAGTAAGGATAGGACTAAAAGAGAGAAATCACCATGGGAAATAGTTGGAGACCTGTTAAGATGTTGATAATACCTGGTTTTGGACAAGAGCATTATTCTGACTGGCTTTACCCAGCACCCATGCTGATGTAGTCCTTATTCCTTCATCTGTGTTGTTAAGTTCCTGAATCAACGGAAGAAGGCCTCCAAGTTTGTCAAGGTCTGAAAATAAGCATAAGAAAACAATGTGGCCATAAGAGAAGCAGAGAAAAGGTACAACTCTTTTTGTGCATAAACTGACAGAAAAAAAAACAGAAATAAGCTGCCAATTTTATCTAATGGAGTAACAGGAAATGGAAACTTCAAAACAAAGTTTTAACCTTCGGAACAAATAAGTATTCAATAGGTACATGGATCATTTTAGCATGCATCAATTGCAGGTAAATCACTACTGTGTTTGTAAACTGAACTCTGTGGACAAAAGACAGGAAAAGGGGAATCTGTTCTCTGTAACTGCACAATCTGACAGACAGTCATGCATGAGTTGAATTTCTGACGATCAGATTTCAAGCATAAGTTTATTCAAGAAAAGAACACATGATTTACCATTAGCATTGTCGATGGGCTCAACGAGAACTAAAAGCTCTTGCAGTGCACGCTGGCGGTCCTCCAGAGAAACAGAGGAATTATTTAAGTCAGCAATAGCAATCTTCATCAAGTCAGCATCTGATGGCATCTTTAACTTCTCCATCAGCTCCTGCAGGGCAGTTGTTTAGATGATGGTAAGATCACTAAATATTTTGTATTTTGCATCTTCCAAACCTTGGTCTGAACTCTGAAGATCAACTTTTACAACCAAGAGAAATAGCAGAGTTTTTATTCGGGAAATCCCTAAATTAATGGAGATTAAACTTAAAGAGAACTATAAACTTAAATAAATTAAGAAGTGTCCATCATTCTGAAGCAATCTGCCAATCTCGTCACCTTAATCTCCATCTGCCGCTTGAGTAACTCATCCGCTGATAACCTCTCCAATTCTGCAGCTTTTTCTCTCAACTTATCCGGGTCAGAGTTCCCTGCATCAACAATTCTGGAGTCACATTCCTAGATAAATTTGCGCCACTTCAATGAAAAATCAAACGAATAAGCAAGAATTAAATTTCCAATAAGAAGTTCACCCAAATTGCAAATAGTTCGGGCTAAAATCGGGGAAATCACTCAGCTAATGAGGAACCCCCGAACTCCCGAGCCGTACCAATCGCCCACTGCAGCATGCCATCCAGCGAATCGAACTCGCGCCCCTGGTCCCCCGTCACCGACTCCTCTCCTCCGCCGCTGCCGCGAGCTTCGGCCTCAGCGAGAATCTCCCCCTCGTCCTTGCCCGTGGCCCACTGCCTCGGCTGCCCGAACAACGACGACCTGTTCGACCCTTTCTCCACCGCCCCCGCTGCCGGAGAGAACAGGAGCAGGGCGGTGGCCAAGACGGCGGCGAGGAGCGCCGGGATGCGGCAGCGGAGAGGCTGTTTCGCCCCCGCCATGGCTGCCAGGAAGGATCAGAGTGAAGTGGAGGCGACGCAACGCAAACGCAATGCGGGCGATGGGAGGGAGGGATCCGGTTCGAACCGTGTAGAATTGCCGGGTGGATTTTGCAGTTTTATACCGGGTGCATTTATTTCAAATGAACCCTTCCAACCATGATATATTCCATCAAAACCATGTTATGTATAAAAAAGTGCCAACATTTATTAATTTGGAAAAAATAAAACAGTTTTTCTTATATTTATCAAGGAATTGAGTGCTTGAAGGAGCTCTTTTACACAATATGATGTGCACCGCACAATGCACTGTTGTTCTTTTAGCTAATTACGCAAGTGCAGAGCTAATCTATTGCACTCTCTTCTAACATTGCTAACCTCACACATTGTGACCAGTTTGCATGGCTTCTTGATCTCCCTGACAATATACTCCTTCCGTTCCAAATTGTAAGTCATTCTAAGAATCTTGAAGAGTCAAAGTATCTTAAGTTTGACCAAATTTATATGATAATATAATAACATTTATGATGTTAACTAAGTATCATTAGATCTTTATCAATTATATTTTCATAATATATCTATTTGATGTCATAAATCTTTATATTTTTCTCTATAATTTTGGTCAAACTTGAGATGCTTTGACTCTCCAAGATTCTTGGAATGACTTACAATTTGGAACGGAGGAAGTATGATTTAGGCGTTTGACACCAATCTTTTTTCTTCCTCTAGTTTTACATAGGTTCAAAAATATATTTCTCCTTCAAAAAAGGAAAGAAATTTCTTTAGTGAGATCATAGTGTTAAGCTTGTGAGACAGGTTCAGGCTAGAAAGCGTAACACCTTATGTCGTGTGTGTTGAGTTGCTAGAGTTGTTTTTCTTGTTTGTACAAGAGCCAGCCTTTTATAGGCTAGGCCCATGGGGGGGATTGGTTGGGATGAGCCTTGCACCCTAATCCATCCCACTACTTTGTGCGTGTGAACACGGTGGCCCAATGGCTGCGCTCCTTGCTACAGTTCCTCTGATGCGTAGTCCACTTGCCCTGACGCCCCCTTGCCTTGGTATGCACGGCACCGGAACACCCATCCAAGTCCTCTGTATCTCAATCTCATATTTTACCATCTTACTTCAGTAACCCTTGCTTTTATCATCCTGGGCCCACCGTCCTGGGACGGGGAGCACTGAACCTAGCTCCCGGGGACCTTCCCAGGAGTCCTTCACCATTTCCCAGGTCCCTAGTGAGGGGTCCACCCTTCTGATAGTGTTCCTGGGAGGCCTTTTGTTACCGCCTGGGTCCTTAATGTGGACCCGCCTCCTTGGCAGAGGGTGGCCGGGAACGTGGCAGGGCACCCTTGACACGAGGGCAGCGCCAGCCTCCTGTGGGATGGGACAAGTGAGGCTATCGGTCCCTGAGGCTTTTAGGTGTGTCCCATCGGCCGTAGTGATGTTGCTTTTACGCGGACGGGGCGCCTGCTGATGGCCTGCCTTGGCTGCCGCACCCTTCACACGCCAGGATACGTCACCGCTTGCTTCACCTCGAAGGGAGCCTTCCCGGGGGACCTCCTCGGGTGCGTCCTACCCCCACCATGTGGACCACTTGCGGGTCCTGCTGGGTAGGCGCGATATTTTCATGATCCTTCCTGGGCCTCAGATTCCCCGACCTATCTCCTTACTTGGGCTTCTCCAAGAGGGAGCCCCTTTTGAATAGGCGGGCCTCACTTGAAAGTGTCTTCTCGAGGGACCCTTGTTCCCTTGGCGCTGACAGCAGCCCCTGGCCCTATGCTGGAACACTTGCCTTAGGTCAAGCATGGGGGCTAGTAAAAGGAGGGGGGCCACCTCTTGACGCTTTGCCTTCACCTTGTGCCCAAATGCCTAGGATTCGGTTGGGATTCCCCTATATTCTGGGATCCTCCAGCACTAATTTCTCAGCGGCCATTTCTCGAAGCCGAAGCGCCACAGCCGTAATCTTATAAGATTGCATGGGAGAGCTCTTAGGGCTTTCTTCTTTTCCACTTATCTTTTTCAACCCTTCGCCTTCTTGCCGTGCCCTTTCTTCTGCTTCTATACGTACCTCCATGGCTAGGAGCGATCGGTCTAGTCGTTAGGCTCCTCCTCCGCCACCGCACGACGACCGGGTCGCCTACCTCAGGCGCTCCACCATCACAGCCGCAGACGCCCTAGATTGCATCTGGGCACTGCTACCTCCGGTCGGGCTAGACAGTGGTGGGGCAATCCGGAGGGCGACGGATCCGGTGAGCCCCAACGAGCCACCAAAGGTGGTCATGTTCCTTCCATTCTTCTTCTGCAGCCTTCTTCCTCTATTCTCCGTATTCTTCCTCCGCGTGCTGAGGAGTACCAGGTGCATCTGGTGCACCTCACGCCCAACATCGTCCTCACGCTAGCCATCTTCGCGCATCTGTGTGAGATGTTATTCGGTGTGTGGCCCTCGAACAAACTCTTTCGCCACTTCTTCTACCGCCAATGTCTGAGTGTGGTAGCCAGCAGCGCTCCCCGCATGGTGGGGGTGTGCTTCTTTTACATCGCCATGATCCTCCACGACAAGTGGGAGGACTAGAAGAGGTGGTGGTTGCACATGAACGCCATCGTGTCCCATCAACGCCTCTGACTTTCGGATTCTCCCCCAGTTGCCATCGCCGACACGGGGTTGGCTAAGCCGGACCTTGGGGAAAAATGTCACCCTGTGCTGGATCGGATCGTCCAGCTTTGGCAGGCTGAGCTTATGTCAAACCATGGTGGTGGTAGACTCCCTTCACCGCTGTATTGCGCCCCTGCGGGCGCGGGCTTGCCCAGCGTGGTTCTACACCGGCATCGATGACACTACCCGCACGCGCCAAGGGGTGGGCTCTGACCTCTCCGATGCGGAGATTGCAAAGTTGCTGATGCTGATCGTGGAGGTACGAGACCCAATGATGGGGATCCTGTCAGGGCCTGCTGTGCCCCTGTGTGAGGACCAGGCGTGCCACGCTCTCCTCTCGACACTCCCAGAGACCGATGCGCGTGGGCTCGTCACGCACCGCGCTCGCCCTTCCGGTGGCATCCACATCAAGGGAAGAGCGAGTGGATCATCACGGACGGCAGCTCCCAAAGGGGAGGGGAGGCGTCAGCGGCCTCCTAATCTAGTCCCGATAGGTCTTCTTCATCATCGACGCCGCCACCACTCTCTCCTCCACCTACTCCACCCGTCCCGAGGCAAGGGACGTCATATGTGATGGTGGGGAGACCAGCGGGTGCGTCCGCTAGCCGTTTCCCCCTGCCCAAGCGTCCTAGGGCAGGGACGACCGTGGTGGCCTCGGCGTCGCAGTGGATCTACACAGGGCCTAGACGCAGGTTTGACCTTCGCATCCTTTCTGTTCACTGTTATCCCCTCTCTTTTCTTTTCTTTTTTTATGGTGATTTTTATCTAGGAGCATGAGCGGTTCGTCGAGGTAGATCCTTCTTAGAGAAGCTGGCAGCAAGGACCCATTGTCTTTGCCACTTTCCGTCTCGTGGATCCTTCCTACAGAGGGCCCTCTTCTCGTCGGACTACAGTCCTCTGCGAGTGGGGCCCCTACGACTACGAATGACCCCAACGAGTCCCGCTAGCTTTTGCCTCGCCCACGTGTCATTAGCCAATCGGGTCTTGGGGTTTGTCGGTGTTTTAGACCGGCAACCCGCCTAGAGGGTACCCTAGATGGTCTTTTATGCGGTAAGGGTCGTCGAGAATCAAGGAATCAATGGTGATGCAAGGAACACGATTTAGACAGGTTTGGGCCGCTAGATCGCGTAATACCCTACGTCCTGTGTGTTGGTTTGTATTGAGTTATGTTGAGACGTGTATGTCTGTGTACTTGAGGGGGGTCCCTGCCTGCCCTTATATACATGGGAGGGCAGGATTACAAGTCTGAGTCCTAGTCGGGTACTATTACAAAGTTCTACTCGGTAATGGCTCGAGTAGTTTTCCGTAAACATACTTGACTAGTCCGAGTAGGATACTCCCATCCTTGTCCTGATCTTGTCCGAGTACGTCCCTTGGTGGGTCATCCAAGGCCTACTCGTGGACCTGGGGTGTATGCCCGACAAGCCCCCGAGTACTTTGTAGTTGTGCGCCACAGTCTTGGGTACTGCGGGCACTATCCGAGTAGCTTAGTCGTAGAGGTTGCAGACCGAAGTGCTCGAGTACTGTCGCGTGGCTGGAAGGTACTCTTTTTGCTCCTTCAAGTCGTTTCCATCCCGAGTAATTTTATATGGTAGTGCGATGTCAATCGCACTCCATATGGAGTAGCCCCCGAGCCTTAGGTTGAGTCGAAGAGTCAGGCTTAGGGTCAAACCAGCTTTTGTCCATTTTACCCTTGGACATCTTAGTAATTGAAAAAAACTGACCAACGGGTACGGTACCCACAGCCCCCGAGCACTTAAGCGATCTTTGTCGTTGAAGTGGTCAGCAGTCCGCTGAAAAGAGTAGCGGTTGGGTGTTTAAGGCGATTAATGCGTAATTAATCTGTCCGTTGCGCAACCGACGTTTGGAAACCGGAGCTGGCGGAGATAAAACTGGAAGGCCCCCTTTCGGTTATTGTTACGCCGTACTGTAATCAGATCTCTTTTTCTTCCTCCTCTGCGCCTCCGCTCTGCGTTTCGCCGCCGCCAGTGCCGCCGCCGCCGCTGTTGCCGCTTTTTGAGGAAGATCCGAGTGTGAGTTCCTTCTGAGGTTGGCATCAGCGAATGCGCACGAAGAAGATGGGCAAGAAACTCGAGAAGATCCAGGGCAAGGCTCCGGTGATGGGCAAGGTGAAAACCAAGAAGGGGAAGGAGTTGGTGCTACCGGCGCCGAAGGTGGGGCCGACGGACCAAACTGCGCCGGCGCCGCTCGGGGCAACCTGGCAACATTCGGTGATGAAGGAGGAAGCGGTCCAAGCGCTAGTCGATGCGAAGCTCCTTCAGCCGAAGGAGATTCTTGAGTGGCGCCCCGCATTTCCAAATGCGTGGCAATTTGAAGAACATCTAGGCGAGACAGTGATGCTCATGCATTTTGTGGAAAGGGGGTTGGCGGTGCCCACCTCCGACTTTTTAGAGGTATTCTCAAGTATTACAAACTTCAGCTTGTCCACTTGAATCCCAATGGTGTACTGCACATGTCTATTTTCGTACACCTTTGCGAAGTTTATCTGGGAGTTCCTCCAAGCCTTGAGTTGTTTAGGAAGCTGTTCCGTTGTAAGCCTCAACCGAGTGCCCAACGGACGAAAGTCTTTGGAGACGCTGGGTTCCAACTCAGGAACTCGGGCGCATATATTGAGTATAATCTGACCGACTCCCATGGGGAGTGGAAAAAAAGGTGGTTCTACATCGGGAACCATGAACCTCGCTTGCCTGTGGTGACTGGTCACGCGCCCAAGCACGCGGAGAACTGGGTGAGTGAACCCGAGGACACCCCTGAGCTCGATCACCTGATGCAGCAGATCGCCGAGTTGAAGGCACTCGGTTTGATTGGAATCAACGTGGTGGTCAGCTTCCTGAAGAGAAGGGTCCAGCCCCTTCAACAACGTGCTCACTCGAGAAGTGAGTATGTAGGTCTTAAGGATCCATCGCGTATGTCCCATGAGGATATATTTGATGATGACGTGGAGGCGCTACTGGCCAAGTTTTTCAGGAACTATCAGGGAGTACCAGTAATCCCTGCAGCCCTCCATCAGTATGATGCCTAGTATGAGCCAGAAGTGGTATGTCTTTGCACCTAACTTGTTCTCTTTTGACTTATGTGATATTTGCCGCTGATACCGACTTGTGTGTTTGTAGTCTCGAGTTCTTGCCGGCTACTTGGCGCAGTCGGAAGAAGAGTCGGGAGCTGTTGTTGAGGAGTCGGAGGACGAGCCCTCTCCTCCTGTTAAGAGACGCAGGGTAGTCCGCAAGATGTCTAGGGCTAAGTCTGCTTCGACCCCTGAGAAGTCTCGGGGTACCAAGGTATGTAGTCGTGAACTTGTCTGTTACTGATGGATTTGAACTTGTTAGTGATGCGATGAATTTTGTCTTTATTCGTAAAGGCTGTAGATACGGCGCTTGGTGGAGATGAAGCTGTTTCTGAAGAAATGGTCGTGACCGACCCAGAAGTTGGTGATGTGTCTGTTGACATGGTGCCGGAGAGGGTGCCATCAACAGAAACTAGGGTAGCCCCCGAGTTATCTGCGCTAACTCCATCGGCTGCCATGCCGCCCATTACTGACCAGGCGGTCCTGGGGCTGCCTGCTGGAGTAGCGGGTGCAGCAAAGGAGGTGTCGCCAATACTTGCTACTGGTACTTTGCTGTCCAATGTGATCGCTAGTGGTAAATGTTGTCCCTTCCGATTGTATTCGTTTGAGTAGTGCTATAGTCTTGACTTCAGTTTTGTAGGCCTTGGCGAGAAGACAGTGACGGTGGCTGTTCCCGTGGCACCCATTACTCGGCCGCCTGTTGCTGACAAGAAGCGTGTGCGACTGCCACCACGTTCGACTCGATGAGCTTTCTTGTCTGTTTGAATGACTTTGGGTTGTCTTGAAATCATGTAGTGATGCTTTTTGGTGCAGAGATGAAGAGGAAACCATCCCTGTAGAGACAGGGGTAGTGCCGGATCCCTCGACTACAAAGGTTGCCAAGAATGCCAACAGTTCGGAAATATTCAAAGAGCACCAGCATCAGCTATGAATCCAATTATGAAGCCTTGGCCATTTAGAGGATGTGGAATTGATCTCATCAGCTAGATTTATCCATCATCAAGCAAAGGTCACAAATTTATAATTGTAGCAACTGACTACTTTACAAAGTGGGTGGAAGCAATTCCCTTGAAGAATGCTGATTCAAGTAACGTCATTAATTTTATCAAAGAACATATCATCCATAGGTTCAGAATTCCTCAAACCATTACAACTGATCAAGGGTCAATGTTTATGTCCAGAGAGGTTGAGGAATTTATCTATGGATTGGGGATTAAGCTATTGAATTCTTCACCTTATTATGCTCAAGCTAATGGTCAGGCAAAGGCTTCAAACAAAAGTGTGATCAAGTTGATAAAGCTCAAGATTGATGAAACACCTAGGAAATGGCACGCAACATTGAATGATGCGTTATGGGCTTATTGGATGGCTTATCATTAGGCCATTAAAGTTTCACCTTATCAATTGGTTTATGGGCATGAAGCGGTATCACCTTGGGAAATAAAGACTGGATCAAGGAGGATTGATAGTCAAGATCAGCTTTCAGGTGATGAGTATTATGGTCTAATGAAAGATGAGTTGGAAGATTTGGTTCATCGTTGATTGATTGCATTGGAACGGATTGAAGCCGATAAAGCTCGGGTTGCCAAGTATTAGGTGGTACCCAAGAGTTTTTGAGAAGGTGAATGGAAGATGATATTGCCGATAGTGACAAAGGATAATAAGTTTGGAAAATGGTTGCCTAATTGGGAAGGACCCTATCGAGTTAATCGTTGTGTTCCTGGAAATGCATACATTTTGAAAACTCTTGAAGGAGAAGTATTCGCAAAAGAAAATGAAAGATATTTAAAGAAATAGAATCCTAGCATTTGGGTTGGTATATAATGATTGCCAAGTATTAAAAACAGGATAGATGCAAAAGAGTTATGTAAAAGCCGACATGAAGAGACAAATAAAGTGTTTTTACAAAGCCTTCTCGAGGGCCTCAATCGCACGCAGGCAAATCTGATCCACGTCGGCTATTAGCTTCATGTCCTCTTCATCTAATCCAGAGATCTTAGTGATGTTTTGGTGTTGGCAACGAGCTTCATTAACAAGGGTGGCCAACTCCTTCTTCTCTTGGATGGCGAGGGGGTGGTTGTTGATCCGATGCTTGGTTGTTGTAATCTCTTGATCGACTCGGTTTGTAGCTGATCGCGTTCAGCTTCCAGTTCTTTCAAGCATTGCTCTGCATTAGAGGAAGAGGCAACCAGCTCATCGAATTGCTATTTGATCTCCTTGGCTTTCAGTCGACTGACTTCCAATTGAGCTTCTGCCCTGTTGGTTTATTTGCCTCTCGGCTATGCGCTTTTTGGCCGATTGAACTTGGACATAGTTTGCTTCGATGAAGGCTGCAGGGGTCACCATTAATACTAGTTCTGGGCTTAGATGCTACCTAATTTGCTTGAATAGCTTCTGTATTGGCTCTACGTCCTCCATAAGAGTCATTGTGTCTTGGTTAAGCAGTTGCAGCATAGCCGACAGTTGGTTTTTAATGTTTAAAGGAACTGACTGAGCTTTGGGATTTGAGATTATTTCTTCATCATCCACATATTCGTCGATGCTGAAGGAGAATAAGGCCGATGTTAATGGCCTATCAACCTCAAAGATTGATCAATGTAAACATTTATTAATTAAGAAGAGTATTATTGACAAAAGCAAAAATTGATACTTGGATATAAGTCTGTTGCTACACATGGGCATCGGCTTGGATGTTGTCTTCATCAGCTACGGACCCTGAGGGATTAAGGAGATTCCTAGGTGATAATGAAGCCGACGGCATAATTCTAGCTGGTTGATTGTTTCTTCATGAATTATTTCTTCCTGCAAGAAGATTATGAGTTGATATATAGAGAAGACCAGGGGTGTTGTTAATCTAAGGTTTTACCTGAATCGATGACAGTAGTTGTTGCTGGTTCAGATCATGTTGCTCTTACAAGTCCTCACTTTCTGAATGATGAGCCAATACTGAATCTGGTATTATCTGTAGCAGAAGGAAAGTTAGCAAAAAGGGATTGTTGTAGGAAGTAAAGAAAGCAGAAATCATACCCTAGATGCTGATCCAATGTGTGATTGTCTTCTCTTTCATTGATGAGTGTCTGTGGAAGACAATTTATGCTTGCTAATGGAAGGGATGCCTTTGAGCAAAGTAGATACAGGAGGAGCACCGGATCCCAGGATTGGAGCAGAAGTTGGAGGACCTTAGTCAATCGGCCGACCAGAGTTGCTCACAGTCAGGCTTTCATTATCAATTATTTCCTAAAGAAGTAGGAAAAATAAGAGGAAGCAATAATAAAAATTGAAGATAATTAAGAATCAAGGCTATTACCTCATTGTTTGAGTCATATTCTGGAAAGATTTTCTTGTAGTAATATGTAGCCGATTTGTTGGCCAGATGACTCTGACATTCGCTCCACCACGGGATAAAGAGCTTTGATGCAAACCTCGAGAGACACTGCCATTCTACGAGGGCTGGAAAGGGTAATGAGGAAGTCAAGTTTTTCAGCCTGTCAAACTTAAGGAGTTGATTCAGAGGATCCCTGGCTCTCACTTTGTCCATAAAAAATAGGCCGATTGGGACTTGGCTAAAACCCAGCTGATGAGCAAAGACTGATGGGTTATAAAACCTGTAAGAAGGCTTTAAAGATTTTCCTTGGCCAAATCCGACAGGCAGTACGCAATGGGAGATGCTTGCTAATAAGATGGTTGTGCTACGACTGTCGATGCCCACTTGGTCCAAGTCTAGGTCAGTTGGAAATTCAAAGTTATTGTTCTTCTCTACATGTACAAACCAGCGAGATGATGTTGGAGAAATTCAGTGTCAAAGATCTTGAACAGATCGGCTATTGAGGATGTTGTCAATGAAGCTCCACGACAAGCTGATGCTGCTTCACCAAAAGAGGTACATCTTTGACGCATGATTCTATCGCCTTCATCATAGTTGGTGGGGAAGGGGTTTGCTGTCAGAGTTCTCCCAAATCTCGATGCAGTATAGACATTAAGATAGAGTTGGATGAACCACCATGGGCCATTTATTCAGACAATGGGTGAACCTATCCTCAGTTTAACTGACACTTGATGCATCAGATAATATACACCGCCTAGAAGATATTGTCCAAGAGGCACCACTAACAGATAACTTTTTAGCAAAACACTATGAATCTGATGAAGGGATTGAGGTTGATCTATAGAAAACAAAATTCTCTAGCCATTTGTTCAGGAAAGCTGCATGCTCTTTGTCACTGATGGTGCATGAGGTTTTGTTGAAGGTAGCAATATATCGGCTCCAGTTCATCATACTTTTTGTATCTAGTTTGTGTTTATTGACAACCTTGAGAAGAAAAGGGGAAGCAGAACAAGTGATGTCAAGACCTGTCAACATGTAAACGTCCAACAGACTAGGAGCCATTGGACCATCTCTAAACATGAAGGCATTCAGTGCATTAGACCAAAAGTATGAGGCAGTGGCAAGCATAGGTTCATCATTTTTCATGTCAGATAAAGAAAGTTCAATACGGTGGTCAATGCACAATTCATCCCATTCTACCCTCTTAGCAGCTGACATCCTATGATACCATGTTCTCCAACCTTGAGGGTTGCAAAGCCATGAGCGAAAGCCATTTTCCCAAACAGATAAATCCATGGAGGAGGTCTTGTAAGGAATCCTTTGGGTTTCGTCATTGATAAAATCGGTAGGGTCTTGGTCACCCATGGAGCCAAGGAAGAATGCATTATTCATATCACTAAATGGAATCAGAACATGGTCTCCAAGAACCTACGAATTGAGGTGAAAAAGGGGGGGAGTAAGAAGCATGGCGGAAAACAGATCAGATCTAAAAAAGTGCTTAAGCAAGGCAGCGACACGGAGATACCTTCGGAATAGAAGTAGGGGTCGCCATTGATTGACTTCAAAGCTCTAGTGCCCGCAGGGAAGGTTGAGGATGATCAGTGATGAAGACGCCCAGTTTTAATTTGTGGTGGTGGAAAACTTAGTTGGCTTGAGGTAGAAGGAGAAAGGACAAAGCGGTGATATAATAGTATTGTTGATCAGGTGAATCCCGAAAATTGAGGGCGGCGCCATCACAAAGACCAGGAAAAGAATCATGATTGTGGCACCGACTCTTTTGGATTTTGGAAGGATATCAGCTCCGTGGAGATGCTAACAAGAGAAGAGAATTTTGGAACATAATATTATATTCCAAAATTAGGGGGCAAAAACCAGTTATCAGAACCTTATCCACAACGGTTTCTCTCCCTAAAAACTGGTGTCAACACGACGAGCAGGGGTACGGTGTACAGACCCTCAGGTCTGTGCACCTATCCTACCTCCCTTCCCCTTTCTCACCCAGCATAGCAAAGCTGGTTTGAAAGGTGGGGAGGTACGCGGCTGGGTGACCTCGCGGGTGGCCCTCCCTAGATCATTCGCTGGGTTGCTATGGGTACAGCCCCCTGCGACAGCTCCCACATCGCCTCGCCGATGAGGTAGGCCACCCTGAAGGGTGGAGAAGTCAATGAAGGCCGCCACCCGCGACCGGGATGAGGCTGTCCCGGAAGCAGGTACGGTACGCGTCTGTCGACGCCTACCTCTTGTGCTGCCTCATCTCCAAGGAGGACCACCTGGTTGGATTCCCTGCTAGAGCTACGTGGGCATCCTCCCATAGGGACCCTTTCTAGGGCTCTTGTGGATGTTGTTGCTCCATCGCAAGCTGGTTCAGTGCTTCCTGAGGTCTGCCCAGTGGTGAGAGCATGCCTGGCGGGGTTGCTCTGCCGCTTCGCTAGCTTGACGTTCTCCTTCCCTGCGAGGCCCTTGATCCGGTCCCGAGATAGAGTTGGGGCATGCTTGCAGGGCTTCTGCTAGGAGGGCTAGCCTTTGACAGATCTTCAAGAATAGCCCTGCGCTGCAGCCCCCGGCCTCCTCTTGGACTGCAGCGACGCCGTCGTCCCCGCATGCCTCCGGCTGGCCATGGTCAAAAGGGCTGGCCCATATTCACATCTCCATCCACGGAGGATGTTATTGATGTGTTGTGCTTGCAGCGGCCAAGATGTCGGGCACGCCGCAGTGGTGCACTGGGGAAAGATACTCAGTACGTGCCTCACAGGTGCCTGATGTGGCTGCTCCTCGCCGTTCGCCTTCCTCCCGGGAGGGCGGAGCGTCCATGGTGGACACGGAGGTGCTCCTTCCACCCAGGGCTGAGGCCTTATCTGCTGCTGCTGCCGTTGTTGATCGGGGGTGTCACCTTTCACTCTCTTTTTCTCATCTTCAGTTGCAGCGAGGCACTCCTATCCTCGAGCGGTGCTCCACACTCATGGACTTCCCCTTCTCCATGGTGTGGAACCTCACGTTCCTACGCCATGGAGCTCGCTTTATCCTTGTGAAATTTTTTCTTTAGGTCACAATGACCATGTACTTTCCTGTGTACTGCTCCAAAATAAATTTCCCTTTTAGAGTACTTGGCTCCTTTTCATGCCGTAAAAAGGCCACCATGTACGAAACATGAAATAAAGGGTGTTTGTTTTAGTTTTTCTCTTCCAAGGAAGGTGCCATTTCTCGTACTTATGCTTGTGCCGGTAGACATTATTGTGGAGATTGAGAGCCGTTGGGTGTTGGCCATGCCCAGGGTCCGGGGACCAGGTCGGGAGCTAGGTGCTAACCGTTGGGACCCACCGGCGACTCAGCTACTATCGTCTTGGACAAAAACACTTTCCTTGAGGGGGTGCGTCCTGGGGTTTGCTTATTGTGATTAGAGGATTTAGCATAATTTTTTTCTTAAATTGCTATTAAAAAGGGCAAATGCTAAGAAGCTAACATATGACTGGAATTAACATTAAATTGGTAACATTAAAATGATACATGGGTAAATCGGTACATAGGTAGGAGCCCCCGGGCAACTGTCCCGGGGATGAACATCCCGGGGTAGTTGTCCTTGATGCCTGAGCAACAGGACCCCTCACGCTATCTATGGATAGAACTTACGGAGGTGTTCAATGTTCCACATGTCGGGTATTGGGATGCCATCTCTGTCGATCAACTTGACTGCTCCTGGCCGCCGCACTTCCATCACCCGGAAGGGCCCTTCCCACATGGGGGACAGCTTGTTCTTGCCCTGCCAGGACCGGAAGCATCGCAGCACAAATTCTCCAACCTGAAGTTCCCGTGGTCGGACATGTTGCTGGTGGTAGCAGCAAAGAGCTTGCTGGTGCTGGGCCGCCCGCAGTGCCGATATGCACCTTACTTCTTCCAGATACAAAACATCTTGCTGGCGCATGAGCTCTTGATCTTCTTCTTCGTAGGCGTGTACCCTCGGGCTTCCTAGGGTTAGCTCGGAGGGGAGGACCGCTTCCGCCCCGTAGACTAGGAAGAAAGGGGTTTCTCCCGTGGCCCTTTTGGGTGTTGTTCAGTTGGCCCGTACCACCGCCAACAACTTGTCGATCCACCTGGTACCATGCTTCTTGAGCTCGTTGTAGGTCCTGGTATTTAGCCCTTTAAGCACTTCTGCATTGGCCCTTTTTGTTTGTCCGTTGCTCCTAAAGTGAGCGACAGACGCGAAACACAACTAGATGTTTATGTCTTCACAATAATCACTGAAGAGGGCGCTGGTGAACTGCGTTCTGTTATCGGTGATGATTCTGTTGGGCACGCCAAAGTGAGCCACCAGGTCCTTTATGAACTTCAGGGCTGAACCTTTGTTTGCCTTGACGACCGGTACCACCTCTGGCCACTTTGTGAATTTGTCCACCACGATGTATAGCCACTCGTATCCTCCGACTGCCTTCAGGAATTTTCCCAAAATATCGAGCCCTCACACCGCAAATGGCCATGAAAGGAGGATGGTGTTCAGCACCTGTGCTGGCTGATGAATCTGCTTTGCGTGGAATTGACACACCATGCAGCGCTTAACCAGTTTGGTTGCGTTCTCGTGTTGACACTGGATTTTGGCCGATAAAATTCCACAAAGCTGCCAGGATAGCAATACGACGCTCCCGTCGCCGCTGTTACTACGATGCTCCCAGGACACCAGACTGCCGAGGATGACGGTGACGTCGTGAGGTGATCGGATATATGGTGCTAGAATGGAGGATCAGCACGTGCATGCAAGGTGGTTAAAATAAACATAGATGCATGGATGCCTGTATGGAAAGTGACGTCTCTAAAGTGCATGCGAGGTAATTAAGGAAAGGATGGTGGTTGGTTTGATTAATTAAGGGCCCGTTTGGTTCCCTTTGCTTATTTTTAAGCAAGTGTCACAACCAGGCCTAAGAAGCATGATAAGTTTGCCTGAAGACGCAAACGGAGATATGGGACATATAGAGTCGTAATTGTATCTTACAGATTAGTTTCCTTAGAGATTAGTTTCCTTATTTTAAATTAGGAGAGTTTGTATCGGTCATTTGTTGTGGCCATGTCCGAGTGTTGTAATTAGGAAGCTTTTAGTCCTTTTGGCTATATGAGTACGGGTAACCTCAAGGGTATAAATATGTGCATCCTGATGCTTGTAAAATAATCAATCATCAATTAATCGATACAACATTTCAACGCCACGCCGCCAAAACCCTTAGGAGTAGGAGTAACGTAGATTCGACAAGTTCCTTTTAGCGCGTAAGGTTGCATCGACTACGATCTTAAGCGAGCTTGTAAGTACCATCATCTGGTCATTACTACCTCTATCAGAACTTTCTAAGTTAAGTCTAATATTCTGATATTGTTGTGTGGCTAGTTATCGAGTTATCTTAGATTGCAAGTAGAAGTTGCTTAGCTTTAACCAATATTCTTATTGTCTTCGACGTTGCTCACAGTTATCGAACGTTTTAGATCTGATTAGGTTATTCTCATCAGTTTCCTAGTCTCTTTTAAGCGTTCACCAGTTATCTGACCATATCGGCTGGCTACACCTAGCATGCTCCACTTGTTTTATATATGCTAGGTCCGATAGATCTTTACCCCTGCCCCTCGTATTGCTAACTATCGGGCCCTTGAAATCAGCACGATACTGTTGAGAGCCGATGCTTCGGTCGGGTATTATCCGTATCTCACGGAAGCATGTTGACGTCATTAAGCTGATAGAGGCGCGTACGAAGCCTTGCTACCGCGAGCTTGTCTGTTAAGATATATGGGTCAAAGTTAATGCCCCCTCACCATGTTACCTTGTCTAAGTTCAATACACGGTCATGACATTGATTAGATTTTGTTACCTTAATCGGCTTGTAAGTGGTAGGCAAGAGGCCTTTGGTGATTGTGCTCTAGTCCTTTATTTTGACAAATTGAGGTTAATGCCTTATCATTCGTGTTGCTTTATCTAAGTTCAATACACTTATCAAGACATTAATTAAGATCTGTTAATGTATCTGGATTGCGTATAGTCAGCATCGGCTAGTCCTTGTTGCTATGTTCTAATATTTTAAGTTAGTAGATTGATGCCAAAGCTTTCTCATTCATGTTACTTTGTCTGAGTTCAATACACTTATCAATACATTGGCTAGATCTGATAGTTTATCTGATAAGCGTGTGGCTAACAAAGGCTTCCTTTTATAGCTGTTGTGATTATTGTTTTAGCTGATGGTACACGTCATTAATGCTTTCTTTATTTACACTGCATGATTACATTGAATATCCGTTTGTTATGGTGTTTATTCCAAGAACGCCTACCCTTGAGTTCGAAAGGCTTCGCCACCGATCGGCTTAGGAATTTAATGTCTACCTTATCAATTTTCAGGGCACGCCTTGCACCACTCGCGAGCCGATTTGAAGCCTGCACTGGAGTTAAGCAGATCTCTCATGTCCTTTGTATTGTTCAACGCAGAAGTCTGAGGTCCAGATTTTGCGTCAATACGCTCTTGGCACGCCCAGTGGAACACGTTCATAAAATCTAAAAAATCTAAAGGCGATCAAGATGCAGAATCGATCCTTATATCGTCTTGGGGGCAGATCAAAGTATAACATTGACGCTGAAAGCTGATGAGATATGTCTGTCGGCTACGTGTTATTCAGATGGATTTGGTGCCAAGTTAATTACGAGACACACAATGGTGAGGGAGAAGATTCGATGCATGCAAATTCATTTAATCAAATCGGTTACATGCCGCACATGGTATCAAGACAAAATGCTCAGTTCAGATAGGACATATCGGCTGCTTGGTTCAAAAGGATAGCCGATGGGAGTAATAGAAGAAGAGTCGATATATAGTGTTGGTGGAGCTTGATTAATTTATTGCTTGCAGTAGATTGGCTGATGACGTTGAATGGCAAGTCCGATGTTGCTACGTATATTTTAGAAAGCAAGACATGACTTGGATTTCACATGCAAGTAGAAAGAAGCAAAAGGAAACATCAAAGATGGAGATTGGATCGGAAATAACAGAAGGTTTTTTGCTTACCGAAATTGGTTATTTTGGCCGGCATGAAAGAAGTATCGGCCATACAGGAGTTAATTGACTCGTCTACAGCACCGACGTCCATAAGCTCGCCGGGGCCAATATGTCCACCGCGAGGATCAGCGCAAGGTCGCGGAGGTCCGCGCCGCCTGGTTTACAGGCAGTAAGTGCACCCGCGGTGACAGCGCCACGCCGCAGCCCGCCGCCGTGCTCGTGCTCACCGACTTCGTCAAGCGCCGTGCTCTTCAACCCCAAAGCACGACAGGTTGGCGTTGGCTTGTAGCTCGTGCGTCGGCTACGGGCCCTGTTGACATCGGCTTGTAGCTGGTATCGGCATTGGCTATGACACCACGATCAGTTAGATGCCAATATTGAGATAATAGCAAGGGGAGGTGGATTGACGACGCCTTGTTTAAATTGATAATGATGCTAGGCGTCGGATTGGCCATCACATCAGTTACTGACAATATTGAAACTTCAATGAGCACTTGAGCCGATGACTCATGCTATGCTCGATGAAGGAATATTCTAAGGATGAAATTATATCCAAGGGCAAAACGAGGACGTACTTCTTCCATTGGGAATGACGCAGGAAGTGCTAATCGGCTCCTGGAATGTCAATTGATCTTATCGGCTGATCACAACATATTACTTTATTAGCATAAGGCTAATCCCAATAGGAGTTTTATAGAGGTTTCATGCACATTAAATACGGTGACACATTAGCATATGTGATGACATGGCATGGTAGTTATGAAGTGAGAGAGGGAAGGAGTTTCATCAGGATGAAATTGTGTATACACTGTTTCCAAGACTATGAAACCTATTGAAACTTGCATTGGGGCTATAGAATTTCATTTCATCTAACCATATCCAATCACATGCATCACAATTAATGTCATGGGCATCCTATGAAATCGTGAAATGAAACTGTGCACTAGGACCTCCTATTTCATTCATGAGAATACACCTTATGGGATGACGTGGCATCCTTGGAAACAGTGCAATGAAACCTTGCAATGGGATAGCCTAAAAACTTCTTATCGGCTCATTTATTACATGCAGCGCCAGTTCTCATTGGGCAGCTATTTCCTAGCTGCCTATTCTTCTATCATTGTATGCTAGACGATGGAGGAGTCAGGCCTGCAGTCAAATCGGCTACGGAAGCAGCGTGAAGTCTTGTATCCGTGATGGAGACACGGCGCCCACGCCCGGCAGCGACGCCGCCGCAAGTTGCTGCGAATTAAGGTGACGCCGTAAATACGACAAGGTGGCGCGCTAATGAAGACGATGACGGAGGCTGTCGGGCTAGACAACAACACGGTGCTGCCGACAAGATTGATGCCGCCGCCGCCGCGGGGCTGCCGGAGGTAGTTCGGAGAAGACGATGACGTCGTCGCTAGGCTGAAACGACAAGAGGCTACTGATGCTGACGACGGCACGACACGAGGCCGGCGGGATGGGAGAACGACGCCAAGATGACGGACCATGTCGGCACCACGTGGCTGCCAGGGGCAACAAGAAGGAGCGGCCAACGACACGACGCCGCGGGCTGTCAGAGACGACGCTAGTATAAGACGATCCCCCTAGCTACCAGTTGCCATAATCTGGATGGTACCTGAGAGCATCATCATTCGTCGGCAGGAGGCCAATCGTCGCATGCTGGCATACTTGGACATGCATGCTCCAGTACTTCTGGACTTGCATGGGCATGCACGTGCACTAGTACTACAAGGCAATGAAGAATATATTGGAGAGATGATATTGTTGATGACAACGAGCACATCGGCCGATCCCTTGCTCAGTAGAGAAGCATTGGTCGAAGTTGCGGAGCTGCATTAATGACGTCTTCACCATGCGCGACACCCTCGTCGCCCGCTTCAGCTTCGCGACCAGCGACACAACCGTCCTCGTCGACGACGACGATGCCATGCTGACTGGCCGGAGGCGACACGACACAGCCGCGATGGTGCCATGCCATCGTGCGACCCACACACGCCGACGGCCAGAGGCGCTCGTACGCGTAGCTGGATGACCGACGTACTTCTCGATGACCGACGTACTTCTCGACATGCAAGCAAGAAGGCCGACACCCTCCAGCATGCATGCAAGTAAGAAGGCTCACAAGGTCATGACGTATGTACTTGCATGTGGACTACCTAAAGATGACCACAAGGCTAGCGACGAAAGCTCTGAAGGACGTGGCCCCTCCACGACTCCGCCGATCACTCCGTCCACGTCGACCAAGGACTAACAGCGCCACCGACCCATCATAACCTGGCCGCCGCTGACATGAGGCTACCGGAAGTGCCGGATATGATCGACGTCGCCACCGACGGTATGGATGCCAGAGTGCTTCCATGATGCTATAGGGTTGCCGGAACAGAGGAGCGGCGCCAGGACGACCAAGACGGCGATGACGCGGAGCTGAAGGATAAGATGGCGCTGCTGATGACATCCCAAGGCTGCCGAGCACGGAAGACCGGCGCCAAGACTATGACGAGGCCGCATGACCGACGGAGCCGACAAACCGGCGCCGAGACGACGACGAGACCGCGTGGCCGACAAGACGACGCTTGCGATGACGACGAGGCGGCACAACGATAATGCACGCCCTTATCATACTGACTGCCAAAGGCGTTCATTGGCACAGCTACGAGACCGAAGCTCAATGCAAGCAAGCCGCATAGTACTACTACCTGTGTGTTGGTATCACTAGTTGAGAATTGACTTTCGATCCGTCCCTTTTGTCCCGGTTTAAAGTTGGTCCGGGACAAAAGAAGGTGCGCCACGGTAGGCAGTAAAATAAATATTTTAGAGGCTAAATGAACTGGTATAGAATTAATGATTAATTCATACTTATTGTCAATTTACTCGTTAATTAAATATATTTTTGCATGTACAAAATCTGTGAAGGTTTTGTTTTTCATCCTGAAATGCAGTGAAAAGATAAAATAAAATCTATTTCCAAAAATTAGGCGGGAGAAGAAAACTAGGAAAAAAGACCTTTTGTCTCGGGTGCTAACAGCAACCGGGACAAAAGGCCCCCCTTTTATCCCGGTTGCACTTTTCATCTCCCGCCCGGACGTACCCTTTTATCCCGGTTGCCAACTGCAACCGGGAAAAAAGACCCCCCTTTTATCCCGGTTGGTGGTGGCACCCGGGATAAAAGGGTACGCTCCCAGCCCCACCTGGCGGGGGCACCCTTTTGTCCCGGGTACCATTACGAACCGGGATAAAAGGAGGGGGTTAAAAGGCACTGTACTCCCTTCTACCCCCGCCAGTTACACTTAGCAAAATTTTCGCCAAGTCCCGCGCGTTCTGCTCCGCCGTCGCCGCCCGTCCGCCTCCCTCGTCGGCCGCCGCCGTCGTCGTCCCCCATTGGCTGTCGTCGTCCCGCCGCCGATCGCGCCCAGACATCGTCGTCCTCCATCGCCCCGGCCAGCCCGCCTCGATCCTCCTCGTCCGTCGCGCCCGGCCCCCACCTCGTCGCCTCCGGCCACCGGCTCCATCCTCGTCGCCGGCTCCATCCTCGTCGCTGCCTCCATCCTCGTCACCGCCTCGTCGCCCCACTTCGCCCCTCGTCGTCGTCTCGTCGCCATCCCGCCTACACCGTCCCGCGCGCCTTGGTGGCTCGTCGTCGTCGCCTCGGCCACCGTCCTCACCCCACCGGCCGCCGCCGTCCCGCCGCCCGGCCGCCACCGTCCTGACACCCCGGCCGCCGCCGTCCCGCTAACCCGGCCACCTCGTCGCCCCGGCCACCGTCGACGACCGCGCGCGAGAGGTCCGCCGCCGCGCCGGCCGGCAGCGCTGGGAGGGCCTTTTTTTAAGTTAGAAAATTAAGTTATATTTTTATGATAGATTTTTAAGTATGATTGTTAAGTTAGAAAATTAAGTTAGATTTTTAAGTTAGATTTTTTAGTTAGATTTTTAAGTTAGATTTTTAAGTTAGATTTTTTTAAGTTATATTTTTGTATATGTGTCCCCTCCGCCGTCCCGCCGCCGTGACCGCCGCCGTCACAACCTAGTAGGCACCGCCTATGGTTCCGGGGAACCGTCCCCGCCTCCGCCGTACCGCCGCCCTGACCGCCGCCGTCACAACCTAGGCACCGCCCGTGGTTCCAGGGAACCGTCCCCGCCTCCGCCGCCCTGACCGCCGCCGTCACAACCTAGGCACCGCCCGTGGTTCCAGGGAACCGTCCCCGCCTCCGCCACCCTAACCGCCGCCGTCACAACCTAGGCACCGCATGTGGTTATTGCTAGAAATTCGTAGAAATTCGTATAAATATTCCGGACTTTGTAGGATTCATGTTATTTTATGATTTCATTATATACATGTATGATTCCGGACTTTGTAGGACTTTGTAGAAATTTGTAGTAAGACGATTTCTATGACTGTCATGTATGATTCCATGTATGTTTCCATCAATAGTTGAAATGGCAGACTATGAGACCGCAAGGTATATCATAGAGCAGATAATTGCTGGTGATGGTAGTGGCGACAACATTCCACTATCATACACGGATGAAGAGGGCACCCAGGCAGACATGTTCCTCAACATGTCTGCCGATGGGAATGAAGAGCAACAGCCGCAGCAACAACTTGCCGTGGCGGAAGGTTCCGGCGAGGTATATATAACCATTCTTGTATTGTTTCACGCCACCGTTACTACTACGTATTAATTAACGAATCTTGAACTGTTAGCCCTCCGGATCGACACAAGGGCAAAAGACCCGAGGTCGTACAAAGGTCATGGAAGGGAGGCTTGTCATCACGGAAGTGACAGAAGAGGGCAGGTCGGTTGCTCCCGAGAAAGTAGCAAAGAAGTACGTGAGTCAGATCGGGGCAATCGTCTGGGACAACGTGCCTATCAGCATCAGAGAATGGAAGGGCAGAAGCACTAATCCGTACGCCCTTCCGGAGATAGAAAGGAATATGCAGTGGGAAGACATGAAGAGACATTTGACATTCCCCGAAGGATATAGTGAGAAGGATGTCAATACATGGACGCTTAAGAAGATGGCTACTCAATTCCAGACATTCAAGAAGATGCTGGATACCCACTACATTAAGAAGGGCCGAACTCCAGACTTCAACGTGTGGCCAAAGTTGAGGGACCACTGGGATGCATTTGTTGAATATAAGAGGAGTGAAGACGGTGTGAAAAAGATCACGACCAACACAGCAAATGCTAGTCAGAAGGGCTACCACCATCATTTGGGGCAAGGTGGGTATGGCTCAGCAATTCCCAAGTGGAGGAAGATGGAACAAGATCTGATCGAACGGGGAATCGTACCTGCAACTATTGAATGGCCCGAACGATCAAAAAATTGGTACTACGCTCATGGAGGCTCCCTAAGCTAAGAGGATGGGATGTTGATTTTTAATGACACAATACGTGAGAAGGCCGAACATCTCATGAAGAACATTGAAGATTCTAAGGCTGGGAGGTTGAAGGTGGACCGAGAAAATGATGAGCTCACATTGGCCCTCGGTAATCCAGAGCACCCAGGACGTTGCCGAGGGTTCGGGGTGGTTCCATGGAAGTTTGCTTTCCGAGGCGACAGCGCCTCGTACAGAAGCCGGAAGCGAAGAAAGGAACAGATCGAGGAGAGCTGGCGGCAGATGCTAGAATCTAAAGTGCAGGCACAAGAACAAAGAATGATGGATGAAATCAATCGGCGGGTGGCCCACGCAGTTGTGGAGTTGGCCCAATCTGGAGCATTGTTGATTCCTAACACCGCCAGCCCTTCTCAACGCCTCTTGAGTAGTTGTGCTTCTACAGGGGTCCCCGATGCGCAGACGCCCAGGTTACCCGTGGATGCCATCACACAACAGACCTCATGTGAGCTGCATGCACCGGTCGGCAACCTCACTATTAAGGTATACTTATACATAATATTTATGCAATCTTGTCAATTGATCCAGGCCTCGAGATCGGAGTTCAACTTGTTTACTTCTACTATATGTACAGGTAGCGTACGGGAGTGCGTTAGCAACCCTGGCGGGACAGAGCAGTCATGGCATGGAAATTCCACCAGGCTACGCCAGCATCTGCGTAGAGCAAATAGTTGATAGCCAGTATGAAGGTCTAGAGCTCGACTTCCCGGGAGGCGACGGGGAAAAGACATTGGCAGATGCACTTCATGGGATCATTCTATGGCGAAAACGCTACATCATTATTCCCAGCACGGAGCCATCTCCTCAGAGCTCAAGACTGCTCCCCGTAGATCCCCAGCAGCGACCTTCTCCTCATACCTCGAGACTGTCATCTCCTGCTCTAGGACCGTCCCTTCCATCTATATCAAGGTCTCCATCTCCACCACATCCTGGTGCTGGGAGCGATGACGACAATAACAACACCCCACCCCGATCACCGTCGCCGGCACCAAGAGCGGCCCCCTTGAAGGAACCTACACCACCACTAAAGAAGTCACGAGCACCGCCTCCCAAGCAAAGATAGAGAAAGAAGAAAACAAAGGAGCCTGAAGTGACTCGTAAGGAACGCTGGGAGGCAATGTCTCATGCAGAACAGTGGGCAGAAATCCAATGAGAGGCCAGTGAGTGGTTCAAGAAACAAGCCAAAGAAAAAAAAGCAAGGGAGATGGAGCCACCGCCAGTAAGTTGGTGAGATTTAAACTTTTTTATCAGGATGGAAGAAGGAGCCAAGAAAAGGATACCACTCTTATCAAACTATGAACGGGCTTTAGTAAAGGCTGATGAAAAGGATAAAAGGAAAGGAAAGTCATCTTCCAGCGGTCCTGTCCCCGACCTTAGCCATTTATCAAAAAAAGATGCTCAACGGGTAAAAGCAATACCCTTGGATCAACAAGCAAATGTATTGAAGTTCATAGAAGAAACAGGTCTGGGACTTGATGAATGCATAGGGCAAGTTGAGACGCCAACTGCACCGCCCCCTGAGCTGAGATGGCCTTATGAGCTAGGCAAATCTCTAGTAAAGCCTTCATTGGTACGGAAGCTATCAACAAAGATGTACGCATTCCATCAATGGTACATGATGGCATCCGCCGACTCGAGGGAGATGATCGGCCTGATGGTAAAACCGATAGATTTTTATGGTGAAGGGGAGAAAGTGTTGTGGCTAGACTTCAAGGATATATACGAAGTGTACCATCATGATGCCCTGGACGTCTCTCTGATCAGCGCCGTTAGATTTTTTCCGAGAGGCGTACCTACATGTAGGCTTCATGGATCCATCTGTAGTTAACCAACAACAGATACAATTAGCGCCGGAAAAAACCTTTGCGGAAGTATACAATTTCCTAGACAAACAAACATTCAAGGATTTCATACTACTTCCATACAACTTCAAGTAAGTGTGTGTATACCGTCTACTTTCGATGTTTTTTTCCTTATCTCTACATGTTAGTTAGCTCTAATATGCATGAACATTTTACGCACGCAGCTTCCACTGGATCCTTATTATAATTGAGCCTGAAAGAAGCCACGTCACTGTCTTCGATTCGTTAAGGAAAGATCCGGTGGACTACCAAGAAGTGCAAGACATGCTAGGCTTGTAATAATTCTGGACCTTTATCTCTATGCAAAAGTTTATTTCCTAAATTTTATCCCTGTTACACTATATCATTCATTATTCTAATCCGCAGCGTATGGAAACAATTCATAAGGACACACAAAGGTCCATTCAAAGAAAAACTTACATGGAACACAGACTTCCTGGTACGTATGAAGTCTGCACATTTATTACATTGTATAACACGAATATTTCATAACTTATTTTTTTCCGCACTGAAGTCTTAAGACAGGAACCCGGGAATAATCTATGTGGCTACTACATCTGTGAGCACATGCATAGTTTTGTGGGACCCAAGGGACCGAAGATGACGCCGCACAACTTTAAAGTACGTAAAATAAAACTATTACTAGTTAATTATTTTCTAGCTCCTTATATGTATTTGTTCGGGTAACATTCACAAATTTCCAAATTATAGATGTTAAATATTCAACAAGGACTCTTGAAGGAAGAAAGAGTAGCGGCAATATGTGAAGGTCTCATTGGATTCATAATGGACAAGGTGGTAGATCCAAAAGGAGAATTTTATTACGATGGACGACAATTAGACACTCCGATCAGCAACACCACGACGGGAAGATTGTAGACAGATACTTTGATTTATTTGTATATATAATACGCGCTAATTATGATCGATTTGTACTAAGCTAGTTGAATTGTGTATATGAATTATGTATAAGGATTGTGTATATATATAGTAATTGTATAATTACAAATCCCATTCGTTTAAATAGTAGTTGATTTCATTCTAAAAAATCTCAACTACTAAAGGTTAACAAATTAAAAGGGCCGCGGTACTACGTATACGTGATGCATGCATGAAAAATTCAGGCGCCACGGTAGTGCCATGCAGGCGCCATTTAGTCCCGGTTGGAATCCAGCTGGGACTAAAGGGGGACCTTTACTCCTGGTTAAAAGACCCGGGACTAAAGACCCCCCCCCTTTTGTCCTGGTTGGTTTATCCCGGATGGATTTTCAAGAGATATGCACCCTACCAACCGGGACTAAAGGCCAATTCTCTACTAGTGTATGTATATACACCGGACAAGCACAAGGCGTTATGGTTGGTTGCTTGCGTTGGCCGGCCGGGGCAAGCCGATAGGATTACGTGCTAGACCAACGCCTGCCGCCCGGCCGATCAACCATCTTACTATGGGCATGTTTGGTTTCAATTGCTTATTATAAGCAACTTAAAGTTGCTTATTGTAGTTGCTTATTTTTAGCTCTAGATGTTTGATTTGGGTTGCTTATCTGATTGCTATTGACATATTTGCCCCTGCCATCCCATTTCCCTCTACCCCTAATAATTACCCAGCTCCTAGTCCTTGGCGCCAGAAGAAGCGGGCAGCGGCGGGGCGTGAGCGGCGGGCCGCGGCAGGGCGCGAGCGGGCCGGGAGCGGTGGGCGGGAGTGGCAGCGGGCGGGCGGGAGCAGCGGTGGGTGGCGCGGAGGCGGGTGGGCGGCGGGCGGGCGGGAGCGGCGGCGGCGGGCGGGAGTGGCAGCGGGTCGGCGGGAGCAGCGGTGGGCGGCGTGGAGGCGGGCGGCGAGCGGGCGGCGGCCGGCGCAGTGGCGGCGGGCGGCGAGCGGGCGGCGGCCGGCGCAGTGGCGGCGGGCGGGCGGCGCGGAGGCAGGCGGGCGGCGGGCGGGCGGGAGCGGCGGTGGGCGGCGCGGAGGCGGCCGGCGCAGCGGCGGCGGCGGGCGGAAGCGGCGCCAGAGTGGTGACAGGAGAGAGGAGAGAGAAAGGGGAGAGAGGAGAGAGAATGAGGGTAGGAGGTGTAGAGTGCCCCATAAGAAACCATAAGCAACCCAAGTGTTGCTTATTTGCTTATGCATAAGCAACTTATAAGCAACTCTATAAGCAAGAGTGATTGGTTCATAAGCAACTTATTTGCTTATTTTTAAGTTGCTTATGCATAAGCAACTCAAACCAAACAGGCCCTTATAAGCAACTCTATAAGCGAGAGTGATTGGTTCATAAGCAACTTATTTGCTTATTTTTAAATTGCTTATGCATAAGCAACTCAAACCTAACAGACCCTATATATAATCAAGATCGATGGGACCACTTGAGAAGATATGCACACGCACGGTGGATACAACTGAAAAGATGGTGGTAGCGGCAAGTTACGTTCGATTGTCGGCTGTGCATCTAAGTTAGAAAAGGAAAAAGGCCTAGGTTCAGGCGTCGGCCTATGGAAATACAAGAAGCTGATGGTGATGGTTCTATTACTGTGCAGCCGATGATCAGCCAATGGTCCAGTTAAAGTGCAGCCCATGGTTATTATTGAGCAGCAAGGACTCAGGATCACAAGATGGCGCTACTGCTGCCGACGCCGCCGTAGGATTGCTGGAACATAGGGACGGCGCCAGGCTTAACAAAGACCAAGAAAAGGAGATATGGCACGATGAAAGAAATCTTACTTCTTACCGTAAAATACTTGGAAATTTTATCTTGCACTTAGCTCCTCAATGATATGATAAATTTTTACCAATGCCATATGTTAATATCTTTGAAAAAACCTTATACATACGCTACTTGTTTTTGCATTGAGCTTTGTTAAAATGTTTGTGACCCTTGTGAGATTCATTTCATGCTTTCATGGTCAAGATCACTATCGAATTTATAAGCCCGACAGTCCACCAGGGGGTTACCCAAGTGGTTGATTTGTAGGTGAGGGCGATTGCGAAACCAAGAACTCGAAGGTGATCGCGAGAACACGAAGAGGACATGAGGATTTTAGATAGGTTCGGACCTCCGGAGAGTAATACCGTACATCCTGTATGCTGGATTGTATTGTTTCGCACTGGTCGGTTTGAATCTAATCTACTCGGTTATTACATGGAAGGTAATCTAAGTCGGACTACAATACACATTCCACGATATCCAAGCAGATTTGGACTGTCTTGTTGCCTTGACATGTACTCCAAGTATCTTTGTGTCCTTAGCCCGCACGCCCTGGTCAGGCGGGTCCACTTATCAAGTCCAACCAGTATGCTGGTCAGTAGGGACCCTGGGGTACCCATATCCCTCAATCACATACACCCTCGTATGCTCATGTTGACTTCTACGCTGGAAGTTACGCAAAAACAAGTCTTCCATCCACACAAAAATATTCCATCCCTTTAACATGACTCTTTATATTCATTATGCAAAAGGGTATAGGCTATGCAAAAAAGAAGAAAGGAAAAGAAAAAATATCCATGCTCAAAAAGCATAAAAAAATAAGAAAGGTGGATATCCGGAAAAAATAAAATAAAAGAGAGAGTCATGCAAAAAGGAGTTCAAATAAATTCTATCCAGAAATTCCACACACATGAACATCTTTATCTGATTGTATGACTTGTTTATTTCCTTGGATCTAGTTTTTAACTTTGCAAAATATGCAATACAATTATACTTTCTTTTCATCATCTACCTTGAGCTCCACGAAAAAGCCTTATTAGAAATAAACAGAAAAAGAGGCAACAATGCCTTGGTAAGAAACCATACATATTGAGTGATATGAGAGAATCATTTGAGAAGTAAGGTTACGTTTTGATTTAAAAATCCTTAAATAAACTGAAGTTATTTGAGAAGGAGAAATAAAGTTGACTTGATTCTTGTAAGTTATCTAAGCCTTTGAGTAAATCAAAAACTCGAGAAAAAGCAAAGCGGTTATGGGCTCAATCCTAAGACCGGCAGAGTGCCGTTATGAGATTTGGAGAAGGGGCATAACTATAATGATGATTTTATTTCTCATGAAGTGCATCGGCTTGGGACCTATGAAGAAGTGATCGGCTTGGGACCTATGAAGATGCTGACAAGAGAAAAGAATTTTGGATATAATATTATATTTTAAAATTGAGGGCATGTGTTGATACCGGATTTTGGCCTATAAAATCCCACAAAGCTGCCGAGGATAGCAATACGGCGCTCCCGTCGCCGCCGCCGAGGATGACGGTGATGTCATGGGGTGACCGAATACGGTGCTAGAAAGGAGGATCAGCACGTGCATGCAAGGTGGTTAAAATAAACGTAGATGCATGGATGCGTGTATGGAAAGTGACGTCTCTAAACTGTAATTAAGGAAAGGATGGTGGCTGGTTTGATTAATTAAGAAGCATGATAAGTTGCCTGAAGATGCGAACGGAGATATGGGACATATAGAGTCGTAATTGTATCTTAGAGATTAGTTTCCTTATTTTAAATTAGGAGAGTTTGTATCGGTCATTTGTTGGGCCATGTCGGAGTCTTATAATTAGGAGGCTTTTAGCCCTTTAGGCTATAGGAGTCTGGGTAACCTCAAGGGTATACATATGTGCATCCTGATGCTTGTAAAATAATCAATCATCAATGAATCAATAGAATATTTCAGCGTCACATGACCAAAACCCTTATGAGTAGGAGTAATGTAGATCCGACGAGTTCCTTCTAGCGCACAAGGCTGCATCGGCTTCGATCTCAAGCGAGCATGTAAGTACCATCACCCGGTCATTACGACCTCTGTCAGAATTTTCTAAGTTAAGTCTTATATTCCGATATTGTTGTGTGGCTAGTTATCGAGTTATCTTAAATTGCAAGTAGAAGTTTTGAGGCTTTGACCAATATTCTTCTTGTCTTTTACATTGCTCACAGTTATCGAACATTTTAGATCTGATTAGGTTGTTCTCATCGGCTTCCTAGTCTCTTTTAAGCGTTCACACTGGCTAGACCTAGCATGCTCCGCTTGTTTTATATATGCTAGGTCCGATAGATCTTTACCCCTGCCTCTCGTATTGCTAACCATCGGGACCTTGACGTCAGCACACTGTTGTTGAGAGCCGATGCTTCGGTCGGGTCTTATCCGTATCTCACGAAGTATGGTGACTTCATTGAGCCGATAGGGGCGCGTGCGAGATCTTGCTGCCTCAAGCTTGTCTGTTAAGATTAATGGGTCAAAGTTAATGCCCCCTCACCATGTTACCTTGTCTAAGTTCAATACACGGTCATGACATTGATTAGATTTTGTTACCTTCATCGGCTTGTAAGCGGTAGGCAAGATTTCGCTCATAAAGTTGGCGACGAACTCCTCACTCAAGTCTGACAGATTCCACAGGGAGGTTGATGAGCCACAACCGCGTCGACCCACAAAGGGCAACATGGAAGTAATTGGCTATGACCTTTGGCTCCCCGCTAGTGGCCTGAATGGTCGTCGTGTAGATTTGGAGGAACTCCTTCGGGTTGATCATGCCATCGTACTTCTCCAGGATCTCAAGACAGAACTTGGTTGGCCAGTTGACCTGACGAAGGTCGGGCATGAAGGCATGGCACCCGGCCCCGTAGGGGCCGGCGTCATCATCCCCATTTGTGTGGGTCCTCCCTTCTCACCGAGAATCCCCCCTAGGGGCGGATCCTAATGAGGCTTGGTCTTCCGTTCGTGGCAGCTCGCGATGTCGCTCCCGGCTCCGTTCTAGGGTGACACGCGCATCCTCCCTTGAGCGATTTCGCTCAAGGAGGTAGTGCAGGTCTTGCTGCCCAGAACGGGGGGGAGACATGACAGACTTCCACGAGTGGCTAGGGGACAATCGGCGGGCCGAACTGGACCCGCATCTGTCCCGACTGGTTTGGCCGCGTGAGCTTTTGCCCGGCCTGTACGGGGCCTGGGCCTTGCCTACTAGCTTGTCCAGTTCTTCCAACTACCGCCCCTCCAGGGTCTCGACCCCAGCTTCCACCGGTGGGTGCTGGAGGAGGGTCTGGGTAGCAACCAGGGCATCTCCCGGCAGCAAGTTATCAAAGTCGAGGCAGCGGAGGGTGCGGGACCCGTGCCGGTGGGTGGCTGGCTCAGCGCGCTTGTTGGCCTCCTCCCAAAAGTGGGCCACCCAACCCACGGCGAAGATCGTTCCGCTGGAGACCGAGTGGGGAGTGTTGATGTGTGGTGGCGTTGAAGCTGTGGCGTTCAGCCGCCGCGGAGCAGGGACGGGTGTTGCTAACTGCGACGCGGCCGCTCGTTGGCGGGGCGTCTCTTGCCCACCACTGACTTCACCATCTGACTCATTGTGGTAAGCCTGACGATGATCAAAATGGCTCCCTATTGTTCTGGCACGGATGGAAAGCTTCAAATCTTAACGCACCACTATCCCCTTACCTAGCGCGCTAGCTAACGGTGGTCAAGCACCGAGAGCGGGGATCTGATGGGACCCTCTTTTAGAGATCCAGCCTAGGGGTTAGTTCGTGCGTAAGGATTCAAGAGGTGTTTAGGGGAGTTAGTGTATGATTTTGCTAAGAGAGTTTTTAGACAGGTTCAGGCCGCTTGGAAGCGTAACACCTTACGTTCTGTGTGTTGAGTTGCTAGAGTTCTTTTTTTTGTTTGTACAAGAGCCTACCTTTTATAGTTCAGGCCCACGGGGGGACTGGTTGGGGCGAACCTTGCACCCAAATCCATCCCTCTACTATGTGCGTGTGAACACGGCGGCCCAATGGTTGCCCTCCTTGCAACAGTTCCTTTAACGCGCCATCCACTTGCCCTGACGCTCCCTTGCCTTGGTATGCACGGTGCCGGAACACCCCGTCCACTGCCTCGGCTGCCCGAACAACGACGACTTGTTCGACCCTTTCTCCACCGCCCCCACTGCCGGAGAGAACAGGAGCAGGGCGGTGGCCAAGATGGCGGCGAGGAGCGCCGGGATGCGGCAGCGGAGAGGCTGTTTCGCCCCCGCCATGGCTGCCAGGAAGGATCAGAGTGAAGTGGAGGCGACGCAACGCAAACGCAATGCGAGCGATGGGAGGGAGGGATCGGGTTCGAACCGTGTAGAATTGCCGGGTGGATTTTGCAGTTTTATACCGGGTGCATTTATTTCGAATGAACCCTTCCAACCATGATATATTCCATCAAAACCATGTTATGTATAAAAAAGTGCCAACATTTATTAATTTGGAAAAAGAAAACAGTTTTTCTTATATTTATCAAGGAATTGAGTGCTTGAAGGAGCTCTTTTACACAATATGATGTGCACCGCACAATGCACTGTTGTTCTTTTAGCTAATTACGCAAGTGCAGAGCTAATCTATTGCACTCTCTTCTAACATTGCTAACCTCACACATTGTGACCAGTTTGCATGGCTGCCTTGATCTCCCTGACAATATACTCCTTCCGTTCCAAATTGTAAGTCATTCTAAGAATCTTGGAGAGTCAAAGTATCTCAAGTTTGACCAAATTTATATAATAATATAATAACATTTATGATGTTAACTAAGTATCATTAGATCTTTATCAATTATATTTTCATAATATATCTATTTGATGTCATAAATCTTTATATTTTTCTCTATAATTTTGGTCAAACTTGAGATGCTTTGACTCTCCAAGATTCTTGGAATGACTTACAATTTGGAACGGAGGAAGTATGATTTAGGCGTTTGACACCAATCTTTTTTCTTCCTCTATTTTTACATAGGTTCAAATTTCTCCTTCAAAAAAGGAAAGAAATTTCTTTAGTGAGATCATAGTGTTAAGCTTGTGAGACAGGTTCAGGCTAGAAAGCGTAACACCTTATGTCGTGTGTGTTGAGTTGCTAGAGTTGTTTTTCTTGTTTGTACAAGAGCCAGCCTTTTATAGGCTAGGCCCATGGGGGGGATTGGTTGGGATGAGCCTTGCACCCTAATCCATCCCACTACTTTGTGCGTGTGAACACGGTGGCCCAATGGCTGCGCTCCTTGCTACAGTTCCTCTGATGCGTAGTCCACTTGCCCTGACGCCCCCTTGCCTTGGTATGCACGGCACCGGAACACCCATCCAAGTCCTCTGTATCTCAATCTCATATTTTACCATCTTACTTCAGTAACCCTTGCTTTTATCATCTCGAGCCCACCGTCTTGGGACGGGGAGCACTGAACCTGGTTGCCGAGGATCTGCCCAGGAGTCCTTCGCCATATCCCGAGTCCCTAGTATGGGGTCCACTTGTCTGACAAAGTTCCTGGGACACTTTTTGTTACCGCCTGGGTCCTTGGCAGAGGGCGGCTAGGAGCGTGGCAGGGCGCCCTTGACACGAGGGCGGCGCCAGCCACCTATGGTACGAGACATGTGAGGCCATCGGTCCCCGAGGCTCTCAGGCGCGTCCCATCAACCGTAATGATGATGCTTTTATGGGGACAGGGCACCTGCTAATGGCCTGCCTCGGCTGCCACACCCTTCACACGCCACGATACATCACCACTTGCTTCACCTCAAAGGGTGCCTTCCCGGGGGCCTTCCCGGGAGACCTCCACGGGTGCGTCCTACTCCCTCCATGTGGACCACTTGTGGGTCCCGCTTTGCAGGCGCGATATTTTCATGATCCTTCCTGGGCCTCAGATTCCCGGCCTAGCTCCTTACTTGGGCTTCTCCAAGAGGGAGCCCCTTTTGAATAGGCGGGCCACGCTTGTAAGTGCCTTCTCAGGACCTGTTCCCTTCGCGCTCACAGTTGCATTAATCATAAATTATGGTATATAAAAGTTATATGGTCCTTATTATGAGAAGGCCGTGCAAAATACGATTTCCCTTGTACACTATAATGACAAGTTTTGAACACAATACATTTTTTAAACTGTATTTTAAACGTAATTTACGTTACTTTAAAAGGTCATCCGCAAGAATTGCTATACATATGGTTATTGGCAAACTCAAACAACAAAAGAAAAACTCTACTTAATCAATGGTCTTCAACTAAAATATTCCATCTCTTCTGAAACTAAATATTCCATATCCCTCATGAAAATGTTTTGATGAAGCTAAAGCAAATGATCTTATATATGATCAATGATACTTGTGAGCACTCTGATGATGAAGAAATAAAATAGCATTCAAATACAACCATGCACTACAATCTACTCCCTCCGTCCAAATTGTTGGTTATTTTAACATTTCTAAATTCATAGCTTTTACTATGTATATAGACATATAGTGTCTAGCAAAAGCTGTATGAATTTAAAAATGTCAAAATGACTTACCATTTGGGACGGGTGGATTATATCAAATGTTCTTGTCTGACACCTCAATACCCCATCATGAACGATAATGTATTCCAAAAACCCACATAGAAAATGTTGACTTGGCAATGCACTTTAATAAAAAAATATCCCATTAAAGAAGACGCAAAGTAAAAGATCGCAAAAACGTTTACAGATGATAATGATTATAATAAATATAGTAGCGTTTGAAAATAATGGGGTTGAAAGTCCATGAAGAATAACAGGATGTGTCATGTTCTCAATTTTGGGAAAAAGTTAACTTCAATTTCTGTTGGCGCCACAAAAACTTTGGACCATCAAATTGTAGGTAACAGATGAGAAATATGGTTTTCATATGAAAGCATATCCTGTATTTACGTCAGCCTTTACTTCTGGTTTTAATCACCAACCAGTTATATTGACACAGCGGTTGGTCCTGTTTGGCACTGGTTAAACTTATTTTTAAGTCAACTTTTCCCCAGCTGGCCACATAGGTTACTTTTCGAAGAAGCCGTGGAAGTAAAAAGTCAAGTGTTTGGCAGCATAGTTATTCTTGGCTTTTTCATGGTGAGGGTCCCGCTAGTTAGCCTCACGGATCTTGGACCCCTGTTTATCTTCATAAACTATTAATCACACCTAATAAATCGGTTATTTTTACATGTGCAATATATTTTGGAGGATATTTTACTCTTAGGAAATTGGACTAAAAGTATATTTTTGGATAAAGCTCGAAACAAACAATGAACCAGAAGAAAACGAAGGCCAACGGGCCCAGGGTCCCCTGACCCCTCTCGAGCTCATTTTTGATGAGCAATCCTCCAAAATGACTTAAGGGTTTTGTTTGTGAAGATATGATAAGGATCAATTCGGGATCAAAAAGGATCAAGCGGAGATTTAGAAAGTGATCAAAGATCAATCTCATCTCGAAGCTACCAACATGCCAAGCCCACATGCAAGTGAAAATAACACTCCAGAGCATCTAAGAAGACTTGGGGACGAAGTAGGATGTGAGAGGGCAAAAGAAAAGCCCATGCCGATCGGCCTGGGGATTTCCTTCGCCCCCTCGCCTTCCAATTTTTGCCACGTACTTTCCAGACTATAAATACCCTGAAAATCTACCGAGCCCGATATCCAAGATGACGTACTCGACGTGAAGCAGCAGAGAAGTAGAAGGAACTTGAGGGACACCACTTCGGAGAGTCGAGGGTCGTGCAGTTGTTAGGGGTTAGCGTAGCTGAGCCTCTGCCGGCGTGATCACCCTACAAGGAAGATCACGATGGAGTTCTGTAGCTAGGAGTCATCAAGATCAAGGTAGGATCCTGGTGGTGATCTTGTGATGTACAATCATTCATGGTAAAGTAATAGATGTGTTCATGTTCTTAGCGATCTAAGTATCTCCTTCTATGGTTTTATGCTCTTTCGGGTTTGCTTACTTTTCAATCTATGAATCGATGATAGATTGCTTAGGGTGTTCTTGTGGTCGTGGTGACCGGATTTGCATGCTTGATCTACCGATGAGTACAACATGTTCTTTTGATTGTGTCCTTAACTTGCTTGCGCTGATAGAGGTGATCGTGATAGGATCTGTGGGGGGTTTCGGGAGCCGGATAGGAGGTGTAGATTTAAATATGCTTTTTACTAAGATCATATCTGTGTTGCTTTTCTATCCATGCTCAGATTACAATATATGTATAGTCTAGATTGCTCTAAATTGATTATCTCTGCTCTATCTGTTATCTATCTGTATATGCTTAGTAGATTGGAACTGAATCTCTCATAAACACTAAGTTAATTTTAACAATGCTAGTTGAAATAGATCTTGTACTATAAGTTTCACGGATTGATAAACCTTAGGGGAATACTCTGAGGGAAGAACTACAACTGATCCGTGCGCTTGCGGTTCAAACTGACGTGCTATCTGCCCCCAACAAATAAATGGTGTAGCTGGATCTCGGGAGCTCTGAGGTGTTGTCAACGGCGGTCAGGGGACGCAGGGGACCTGCAGGCGCGGGCAGAGAGCTCGAGACGGCACCGGGGTCGGGGAAAAGCCGAGAAGCTGCTTCTGACCCGCTGGCTAGAAAAGCTCCGTGCTAGTTCGTTTGCGAGAAGTGCAGGAGGAATAAACCATGCATAAGTTTTCCAGCACCGTTTCAGCTTATTGGTGATTGGAAGCTACTCAATAAGCAGTTCCAAACAATGGCTGGTTAGGTGGATGATGTGTTGTTGTCAACAAGATGTACTAATGGTTAGGAATTCCAGCTAGTTCGGGAGAATGTAGTCATTGTTCTAGATGTGTAGCCACTAAACCAAGAGTACATGCAATCGTCTCAACTAGTTTATGTTAGAAGTGACGACCCGTTCGCCCCGTAATTGACGGGTTGTTAGGTTCAGAATGTAAAGAAAGAAAAACCCGCGTGTTTCTTTAAGATAAGAAACAAAATTCTTTCTTTCAAAAAAAGAAACAACCGCAAAATTCTCGTGTTAAAATACTTTTTTTTTTTGAAAAGGTCGTGTTAAAATACTAGCGCCAGCGGGGAGTTGGCATGAGCACAGGTGCGGTGCGGGCCCCGCAGAGATCACTTCCCATCGAAACCGTCGCATCGCGCACGCTCCGGTCCAACCAGCAAGCCACACGCTGGACGGATCGCCCGGCGGCTCACCCGCTGAGCGGCGGGGCCCGCATGGCTTGCCTGTTCGCCAGCGACAGCTGTTCGTTGCGCCCAACGCGCGGCGACACGGTCAAAGCCCACGTCGGATCCACCAGCGCCCACCTACTCCTCCTGTGGCCCGCATGTCGGCGACACAGATTGCCCTAAGCGCTGCCTCGTTCCTGCATAAAGCCCCTCCTCCAAATCTCGCGCACTGTCACTTGCCCAGCACCACCTCGCCAAAACCGGTGGGAACCTCGTGCACTCCGCCGCCGCCGCCTCGAGACCTCCGCCGGCCTCCCGAGGCATCCGGAACCCTTCGGCGGGGAGGCGCGGCGACCCTCACCCCGGGACAATGCAGAGCGCGGCGGCCATCGGGCTCGTCCGGCCATGCGCCGCGCGGCCGCTCGTCGCTTGCCCTAGCCACCGCCGCGGCGGCGCCGTCGCCGGCGAAGGGATCCGGCCGGTCCTCCCGCAGCGCGGGATCCGCCTATCCGCGCGCGCGGGGCTCGTGCCGGCCTCCCCGCTGGAGGAGGAGGAGAAGCGGAGATGCAGGGCCGAACGGGACGTGTCGGCGGCGGCGGCCGCGGCGCAGGAGGCCGGGGAGGAGGCGGGAGGAGGGTTCGCCAAGACGCTGCAGCTGGGCGCGCTCTTCGGCCTCTGGTACCTCTTCAACATCTACTTCAACATCTACAACAAGCAGGTGAGCTGACTGACGACGAACTGGCATGCCGTCACCATCCCCCCTTCTCCTGTTTGGGTGTGTTGCATTCCTGCCGTGCGAGGACTTTGGCTGGATTGCTGACTTTCCTTCGTTAGTGATCGCGCACCAGTGATTTGCTTGCGCAGATCTGTGAACTGGGTGCTAGTGATTTTGGTTCGTATGCACGAAGGACAGAACAGATCCTTCTCTTAGTTTGCATTTCGGTAATTCCGATGATGGCAGGGACAGATCTTTTGCAATCCTCCGTTCATGCTTGCCCTGTACAGTATGCTGAGAAGAGACGCATGGAGTGAACTGTTCATTTGTTTTCTATTTTTCCTTTCCATAAGGTGTTGTACTTGTGGCTACTCAAGTCATTTTCTTCATCGATATTGGTGATTGATCTTGATGGAGCTTTCACATGGAAATTTTCACTAGCTTTGGTGAAGTGCTAGCTGGCCTCAGCTTACTGTCTTGAGAAATTTATGAGTCAATAGTAACGGATGTACCTTTTGCCATTCTCTACAAAATTAATAAAAACAAAATCAAGTTAACAAATGTAGGCCAACCCCCTCTCTTTGTGAATGTACGAATTTGCTCAAATCCATCATGATCTTCAACTGGTACAAGCTCCAAACGTCCTTAAACAGGAAGAAAATATTGCTTTTGCTCCCTTTTTTCTTCTTCCTTTTAGATAGTTTCCCAATAATAATTTTGGACAAGATTTTGCTCAACTTTGTAACATTCAGCCAAGCCTAGGAAGTATGTACGCTTGTTGTTTTAGTGATTACGATCAAGTCAATCCTTGTTTCATACACGTGTAAATGCGTAGCAGATGCTGCCTTTTTTCTCAAGCTTTTACAGAGCTAACTTTTGTTGATGATTTCACTCAGGATGTGCCTGTCATTTTGCACTGCGGAGTGCAGATTGCACCCAGTGATGTCTTTCCATTTTTAGTCAGTCACATAGGTCATCATTTTTGTATATCTGTAGTTAATAGTTCAGAATGGTGCTCTTCTACTGTGATAAGAGGCTGTGTGCACAAGGAAACCTTGCTGCTACATTTTCCATTGTTTCAACATTCACCCATGTAGCCGCAATGTTTTCTGGTGAATATAGCCCTTATGTTTTGTGGTGGATATGCCAAGGCTTTATCTACTGACAAACATTTGTTTGTAAGTAAAGAGAATATAAGTGTAATTGCATTAGTTTTATTTGTTGATGTACACGATGCCACATTTTAGTTACATGAGAAACATTTAGATGATGAACATCGATTACCAGTAATGAGTACAACATTCTGAAATGTTTCTTTTCTTGGCAGGTTCTGAAGGTTTTGCCATATCCCATAAACATCACAACCGTGCAGTTTGCTGTTGGAACTGCCATTGCCATGTTCATGTGGATCACTGGTATCCTTAAAAGACCAAAGATTTCCGGTGCCCAGGTAATTTTTTAGTTTCCCCAAACAAACTTTCAGTATACACATAGGGCATCAAAATGACATCAGCTTTGTTCTTGTTTTCCAGCTTCTTGCTATCCTTCCTCTGGCAATTGTCCACACCATGGGCAATCTTTTCACAAATATGAGCCTTGGGAAGGTTGCAGTGTCATTTACACATACTATCAAAGCCATGGAGCCTTTCTTCTCGGTTCTCCTTTCAGCAATCTTCCTTGGTGAGGTAATTTATCTGTTTGAACTCTGTAGCCCAATACGTAGTAACTATTTGTAGGTAATATGCTAAATTGTTTTCTTGTTTTTACTCCGGAAAATGAATGATTTTGCAGTTGCCTACTCCTTGGGTTGTGTTGTCTCTTCTTCCAATTGTTGGTGGTGTGGCACTGGCATCTCTTACTGAGGCTTCCTTTAACTGGTAAGGAATATAGCCGCCTTCTTTTGACTACAAGCAGGTGTTAGGATGATTCTTGTGCAACTTACAATTATAGTATATGCTTGTTCAACTTATCTTTTACTACTGATTGCCTGTCTTTTCTCCATTGCTTCAATCATCTGATGTACTTCAAACTTAAGTTGAACCAGTGTTCCAGTGCCATTGTTTCTACAATTGTAGTTAGTTTTTCTCTGTTGTGCATATTGTGTATGATGTGTGTGCATGCTTTTTACACACCATCAGGAAGTTAGAAGCAATGGCTTCCTTGTTATCTCATTTCATACTCATGTGTAAGTTCAACTTCTATGACACAGGGCTGGCTTTTGGAGTGCAATGGCTTCAAATGTAACCTTCCAGTCCAGGAATGTGCTAAGCAAGAAGCTGATGGTGAAGAAAGAGGTCTCTGGACTATCATTTTGCAATTTTCTGGAATAATTAAGCAATTTACCTGAACTATTGATTTATTGTTTTTAGTTATGGATGGGCATTTTATGCCCTACCCTTCAAGTGTATGCCTAACACTCTTTTCCCCACTTCAGGAATCTCTGGACAACATTAACCTCTTCTCTATCATTACAGTCATGTCATTCTGCCTCTTGGCCCCAGTCACCTTACTAACAGAGGGTGTCAAAGTCAGTCCTGCAGTGTTGCAGTCTGCTGTGAGTATCCTGTTGTTTATTTATCCATGACACCTTGCAGACTGGCTTGAGGACAATTCTAAATTTCTGGAGAAAAAAATATCTTTCTTGTGCAGGGCTTGAACTTAAAACAGATATACACCAGATCCCTGATTGCTGCATTCTGCTTCCATGCCTACCAACAGGTCAGCCATCTATTCAGCTGTCTGATGACTCATCTTGTTGAAATTATTGGAATTATTTGTTCCTTAAATTACACCATTGGTGCTGAATTCAGATTGTTTGATATGCATGTACAAATTCCATTCCATGTGTATACATGGTGTCAGAGCATTCACAGTTTGGAATTTACTGACTGATCTTGTTCTGCTTATTTTGTTGAAGGTGTCATACATGATCCTCGCTAGGGTGTCCCCAGTCACCCACTCAGTGGGCAACTGCGTCAAGCGAGTGGTGGTCATTGTGACTTCCGTTCTGTTCTTCAGGACCCCTGTTTCACCTGTCAACTCTCTCGGTCCGCATCTTTTTCCTTTCCCCACTGATTAAATCAATCATGTTATATCGTTCACCCTCCTCCCCACTCTGATTAAATCAATCATGTTATGTCGTTCACCCTCCCTCACGAATCTGAAACACTTGATTTGTCCAGGTACCGGGGTTGCCCTCGCAGGAGTTTTCCTCTACTCGCAACTGAAGAGGCTTAAGCCCAAGGCAAAGGCTGCTTGATCGCATATATGGTCAGGTCTATCCAGTAGAACTGTCGAAGCCTTGCCATGCTGTTGGAGTGGCTAGTGAGTGCCGTAGTTTAGAATGATATTGAGAGAATCCCCTCTGGTTTGCTGTCAGTTAATGTGATCGTTTGCGATTTAACTACTAGCATTTTTGAACGGATCTGTTGATGTAATCAATAATTTTGCTGTGGTGCCATTTTTCTTGTGCTGTTTATATGCCTCTGAAACTGAGCTGCGTGGATGTTGCTCCAAGGTACCATTTTCGATCTAGTATAGTGCTAAATTAGTAAGATAGACAAAAAAAGAGTGGTGTAATGATTACATAATCGTGATCCTTTCGGCCAAAACTAATTCGCGTGGCCTGGGCACTGTGTGGTCACCTACTAAAAATTCAGCGTGAAAAAAGATTATCCTACCTATTCTATGCTTCTTGAGAAATAGTCATACATGTATCGAAAAGAAATAGACGGAAAATTCTACTCTGACTACTCTCCTAGTATAGCCGTCTTCGATGTCTCCATGGCCGTCAGCGTCATTGCCATTCTAGTCAAGGGGCTCTACGGCACAAATTAAGAACGCGACGGCCAAGACGAAGAAGAGCACGAAGGCGGCTGGAGGAGAAGAGGCCAGGACCGGGGAAGGGCTCGCCAAGACGACGATGCTGCACCAGCTGGGGGCGCCGGCGCTCTTCGGGCTCTGGCCCCTCTTCACCATGCACAACAAACAGGTGAGCTGACTGACAAAACTCCGACATGCCGTACGAAATTTCGGGAAGCAGCGTGTTGTTGAATCACAGTAGTTTTGATTTGTCGTGATGTTATCTGAAGACCATCTAGATGATCACATCGATTACCATTTACCAGCAATTACACGGCTTTTTTCTTTTCTAACCGTTCCTGTAAACGCATGCATAGCAGGTTCTCAGGGTCTTCCCGTTCCCAATGAACGTCACGACAGCACAGTTTGCTCTTGGAACTGTCGTCGCTTTGCTCGTGTGGACAACTGGTGTTCTTAAAAGACCAAAGGTTTCTGTTGCACAGGTAAACATTTGTTTGTTTTTCATTTCCCCATTTGGTGAGCTTGCAGTAGTACGTGCACACATTATATCATTGCACCAAAACTTACCTCTGTTGCAATTATATATTATTCTTTTTTTGAAAAGGAGATATATTATTATTCTTGTTTCCCAGCTTGCTGCTATCCTCCCCCTGGCCATTGTCCACACCATGGCCAGTCTTTCACAAACATGAGCCCTGGAAAGGTTGCGGTGTCGTTTACACATGTCGACAAGGCTCACAGGGAGCTGAAGCATTCCTTTCCGCTTCTCCTTTTCCGCGACGATCTCCTCCGTCAGGTGATTTTCATTTCCTGTCCAACATGTACTTTTGCCTAATAAAATATACGGTTGTTAACTTGCTATGATACAACTATCTGCAATATGATTAGATCAATTTTTTCCCCTTCTATTTGCTACCACTCATGAACGTCTTTATTGTTTTGCAGTTGCTTATTGCTTGGGTTGGATTGTGTCTTGTTCTAATTGTGACCTTCCAGTCAAGGAATGTGCTGAGGGTAACCGAAATACCGAATTATCAGTCTAGAACTTAGTTTCTTGAATAATCAACTAGGAATTCATCTGTTAATTACTCCCTCCATCTATATTCATAAGGCATGGCATGATTTGGCACGGTCTTCCAAATAACACTTTAACCATTCATTTACCTTATATTATATTGTTTATGGTTATAAACTTATAATCATTATATAGTATATTTGATTCTGAATCCAACCGTATAAAGTTTACATTATAAAAATAAAAGAGTTAATAGTAAAATTATTGATCAAAGATTGCAAAGTTTGAATCTTGGTATGTGTGTACGCTTTATAAATAAAAACGAAGGGAGCAATTCCTTAAGCAAGCATATATGTCTAAGGGTGCGTTTGGTTGGGCTGTATCTTTTGGAAAAGCTGCTGTGAGCTGTGGGCTGTGGAAAAACAGCTGTGAGAAAGCAGCTGTGGGAAAAGCAGAAGATCATTTGGTTAGAGGAGCTGTGAAACTGTAGGCTGTGTAAAAAATACCTGTAATGCCCCTAAAGGTCTGTGAGTATGTTTATATGCAAATTGCTCGTAACAAAATAATGCGTTCACTAATTCAAATGTAAACCACTATTTTAGGAAGAAAAAAATAAATTTTATATGTTTTTCATCCATTAAAGTAATTGGTCCACATAAATAGAACTATATCCATCAAAAAGTTCTATACAAGGATGCCATCCATCAAAAAGTTCTATACAAGGATGCCATCCCTCAACATTACTCTCCTCCTCTCGCACTAACCAAAGCATCAGCTATCCTAGTACGAATGGTATTCATGGTATCCTCATTCTCCACATCATCACTATCATCTCCTTGTGTTTGTCTCATACCACATGTATGTTGTACCAAGTAATCCTCATCATCATCACATCTCTTGAACTTCTTATCACACAAATTGCTATCACGAATAAAATTATGCAATGCAAGATAAGCCATAATGATATGTTTCTGAGTACGAGGTGAGAAACTTGGCATGTCCTTCAAAATACGTCACTTCTGCTTTAAGACTCCAAAAGACCTTTCAATGACATTACGAAGAGATGAATGTAAAAAATTGAACATCTCGTACTTTCCTTGAGGAGGCCCCGAACGATGCTGAAATTCTAGTATATGGAATGTGCTTCCTTTGAAAGGCGCAAGATACCCAATTCGGTTTGGGTAACTTGAGTCCACGAGATAATACTTTCCTACAAAATCAAGTTAGTAAGGTACACAATAATACAAATATTACTAATTTGTTGAAAGAACCATGTATACCTTTAGGAGGCATGGGAAATGAAGGAAAATTTACCAATGCATGATTGAGGATACGTGTGTCATGTGCAGAACCCGGCCACCCGGCAACCGCAAAGGTGAACCTCATATCAAAGTCACAAATATCTAGCACATTTTGAGATGTATATCCATGACGGCATGTGTGGTTAACCACTTCGTCCACTGGTACTACCACTTTGACATGCGAACCATCTATTGCTCCAATTGCGCCTTTAAAGTATGGCCAAAAACGGTCCTCTCTCACCCTTTCATGCTCCGTAGAAAAAGTAGGATCTCTCGGCTTAATATTGTCCTTAGCTAACTTGCGCAAACATTTCAATACTTCATGAAACTTCATGTGAACTGTCCAAAGTGACCGTGTGAAATGATTTTCAGCTTGTGAAAAAGATTGTGGTCCTCCGACGATCCAGAAGAACATTGCCAATGACTCAATAGACGAAACATTGTTGGTTGAGGCCAATCCGTAAGTAGAGACTAGCAAATTATTAAGTTTATCGAAAATCTAGGTGCTCATCCGAAACATCTTATAAAAATATCTCGGACGTGACATACACCTCATCACTCATTGAATTCCAGTCCTGTATTCAGCTTTGTGCAAATACCGCTCAGTATACAAGTTGCCCATTTCTCCAATAGCACTAGCATGCTGTGCAAGTTCAGCTAGCAGTAGTAGTCCTTTTTGTCCTCCTTTAGCCACATCTCCCAATCTATCATCCATCTACACGAGACATTAGTACTAATACAACAAATATCTTGACAATACTAAATGAAAAAGCTCAACATAACACACTAATAGATAAATAATGTTTCAATATAGGGTAACAAATTATGGTTCAACATAGGGAAATTGTTGTCACATATGACAATAAAATAATTTGACAAACATGGAAACAAATCAGTGGCGCTTCATCATCTCCTTTTCTAGCTCCCTCTCAATCAAATCCAGTCTGCCTTTAGCTGTTTCTAGAGAGCTAAAGAGCTCCCTAAATTCAGGTTTAACAATTAGGGAAGCGACTGTGTGCATTAGAGTAGTTCCTTCTTGCACCCCATATTCTTTCACCATCTTCATAGTCTCTGTAATGGTAGGAACTAGGTTAGTTGGAGGAGCTGATGATGCTTCAACACTTGTGGAGATCCTCTCTGCAGCATTTTCTATCTTCAAACAAGTGGACTTGTACAAACGAAAGAATGGGCTCTTCTCATCCTTCTCTTCAACACCAATAGAGGTACCCTTGCATTTCCTTTTTCCTAGGTTCACTGTCATATCCTTCTGCGTAGGTTTCACTACCTCATCCACATTCTCATCACTTGCCTCATCGGATGATATATCTCTAGGACAGGATGTAGAAGACCCAGTTACATGTACCTTGCCAAACAAGATATGCAGGTCATCGAGAAACTTGGGTCCTTGTTTTCGAAACTTAATATGGTGGCATTTGATTTCTTTCTCACGATTGTTGCATCTCTACAATTAGAAAAAAAAATTAGCAAGGGACACCATAACAAAGAATGGGAAGAATATAATTATCAAGAAACATAGTTCTTACAGCAAGGTGGGGTTGAAATGGCCGCAACAAGTCCTCAACGGTGGTCAGCGGGGGCTACAAAAGTGTAGATCTGATTTCGGGCCGCTGTGGACTAGGAAAGTCACCGGGCAAGGCCCGTATGCCCCTCGCACATGGTGGCATCATGCTAGCCTAGCCAAGCAACCTAGTGGGGGGTGGTGGGTGGCACCACAGGTTGTACGGGCAGGACCGCTGAAGCGTCCCCACATCAGCGGAGACTAAATGTGATGCAAATATCAGTCCCAAGAGGCTGATAACATATTTATTCAACAGATATGTCAATTGCCGTACAACTCCTGAGGGAGTGGGCGTGAAAGCCACGCCACGATAAGAAGTAGATAAATAACAATGGCTAGCCAAGTGACTGCCAAAAGACAACACTCGGGACTACACGGCAGCAGAAGCATCTTGCGAAGGCCAACACCACAGGTAGCGTTGGGTGCGGACACAACCTCCTACTCAAAGTCCTCGGCGACGAAGTTCGGATCTTCCTCTGTAGCAATGAAGGAAGGGTGAGTACAGAGTCCAACCCCATCCACGGAGGTGGGATACAATCAAGAATATGCACAGGATATTAACAAGGATAAGGCTAAGGTTCATTTTGCCATAAAGCTAGGTTTTCACACATGCAAGGGTTTATTTTCAAAGGAGTTTTCGCAAAGCTTTTCCTTTAGTAACCGAAACATTAAGTGGGGTTGATCCTCCACAAAGGATCCATATTTTATTGCTATCGGACTTCCCGTCCGCCATAGCCCACGGCACAACTGCCGAACACTTCCAAAATCCAACACACGCCCTAAAAACCATCCATCTCCCGTGCTAGTTATGTGACCAAGCCGTAACTCGTCCAATGCCGTGGACACGGCTACCCGGATAGGTTTTAACTCTACAGACATTGTACACTTTTCCCACAAGTAGGGTACCGCAGCACGATCACCTTAGTGCCGGTGCGGATCCTAACAAAGCCATTACCCACCTTAGCTAAGACTGACTAGTCCACACGGAAGCGACCAAGGGGTTAACGACCTACCAACGAGATCTTAATCGGGACTGAAGTCACAAAGATCTTACCCCTTTTCCATGAGCTCCGTTGCTCACCAGCTCACCCGCAGACTAACAGTTTAGCTAGTGGGATTTACACTAAGCCGTTAATCTTTTCTTGGTTACCACAGTGATGTCGTTCCTCCTCTTGTCCCCGGTAACCTTTCTAACAGAAGGTGTGAAAGTCACACCTGCAGCTCTGCAGTCCCTGGTGAGGACCATATGTATATGCTGTTTTTTTTGCCATTGCGCCTTTCAGGTTCAGGCTGGCATGGTCAGTGTTGACACTTGACACTGCATGCTGTTCTCTCTTATGCGTGTAGGGTTTGAACACAAAAGAGATATACACGAGATTGATCTGATGCATTCTGCTTCCATTCTGCTCAAAGGACTGCCATCTGTTGGATTTCTTTGTAACATGTGATATGTTTGTGTTATTGTAATAATAGGATTGGTCGATGTGTCTATGTTACGACTTGGAATTCGCCTAGTGATGCTAGCTATATTTTGGTGAACATGATCCTTGCAAGGGTGTGACGGTTGTATGTGCAATAGCGCTCATTGTGAAATCACTAGGGCTTATCGTAAAAGGAGAAAAGGTAATGCAATAATATATCTTTATTAAAAATTCAAAGAACATAGAGCATGCGTATTGAACATTGTCATGAATAAAGTAAAAACTAGCTGCTACGGAGTACTCTAGTACTATGAACACATAAACTAATTAAACTCCGACTATACAATAAGAAAATCTGAATAACTAGGCTAAACTAGTTCTTTGCCTCGCCGCCGCAGCCCATCTCGATGTCTCCCCGGCCGTCGGCGCCGTCCTCGCCGTCGTCGACGAACCGCTTCCAGTACCAGTGCTTCTTCCAGACGCCGGCCATGTCCTCGATGGGCACGCCCTTGGTCTCCGGCAGGAAGAAGGCGACGAAGAGCGTCATGACGACGACGCATGCGGCGAAGAAGAAGAAGAGCAGGAACTTGAGTTGGCAGAGCATGGGGAGGAAGGCCTGCGCGACGGCGAAGGTCATGAGCATGTTGACGGCGACGGTGATGCTCTGCCCCGCCGGCCGCACCTCCAGCGGCATCACCTCGCTGGGCACCAGCCACCCCAGGGGGCCCCACGACCACGCGAACCCCGCCACGTAGGCGCACATCACCACCACCACGGCCGCCGCGTACCCCGCCGGGATCGACGCCACGCCGCTCCACCCGAACTTGGCGCCGATGAGGGCGCCGACGGCCACCTGCCCGGCCAGCATCTGCGCGCCGCCCTCCAGGAACAGCGCGCGCCGCCCGAGGCGATCCACGGTGAACACCGACACGAGCGTGGCGGCGAGGTTGACGAGGCCGGTGATCACCGCCGACATGAGCGACGCGCCGCCGCCGAAGCCCAGCGTCTTGAACAGCACCGGCGCGTAGAACATGATCACGTTGATGCCCGTCAGCTGCTGGAACAGCGGGATCGCCACCGCCATCACCAGCTGCGGGCGGTTCTTGCGCCGGAGGATGTCGCGCCACGGGCTGGTCACGGCCCTCGACGCCTCGCCAGCGGCGACCAAGTCTTCGTACTCGGCGGCCACGTCGTCGGTGCCGCGCACGCGCCGCAGCATCCGCTTCGCCTCCTCGGGGCGGCCGCGCTCCAGGAGGGAGTTGGGCGTGTCCGGGAGGAACAGCGAGCCGACGGTGATGACGGCGGCGGGGACGGCGGCGAGCGCGAGGCTGAGGCGCCACCCCCACCCGCCGGCGATCCGGTCGGCGCCGTAGTTGATGAGGTTGGCGCAGAGGATGCCCAGCGTGATCATGAGCTGGAAGCCGTTGTTGAGCATGCCGCGCATCCGCGCCGGCGCCATCTCCGACAGGTACACCGGCACGCTCTGGTTGGCGAAGCCGACGCCGACGCCGAGCAGGACGCGGCCGAGGATGAGCATCGCCACGTTGGCGGCCCCGCCGTTGAGCGCGCAGCCGACGAGGAAGGTGGCGCCGCCGGCGAACATGGACCACTTGCGGCCGAAGCGGCGGGTGACGGAGGCCGCGAAGAGAGAGGAGACGAGCGCGGACACGTAGAGCGACGAGGTGAAGAGCGTCAGGAGCTGGCTGTCGAACTTGCAGTACTGGTCGCCGCCGCCCGCCGCCGCCAGCTGCTTCCGGTACACCGACGGGAAGAAGCGGAGGAGGAAGGGGTCCATGGAGGTCACGCCGCCGGAGATGCCGATGTCGTAGCCGAAGATGAGCCCGCCCGACGACGCCACCAGACTCGCCATGAACACGAACGGCGTCAGCTTGCCGGGGTAGTCCGGCCGCCCGCCGCCCGACGCGCTCGGCGCCACCACCGCGCCTACCGCCATTGTGACGTACGCAAGTACTCACTCGTAGACTGGACCGAAGACGATCAACGAGGACACAAGAACGCGACGCGATTGGTTTGTGATCACGAGTTGCAAGACGAGCTCATGGATTTGCGTTTGTTGTGGTTTGGAGGGAAGCCGTCGCGTGGATTTATTGAGCCGGGAACGAGCGAGGCTGCGACGATCATTCCGATCAGGATTCCGACGAGCGCGTGCAGACGTTCCTGCTCGGACTCGTAGAAGCGATTGGGAGTGGGCCTGAGCAATTGCACGTACGTGCGAATCCGTTCGGTTTGGACAGTAGTGTGTCGAGTTCTTTTTCCTATACGTGTCCGTACATCGGATATGTGCCCACGTGTCTGATTTGATCAATTAAGGTACCTTTTTTCTGTGCTCCGGTAATTTTCCATGGGACTGCGATCGCTTGACCTGCAAAGTGCGGAGCTGCTCACGGTGCAAGAAGTCATAAGCGTAGTGCTAGGACTCACACCCCACGCGCACAGAGCAAATCTTTTTAAATAACAACACAGACCAAATTGTGTGCATGCGAGCAGAGCGCCATTGTATGCATGCGAACAGTACAAGCTTCTTATCGTCACATAGAGCAAATCATGCCGTACTATTTACTTTTGTTCAATTTTCTTTGAGTGATTTTAACTTTCTCACTAAACTTCAGATTTCGAATCCGTTTCCACATTTATGTTCCTTATAATTTTATCTACGAAATGAGACCCACTTTCCATAGGTTTCCAAGTAATTTTATTTTTATCATCAACTTATGTGTAGTGCTAGTTATATTTACATTATATTTCGAGAACTAACAAGTTCGAGACCTAACAAGTTGTCTTATTTATCCGCATAAATTGGTGGATGAAAATATAGTAACCTATGTTGTGGTCCTGTAACTTGTATGTCTAGTAGCATATTTACTTATGTAAAGAACTTGTATACAATAATTAGTATCATTTCACGTAGAGAGCATGTGATAACTTTTATATTATTACAACTTACATACAGAAAATGGAACAGGTTATATAGGGGCAATAGAACAATTTATGTAGAGAGGAAGATGGCACAGTAGATACTCAAGATAGGTAAGAATTCTAGGTAAAATTTCTTTTTTAGCAATTTATGTATATAACTCGTTGGTAGATAGTTGCTACACTTAATATAGAACTAACTACTATATATTCAACATAAGTTGTCGGTATATTGAAACTATTTCAAAACATATGCATCATGGGTCTAGTTTTATAGATCTCATCGTAAGGAACGCAGTGGTGCAAATGGAATTGAAAACGAACATCTCACAAGAAAGTTATCACATTTTTAAAAATGTAAAACACATTAAAAAAGGCTCGTACAACGTGAGCCCAATCTCCTAACATGGGCCACAGCAGGCCACGCATGGACGCGTGTTACACGCGAGCACGACCTCGCGCGAGCAACTTTTTCCTTTTCCTTACCTTTTTTCAGTCCTTTCTATTTACTGCCCCCGCCGAAAGCCTTATATGTTGAATGAAGGCAGCCTTGGATGAATGTATATGAGAAAAACCGACGAGCACCAGTAGTGACAACCTTGCCATGGCTTCAAACACAGCACCTCCAGGGAGGGGAAGCGACGCCATTGGTACCGCCATTGCTCAATCTACGCAGTCTGGATTTTTACCTCGAAAGCACACATGGTCAGCAGGGGTGTGTAACACCCCGTGTTATTAAAGGCCTAAGAATGGTTATTAAGATGTTAATGGTGAAATTTGGATTAATAGAAGTATTGTGGGTCAAGTTCAAATTTGAGCCAAATTTGACCAAAAATTCAAATTAAAGATTCAAATTTGGATAAATTTGACAAAAATGTGGAATCAAGAGCTGAGGGTGTTTAGAAGTCAAACGAATCAAATTTGAGATCAAATTCAAGTCATAGGCATCTCAAATTTAGAATCAAAGTGGTTGACTTGATGTTACTATTCACCATCTGAAAAATGTCCAAGTCTGAAACAGTGACAGTCAGCCAACATGGAAATTGATTTCTGAAGGATTTTTCATCTAAGCTGTGTGATGTTTTGGACTACAATTGGACTTGTACCATTAGTGTGTAATTTGGAGGAGTTATTGTTTAGAGAATTCAAAGGATTCAAATTTTAAACGAGGCTCAAAATTTGCAAGTTGAACTGTCCTGGAATTTACTGACAAACTGAATGGCCTTGCCCTTTCAGCTCTAAAAAACAGTGATAGTTGGCCAACTTTAGCTCAGGATTGTGAAAAATTCTTTATGTAGATGTTAGACTTTAACATGCAAAATGGGATCTATAATACATAGTCAACAATGGACATTAGCTCTTTGACAAGAAAAGGTTGGTTTGAATATTTGACTTGAAGCTCAAATATGGAACCCAGTTGCTGCTCTAAGGTTTGTCTGACAAACTAAATTGCAAGTCCAGTGATCACTGACAGACTGAATGGCAGTTGCCTTTGCACTCTGAAAACAGTAATAAGTAGCCAAATTTGGCTCAAAGTCTGAAAATTTTCTACAAAAGAGTGTTGGCCAAGAACCTGCAAAATGGATTGTAGAATCTATGGTTTTTTTTTTGAAGAAACAGGAGGGTGACCCCTACTGAATATATTAAGTAGTTAAACAAGTACAAAACAAAACGAAGCAAATAAACAAAGACTAAAACAGAGGGAGGAGAGGGAGAGAAAGGAGTTCAAACAGCAAGTTACAAAGCGTCTACCCAGTCTAACATAGGGAGCTGCAAATGGGTCCTAGCCCTATGAAGAGCTACCAGACGAAAATCTGAAACAAATTTCCTTTTGACGTCCCTGATCGTCGGAGCCAAATTATTGAAAGTCCAATCATTTCTGATTGTCCAGATACTCCAAGTCATGAGAATTATGATTTCCATAAAGAAAGGTAAATGTGGCTGTCTTCGAATACTATTGAAAATGGAGGTGGCCGATCTGGTGGAAGGGTAAGTGATGCCAACCGAGCGCCAACAGGCCTTAGCAAAATTGCATCGCAGGAAGAGATGTGTTGTTGTCTCACGTTTCTGTAGGATGCACATTTCGCAAGTTGTGGATTCCAAAACCATGGACCTCCTGCTTAGGACATCTTTGGTATTAACTCTGTCTTTGATAAGTAACCAAAAGAAAACTTTGTGCTTGTTTTGACATTTGGATCTCCATAGCCAACTGTGAATCGGGTGAGCTCCTCTTTCTCCAATGAGGGTTTTGTATGTCTTGGAAGCTAAAAAGATAGGATTACCCTAGTTGTAAACCCATAGGTCTTGAGGCTGTGGATTGTCAATCTGTTGTAAGAATTCTTGTAATTGTGCAAACTATCCATGTGCCTCTGCTGACAAAGGAAGATGCACTGTATTGAGCAAATGGCCTTGTAAAACCTCCTTGAGTGTGATTCTTTCATCTTTTGCAAAGGAAGCTAGGTGTGGAAGATCACGTGATAGGAGATGATTGTTCCAAGTGTCCTTCTAGAACAAAATTGTACTACCATCCGAAACTCTGGCAGAAGCTATCCCCTTGTATAGGTCAATGAGTTTCACTATGTCTCGCCACCAGAAGGAACCTTTCCTACGCCCTCCAGGGAGGTTACCATGTTGATAATAAATTTCCCAAAGAAGTTGTACCCAGGGAGTATCTACTTTAGAGAAAAATTTATGCAGGAATTTGAGCAGGAGGGCTTCATTTTGAGTGTTGATGTTGATGACCCCCAAACCCCCTTGTTTCTTGGGCAGGCACACCAAAGGCCAAGCCGCTTTAGATGGTTTCCTAGATGTCAAATCCGAACCTCGCCAAAGGCAGTGCTTTCTAAATTTATCAATCTGGGCAGTGACCCCTTTTGGAAGCTTGAAGGTGGCCATGTGAAACATTACCGTTGATGTTAAGACCGAATTGACAAGTTGTAACTTTCCTCCTTGAGATAACATGGTAGAAATACCACCCAACTTCCTTTCTACCTTCTTAATAACGGGAAGAAAATCCTCAATCTTCGGTTTGGTCATTCCCAGGGGCAGGCCAAGATAGGTAAAGGGGAGGGAGCCAGCTTGACAATTGAGCAAGTTAGCAAGGTCATGCAGGGTTTCTGGACTTGTGTTGATGGGGACCATAACTGTTTTAGCAAAGTTGACCTTCAGGCCAGTGGATTCTGCAAACATGTCTAGGACGGATTTTAAGTGTAGGAGTTGACTTTGATCTGCTTCCATGATTAACAGGGTGTCGTCTGCATATTGAATAACTGGAAAATCCGTGCCCGCCCCGTTTTCAATGGGTAGTCTGATCATTCCTTCATCTTTGGCTTTGTTGAGAATGGACTGCAGGAGGTCTGCCACTAACACAAAGAGGAGCGGGGAAAGTGGATCACCTTGTCTGACTCCCCTTTTGCAATGGAAAACTTTCCCAGGTACCCCATTCAAAATCACCGAAGAAGTTCCTGAGGTAAGAATACTTTCAATCCATTTAATCCATCTGTTCCCGAAACCTTTATGCTTTAGGATTTCCAATATTGCCCGATGCTCTATTTTATCAAAGGCCTTTTCAAAATCCAATTTAAGAATGACAAGGTCCTTCCTAGAGGCTTTACAGATGTGTAAGAACTCAAAAGCCCAAGCCAGGCAATCCTGAATGCTTCTAGACTTGATGAAGCCATATTGGTTTTTATGAACCAGCCTTGGGATGACCTTCTGAAGTCTCTCAGCTAGAATTTTGGTGAGGAGCTTGATTGTTGAGTTAAGGAGAGATATTGGTCTGAAGTCCCCCACCTCCAAGGGACAGTCCTTTTTCGGAATGAGAGTGATATATGAAGAATTGATACTCCTCACACATACTTCCCCATCATAAAAGGCATCGCAAAGAGAGTAGAAATCATGAGCTATCAGATGCCAGCATTTCTTTAAAAATTCACCATTAAAACCATCTGGACCAGGGGATTTGTTGGCAGGTAAATCCTTAATAATACGATCAATTTCTTGTCTTGAGAAGGGTGCTTCTAAAAGATCCAGGTGATCTGAGGGAGTTAGAAGAGATTGGAGATCAAAGTACATGTGAGAGAAATTGCTTCTTCCCATTCTGTCTCTGAAGGCTTCCCACAGCAAGGTGGCTTTGGCGTGGTGATCCTTGATTTGCTGACCATTTTGATCTTGCAGGCAGGCAATATGATTGAGTTTATTTCTAATAGAGGCTCTTGCATGAAAGAAGCGAGTACTTTCATCTCCCAGTTTAACCCAATTGATAGAGCTTCTCTGCTTCCAGTAAATCTTCTGTTGTTGTAAAAGAGAGGTCAAATGTGATGAAATTACGACCCTGAAATTCCATTCATCCAAAGATAGGTCTCTGAATTCTTCCATGACATCAAGGAAGAGAAGCACATCTTTGGTATTTTGAATAGTTTTAGCTAAACTTTGTAGATTTGATTTCCAAGATCTTAGTTCCTTTCTTAGATTCTTGAACTTAGCTCCAATGATCCTAGCCTTGTCACTGTAAGGGGGATCGTAGTTCCATCCCCTTTGCAAGAGTTCTGGGAATTGCTCATGATGCAACCAATAGTTTTCAAATCGGAACAGTTGGGGTACTGGCATGTGGTTTGAATCCGAAATTACACATGGGTTATGCTCTGGAGAGGATAGAGGCGCTGGTATTGGGGTATTTGGAGATCCAGGATGAGGAAGAGAAAAACCAGTCTAATCTCTCCAGAAGGGGACTGACTTGTTTGTTAGTCCAGATGTATTTCCCTCCTTTTAACCGAATTTCATTCAGACTTAGACGGCTGATGGCGTCGTTGAAGAGGAACATGTCTTGGAGATTACCCCCTGGCTTGTTTCTGTTCTCTGGCCTTCTCAAAAGATTGAAATCCCCCACAACTAACCAACGTTCCTCATCGGGCATGTCAATTCGTTTGAACCACCTTAAAAACTCAAATTTTCCTTCTGGGGTACATCGTGCGTAGATGTTTGTTATAATCCAGGAATCCCCGGAGGACTTGCAATGGAACTCGATGGACTGAGCAAATCTATTTTGAAAAAGAGGTTCACCTCTGAGTTTATCATTGTTCCAAATGACCAACAGACCTCCTGAATTCCCATTTGACGGAACGAAATCGTACTGGTTAAATTTTGAGCAGCAGAAGTTCCTAAGATAGGCTTTAGAGAAAGAGTCTCTTTTAGTTTCTTGTAAGCAAATAATATCAGACTTAGATTCAGCTATTTTGCTTCTGATAGCATTCCATCTAGTCACAGAGTTGATACCCCTCACATTCCAAGACAAAATATTCCAAGATCTTTTAGCAGTCATTTAAACGAAGAGGTGAGTCATCTGTGCCTTTACGCCTAGCTTAGTGAAGCATAGGAGGCAATAAGCAAAAGGAGTATAAAAAAGGCACCACTGATGAACAAAAGTCTGAAGCAGATATAGCCCAAAATCTGTCAAAGAACAAATCCGACCACTAGCAAGAGGAGCCATAAAAGGTTCAAGGGATAACATAACAAAGTTCATTAGAGAGGCACTAATCAAGCGGCTCCAAAGAAAACCCCAGTAATCAACAAAAGACAAGTTCAATTTAGCAGCTTCGGGTCGCCTTATGCGCCAGTAGAACTATTGGACGAGACTTCTGACAGGGCCTCATTCCCCTTGCTGGAAGCTTCAGTGCGTCTTCCGTCCATCATCTTCCCGATTGGCATCTGAGATCAAGGGTTGGAGAGCAACTTTCTCGGGCATACCTTGGATCTGTCGAGCGCACAAACCTTTGTTCCTAAGCTCTGAATGACTTCAGCGTTGATTGTTGGCGGGCAAGCATTGCAAGCTAAGCAGGTATTGTCCTGGCAAGAAGATCTGCGGAAGCCTTTGTTCTTAGCTTTGATGCGGTCACTCCTTCTGACCGAGGATTCACACTCCGGTGTGGCCTTTGTACCCAATCGGATTCTGGCTCTTTTGTGTGTCCTTGCTCCCTTCATTTCAGCTTCATCTGTCTTGCTAATTCCAGGGGTCGAAGTTCCCACCTCTTCCTGAGGGAGCGAGCAGATGAGGGGGCTAGAGCTTGGACATTTCAGAGGTATTGCGAAGGCCATCATAGCTGTTGAGTTGGAGCACGAGAGCAAAAATTCCCAGGTCTTGGAGGCCAGAAACTGCTTGGCCCAGTTAAAGTGTTCTGGAGACATGAGCATGTTGATGAAGAAAGCAGCCCAATCAGAAGGTATCTGGGTCACCTGCTCAGGACAGCCAACAGGAGAGAAATGTTGGGCCCAAAGTCTGAAAATATTGGGGTTCAGGCAAGACCTTCGTTTTTCCATATTAAAATCATTGGGTAGGGAAAGGCAGTCTGGTAAAAGCGAGGACATTCTGTCCTTGACATTCTTGGGCAGGTGGTTGTGGTTCACATGCTGGTCTTGAGTGAAGACCATATTTATGTTGAGGTTAACGAACATATGACCCTCCTGGGCCACGTTCTGACCGAAGATCACTTCCTCCTGAATAGGAGCTGGCAGCCCAAGGACCACCTCCTGGACATCCTGGTTCCCTTCCTGAGCCCCCATTTGGACCAAGTTTCCCTGTTGAGCCCCCAAATGCTGTGCATGAAAATCCAAAGGCTGACCCATTTGTTGGGGGGGTGGTGCAATGGGATCTTGCACTATTGCTTGGGGTAATCCCTCATTGAAGACAACCATAGGTAGCAGTGGAGCATCCAGGTCAGGGGATGGAGAAGCCTGAAGCAGTGGAGACAAGTGAAGGTGAAGATCCAGTTCCATTTGCGGCTCTTCTTCCTGGTGTATTGCCTGAGCTTCCTCCAAAAGAATATCTAACATGACTTCATCATCTATTTCTTCCTCTTCACCTATTTCATCCATGAGTTCATCTTCCTGATTGTTCTGATTGTCCTGTATTGGGTTGTCATTCAGATCAGGAATACCCTCATCCTGATGAAAGGCTGGGTTCTGAAAGTCACCGAGCTGATTTGGTGGAGCTTGAGGCTGGATGCCTGGAAACACAAAATTGTCATCTAGCCCACCTGGGGGTATATCCTCATCCTGCAGTAGACCCCCCAACAAATTCTGCTATAAAATTTCACATTGAACCGTGTACGAGACCCCTTCGAAATCATCTCCCTTAGATAAGATAAGATAATGCGGTATATCAATGAGCTCCGTCACTCTTGCTTTTATAATTATTCTTGCCAGCACATTATCTTTTTGCCAAAGGATCATTCTGCCAAAGGACCGGATGGCAACTTCAATTTCACGGACTGAGCAGCTATCCAGAGGAAACCCAATGAGCATTAACCAGCATTCTCTGTTGAAATTAACCCTTCTAGCATTAGCAGCTCTGTTGTGCTGTACAAAAGAAAAGGCGAACCCATTGCGGAAATGGGGACTTTGGGCAATCAAGGCATCTCTATCTGACGGTCGACCCAGCCGAACGTAAGCTTGCCCCCTTCCAAAAGGACAACGCTGGATATCTAGAACCTCTAGACCCAAATCATGTTCCAAGAACTGCAAGATGACATTGCGCAGAGGACCAAAGAGGATCTCACCAGGGGGAAGATTTGTCATAGTGACAATTGCCAGATTCTCATTTCTTGGAGTCGCCCGGGGGATAACAACCTTAGCAAACTGTTGGCAGCCTTGAATGATGACCCTATTGAAACCGGCGAGCATCATCGGCTGAGGGTCTACATTGAGAAAAGCCATGGGTGCTGGGGGGAGTGACAGTGGGTGGTAGGTGTGGAGGTTCACTGAGGTTGGGGAGAGCTGTCGCAAAGGGGGGGACCCAACGAAGACGAAGGGGTCAGAGCAGGAGCGACGGTTGCGATGCCAGCCGGGGGGGGGGGCAAAAGGTTGGGCGGGTGAAGTGGGCCGCTGGCCTAAAGATGGGCCGGCCTTGAACCAGGTGAGATGGCAATCAGAGGGCCAGTCACCAGCTGAGAGGCTTGGGGAAAAAGCGCAGCCGAACCACAACGTTTAATGAAGCTTTAGAGATCGTGGTAAAGTTTGCAGTCATTACGGGTGTGACCCTTCTTTTTACAGTGCCAGCAACAGATACGGTTGACACAGGAGGATCTTTGGTGGTTGGGAGATAGGCATCGGGAACACATGAGATCTCTGCTTCCAACTAAGGCAGAGCTAAAGATCCTAGAAGCTATCGGCCCACAGGCTACGACCGACCTATTTTCCAGCAACCTTGACCGATTTGAATTTGGAAAAACTAGACGTTGGAACACTGAAGGCCTGGCTTTCTTAGGGGCTAAAAAAAAAGGTCTAGGATTAAACTTGGCGCCACCAAGAGAGACCGAATTGCGATGGATTGATCGACGTCTGAGGGGGACCAAATTGGCACCAGAGAGAGGAACAGTGTTACCCGAATTCATCTTAACAACATCCACAAAAGACCGAGAAGAACCAGAAGAAAGATGAGCTTTTGATGCCAAAGAAGGCGAACTGTCAGCACGAAAATCCTTAACTGCTTGAGAAGAGCTTCCATTAGATCGATGACCAGAGAAAGCTTGAGTCATCTTACCATAACTAGCAGCATTCTTGAATTCAACATTCCAAAAGCTATTAGAGTTCAAGTTCGACTCATCAGATATAAGAGAAACTGCTTTTCCTTTTCTGGGGCGCACAAGCTCCCAGTGATAAGCAGATCCAGAATATTTCTTGGCAAAGGTGTATGCATGCGCTAAACCGGAGGAATTGTTGAAGAAAAACCCAACATGAAAACCATCACAAGAAAAATCCTTGAGATCCAGACAAAGAAAGCCAACATGTTTGGAGGACACATGAAACTTGTAAACTTGTTGATCCAGGTGAGAAACATGAAAACCAGAAGCATGCCCGCCAAGAACTGCTTGAAGGCAATGACTCACAGAAGCCGGAGTCAATCTGAAGTTGTTCCTGCTGAAAGCTATCACCAGAGAAAAACCTTGCTGCTGAGAAGACGGAGGATGGACCACTTGGGATCCGAGCAGATCTCTCACCTTAGCAGCGAAGGCAATGCCATGACTCTGCACAAACTTGAAAGAAGCCATGGGATCTTACCCAAAATGAACCAGGAGAAGGGGGAAAACACCAGCCAAAGGGAGGCAGGCCACTAGGGATGATGAAAGACCCACGAGCCGGGCGACCGTCGTCGGAGAAGTGGACGTCGGGACCGGGGTGGTCACCGACGGGAAGCTCCCAGCGCCCTCCGGATATCAACTGTTGTAACAGTTGTCCACCGTAGAATCTATGGTTAACCAATGTCAGTAGCTATTGTACAAGAAAAAGGAGGTTTAAATATTTAAATGTGAGCTCAAAGTTTGAACTTTGTATTGACGGGAGTAACTGAAGAACAGGCTCAAAGGTTCAGTATGAGCTCGTGTTCTGCCTAAAAATCAGAGATTTTTATCTGCAAATCTGTTGATCCTTGGGACAAAAGACCTATCTATCACTTATAGCTCTATACATCAGCTACAAAAGTTGAAAAAGGTGTACAGCAAGTTGATATTCAGTTTTGGAAGAATTTCAGTGGGCAAACTGCATCTCAAAGGGAGGAGCTGAACCTTGATCTGCAAGTCTGCTGGCCGCCTCTCTTGCTTACGGTCGACGCAATCGCCTCCTTGCCGCCTCTCTTGCGGCGCCGCTTTAGTCCATCGCAACACGCGTCGTTTGCAAGCGCCAGCGCAGCACCTCATCAAGCAGCTGCTGTCAAGCCACGGAAAACCTTACCTCCTGCGTATAAATAGGCCAGAGGCGTCAACGAGCTCATCTCTTTCTCCTTTCTTCTGCCGCAAGAACACCGAGCTCCACCAGTCCACCGCCACCGTGCAATTTTGCAAGCTCAGCTCCTCCGCCGTCCAGTTTCTTTTGTCCATGGCTTCTCTGCAACACCACAAGCTTGAACACTGCATCAATCAACCACAAAATCAACCGCCGCGCCAAGCTTGATTAATTCCATCTTGTTCACGCACGCAAGAACAGAACTTCATCTCGCGTTCGATTCCGTGCGCTCTGCTGCCTTCCGCTTCGATTCCTTGTTTCCACAGTTCCTCCACCACTTAAAATCCACCCCACATCCCTCTCTTCTGCAACTCATCGCCGGCGAGGCCGATTCCGCCGCCCTTCCCATCCGCCGGCCGCCGTGACCACCCTCACGGTGAGCTTTTGCTCTGACCCGCTGGGCACCCACGGTCAAGGGTCGAGCAGCTGTGGCTTGACTCGGGGGCCCGCACGTCAGTGACCTCGGCTAGGTGGAGTTCGGGTGAGAAAAGAGAGTCTCCAAGGGAGTTTTCTGGGAAAATGGTTTAGGTGTTCAAAAATTAGTTTTAAATTCATTTTTCGTATTTAATTCATTTTAATTTGTAGAAATATCCAAAATTAGTAAAACTAATTTTATTAGATGTATTTTATTTTCATTTATTCATTAAAAATTCTTAAATCCTAGGAAAAGATAATAAAAATTAGGTATTTATTTAGTGCCTTTGTTTAAGGTATGTATATAAATACTTAACATTTATAAAATGTATAAATTTTGAATAATATTTTATTATTCACAAATATTTATTAATCCATAGGAATTAGGTTTTAAGATTAGAAATTATTTATAATACTTTTCTAAATAAAAGAAAAGGCTTAAGTTAGGTTAGTAAGAAATTAAATTGTGGGTTAATATTTTATGGGTAGTTAGTGTTGACCTGCAACTTTATCATGAAGATAAGTTGATAAGTTGTACAGTTAGTGTGTCAAAAAGGTTTTGCATATCCTAACTGTTGCATATCCTAACTGTGACTTGCATTGTATCGTAGAACCTGAAACTCCTGAAGTGGATTTTGTTCTGAAGTGGCATCATATCGTAGAACCTGAAACTCCTGAAGTGGATTTTGTCCTGAAGTGGATTTTGTGGATTTGTCTGAAGATTGTCAGGAGTTCGAGGAGGGTGTTGAAGTTGCTCATTTTATTGAAGGATTTTTCGCAGGAACTAACATTTTGTGACCCTAGGCAAGCCCCGGAGCATCTACACCTATCTAATTTCAAAAATTACTATTCATGTGTCCAAATTACTATTCATGTGTCCAAATTAATGGATTTATCTGAAGATTCTCAGGAGTTCGAGGAGGGTGTTGAAGTTGCTGAAGGGTTTTCCGCAGGAACTAACATTTTGTGACCCCAGGTAAGCCCCGGAGCATCTACACCTATCTAATTTCAAAAATTACTATTTATGTGTCCAAATTACTATTCATGTGTCCAAATTAATGGTTATTTCCTTGTTTATGCATTAGGTTTAGAAGTTGATTGAAACCTTACTTTTATGCACAATCCGACCTTGTTTATTAAGGACATCTTTGCCATTCTAAGTATCTCTGGTGCTCAGCAACCTGAGGTAATTTGTTCATACATGTTTGTATGAAGGAAATGATCTATTGTGAAAATAGTGGACGAAAGCTTGGATGGAATCGAGAAAGAAGTCTTGAGTTCTGTAGTTCCGTATACTCGCTTAATGAATTAAGGCTCGTTCGTTGTATTAACCTTTGATCAACTGATATTACCTGGTTGCTTACTGTTTATGGGACCAGCAAAGCCCGGTAGGTTAGTTAGCTCTTTGAGTAGAAATATCCTTACTCGTGCTTGGCGTGCAGTGGAAGGGCTGGTGCATAGCCTGAAACTCATATGGAGATCAGGCCAGATGTGAAGTCCCATATGGGGGTGCGTCCCTAGGTTCGGGTAACTATATTTCCAGTCTTTGGGTACGACTAATCGAAAGGTTGTTATGTGCAACCCGATCAGTTGTGTATATCTGGTGATTAGGTATCTCCTGCAGGATGTAAATCGGTCCAGATCGCCACAATTCTCGGTTATGAATGCACTTGAATTAATATTGTTGTATGATATTAGTTCCACTTGATTGATCAAAATATTTTTATTCACCTAGTCTGGTTAGGTAAGACCTAATTGTGGTTAAAATCATACCCATATGGGGGTGCGTCCCTGGGTTCGGGTAATTATATTTCCAGTCTTTGGGTACGACTAATTGAAAGGTCGTTATGTGCAACCCGATCAGTTGTGTATAGCTAGTGATTAGGTATCTCCTGCAGGATGTAAATCGGTCCAGATCGTCACAATTCTCGGTTATGAATGCACTTGAATTAATATTGTTGTATGATATTAGTTCCACTTGATTGATCAAAATATTTTTATTCATCTAGTCTGGTTAGGTAAGACCTAATTGTGGTTAACATCATAAAACTAAGGTTTCACAAGTAGTAAGCTTTTCGCAAAATGTTGAGTTGTCCAATACACTAAAAGGCTATCTAAAAGGCTATCATACTCATTGGAACTTTATTTTAGTTTATTTATACTGGTTAGACGAGTCAGTCTTGCTGAGTACCTTTGTACTCAGGGGATCCTATGTTGTTGTTTTCAAACATGTAGCAGCAATCTACTGAAGAGGAAGGCCCCGAGCTTCCTCCCGAAGAACTAGGGTATTTTTCGGGTCTCATAATGCATTAGTGTTGAACATAATTATTTAATTACTTTACTTCCCAACTTATTTAAATTTGAAACTCTAGACTTATTTAAATTTGAAACTCTTAGAATGGTTTAACTACTTTAAATTTATTTCAATCTATGGTTTGTAATAATTTGTAACTTTAAAAATGTTTGTTGATGCTTTCCCATCGTGGAAGCAATCTTGATGTACGACAAAGATTCAAGTTGTGGATGATTCGAGGCGTCCTGAGGACACTCGATGGACTATCAGATTTAAATTGTTTAAAATGTGTTTTAGATAATTGTTGTTCCAACAGCGATTAGGCGCACTTAAGCTAGTTTAAGTCGGATGGTTCCGCTACAGCGCGACACCTTCACAACACACATAAACATTCAATTTCACATGGTGAAAATTTAGAGATGATAAGAGACTACGAAATTTTTCTTGGTGTGGCTGCACCCAGCACATATAACCTAGCTCCGCCCTTGATGGTAAGAGGAGGGAGGGGCAGAGGGGTAAATGATTGGCGCCTCCTAGGAGGTAAGCGGCACCCGAGGATGTAGTTGTCAACAGCCGGCAAGTGGGTAAGGCTTTCGCCTACGCCCTATTCCCCAAGCAAGCCACCATGATGCATGAGGGGGCACCACTAGCCATGGGCACTGACCCCACATGCCGCTACCACACAACGAGCTGGGGTCGAAATGGCCGCAACAAGTCCTCAACGATGGTCGGTGGGGGCTGCAAAAGTGTAGATCTAATTTCGAGCCGCTGTGGACCAGGAAAGTCATTGGGCAAGGCTCGCATGCCCCTCGCACATGGCGGCATCATGCTAGCCTAGCCGAGCAACCTAGCGGGGGTGGTGGGTGGCACCACCGGTTGTACGGGTAGGGCTGTATAGATCCAAGCCACAGAGAGACGGATCCAGCCACTCCATCCCGGCAACTAGGGGTGGACTCACCGGTGATCAGGGTTGGCAACGAACGTGAGCAAGCCCCTCAAGATCGGGGCCGTGCGGATCCGGACCTAGGGGCGGTGGATCCGGCTCCCAACATCCGAGTCCAGTAGAGGAAGGCAGCAGCTAGTGGCTGACGACGTGCAAGTGGGATGGAGGTGAACATGAGGTAATGTCCATGACAACCTAGACTTTGTGTGGTAAAGTAGGGTGGAGAGAATAGGGACGGGAGAGAGATGTGGGAGGAGCCTAGCGGTGGCGGCCATTAGTCGAGAAAGGGAGGAGGCTAGTGGCGCGTGGTGCTGTTGCCCCTGCGTTGCCCACGTGAGCGACGCGGGGCAGCCGGCGTAGATTTTGCTAGGTTCAAAGAGAAAAATTATGATATTATTTCTGATTATTTCAATTTTAAAATAAACCTAAAGTTATCATCAAACATTTGTTCGTTTAGTAAACACGAAATAATCCCGATCTTCCATTCACCCCGATCTCTGCTTCTCGTGCCTTCCTCCACAGGAGCCGTTGATGCCGAATCCAACGGTGCGTAGCCGGCCCAAAAATAAATTCCGTTCCGTTGCGCTCGCCGTTGGGGACTCGGGGCCGAAGGAGTAAGCAAAGGCAACATCAGGAGAAGCTTCGCTTCGGCGTGGAACCACTTTCCCCCTTCTCCCATCCAAGGCGATCGAACAAGCCCCAAACCCAACCCCATCTCCTTCCCCGGCCTCTCTCGGCCGCCGCCGATCCACCGGCGATGACGCCAGGAAGCTCCGCCGCCGGATCGGGCGTCGTCGGTGAGCAAGCGATCCCCCTCCTCCGTTCCATCTCGCTCCGTATTTTTGCTCGCGATTTTTATCCGAAAAATCGCGCGGTTCGGTCGTGCCCGCCTCATCTTGTGCTCCGCTGCGGGTCTGATCTGGTTGCCTCTTGGCCCGACGCCGGCGCGCTTCCCGCTCGTACCACGCGGATCGCGGGGAATTTTGGGGATTCCAAGCGGTCGGACGTGTTAATTGACTGGCCACAAATGTTGTCCTCCGGCGAATTTAGATCGAAGGCGCGACGAAACTACGGCCTGTGCTGTGGCGGTGGGCTTGCATCAGTCGTTATGTATTTTGCTTTATTTGGGGAGGTGGGATTTGTAATACATGCGGAGGAATTCCAAGTGGTGAATGCGATTTACGACATTTAATTCTTAGAAAAGACTAGAGAGGGGATACATCAGATGGACGTGCTATTTTCCAATAATTTGTCTCTTTGTTGTACATAGTGCTCATAGCTCTAGGTGCCTACCAAAGCGTGTGTACATGTGCTACGCTGATTGGTGCCTTGTTACTCATAAAAGCAGAGAATGGGTATTCTTGCTCGGGTTCCTTTTGAACTGAGAAACCTGTACACGATTTAGGCATTTAGCTTGTGCTGCACACATACTTTTGTGCCATCACCATTCTTATTCTAGCCATGTTGCTTATATTTGTTGTGCTGAGGATCTAAACTAGCTTCTTTAGATGAGGTAATCACCAACTGTGTTGCAGATGTTCACAAGCAAACCAGAATATCTCTTATGTTCTTAGGATTTCTGAGTGCTTTACAGCAGACATCCAAATATACGATACCACAGGTGTATTTTCCATTAGGTATCCCTTTGAGCTGTGAATTGGGGATATATATAATTTGTACCACAGTCTGTACACAATTTAGGCATTTAGCTTATGCTGCACACTGACTATTGTGCTGTCACCGCCACCACTATTATTCTACCTGTGCTGTGTATATTTGTTGTTCTGTGGATCTAAGCAAAAATTGTTGTGCTGAGATGATCGCCAAATGTATTGCAGCTGTTTATAAGAAAACCGTAATATCCCTTTTGTTCTTAGGATTCAAGTGCCTTACAGGAGACATCCAAATATATGGTACCGCCCACTTTTAGAATTATCAGAGAAGAACCCATGACCACAAAAATACGCTATGCATTTCTAACATTGTATATAGCCACTCCTCTTTTGTTGCCTTTGTTTTTGGGCACGTGTACATGTGGTGTTAATCACAAATTCTCTCGGTATTGAGAAGAGATCAGATGGTTATTGAGTGCGGGTTTTTCTTGCAAGGCTGCTTGATCACTCTTTGATTTCCTTCTTTTCCCAACCACAAATCAAATTGCTTCGCTTTATGTATATAGTATTTTTTTATAAGCAGCAATTTCTAATACTTTTGTACTTTCTGTTTTTCTCTATGTTTGCATAGTAGGACCAATCCTTGGACCCTTGTTGCCAACAACTCCATTTCTTTTGGATCGCGTGCAAATAATAACTCAGCTATTGTTGTGCAAATGAAACCTGTTACAGAATAATGCACTGAGTCTGTTTTGCATTTTTTTTTCATTCCTAGAAGCAGATATTTTATTTTATGAGTTCACATTCTGCACAAACAGGTTGCATATTTATGGCTAACTTTTAATTATCTTTGATTCAATTACGGAGGATACTATTCCTTCTTTTTTCCCAATGGCAGAAGAAACTGCATGTATATAGGTATCAAAAGTTTATTACATTACTGGAGCTGACTAAAATGTAAAATGCCCGCAGTTCCTCGGAACTTCAGACTGCTAGAAGAGCTTGAGCGTGGGGAGAAGGGCATTGGAGATGGTACAGTGAGCTATGGCATGGATGATGCAGATGACATCTACATGAGGTCATGGACTGGCACAATCATCGGCCCACATAACGTGAGATTATGGCTCTCTTTACTCTAAATCCATCCATTAGTATATTCCCCTTTTCCTCTCTATAACCTGGGTCAGAAAATTTGGTTTGTAGGTTTTGGTTAAGAATTTATAAGTGTCATTTTTGTTGTTTTGATTTTATTGAATTCAAATCAAATCTGGTTTCCTAACCACTAGAGCCCAGGAAAGAATGCAAATATGAATTTTTTCTTAAAAAAGAGCTGAAAATCTATATATACCTCTTTTATGTTGTTCTTCCTTTAATAGTGCATTTACCTTCATTTGCCTTGGTCTTTGTTAGTGGAAAAATTAAACAACTGACAGGCTGCAATATATGCATGAAGAGAGTCACGACATAAAACTTATATGTAGAGATGCTCTTCAGCCTTTCAACTTCCTTCCAATTTTCACACAAGGCCTGCAAAGCCACTTACATGTTCCAACACATATTGGAAGTATGCACTCTGCTTAAAATATAAGATAGAAGTAGTAAAAGGTTGCACTCTGTTCATTTTGTAATGACTTCTTTCAGTTATTACTTCTTTATTGAGTTGTCTTACACTCCTGCATCTTCGTCAACTGGCAGACTGTCCATGAGGGTCGTATCTACCAGCTGAAGTTGTTCTGTGACAAGGACTACCCTGAGAAGCCACCATCTGTTAGATTTCATTCAAGAATAAACATGACATGTGTTAATCATGAGACTGGAGCGGTAACAACTGTCTTACAGTGGTTCATGCAGAATATAACTTTCACATTTGATGTTTAGGATACTTTCTGATTGATACATCCCTTTTTTTGGTGGGCATGTAGGTTGACCCGAAGAAGTTCAGTGTGCTGGCAAACTGGCAGCGTGAGTACACAATGGAGTACATTCTAACCCAGCTCAAGAAAGAGATGGCGTCACCACAGAATCGCAAGCTAGTGCAGCCTCCAGAGGGGACATTCTTCTGAAAAAGTGTTTGCTGGCCATATCGGGATCCAACAGCAACAACTCCTGTGCATCCATGGTGACTCCAAAAAACAGCTTCGGCACCTTGTGCCTATGATTGATTTCTAGTATTGTGTGCCTACTATCTGTTAACCACCTTGATAATGTATCGGGTGAGCTTTGTTCCTTGTAATTTGCCTGGTGGTTGCTAATGGGATGGAATGAAACGGTCGTGAAGGATGTGTAATCCAAGAAATTGCTGTTGGTCAATTGCTGCTGTTTCTTGCATATATGGTTCTTTGCAATGAGTTATCTCATTTCACCTAGCGTTGCTTGCATGTTTTTATTGACACAGCTCGCATAATTGTGGATCAAATATGGTCTGAAGCAAATGGCGATCTTCATGCTCAGAGGTAATAAAGATTGAGAGCTCAGTGTACTGCCCAAGGGAAGCAAATGACGCTGCTCATGATATAGCTAGGTTTTGATTCCTTTCTTACATAAGATTGTATGCAATTGGGTCCTCCATATTTTATCATTAGTAGGATCGTGGTCAACGTAACATATTTGATAATTAATAAAGTCTGCATGATGGCTCTTCCTTAAAGAAAATTCTCGGAATATAGTAGCCAGTTCTGTTGGGTTTGCTGCAGCGTTGGGCTTCTTCCGCAGGCATGCCCGTGCTTGCATCATTTGGTATGAACGTATGGTTATTTGGATCACAATCTCGGGTAAGAAAAAGAAGGCTGAAAATTTTCTTGTTGGCCATGGTTTATCTTGCGGTCACCCAGAAAAGTAAAAATGAGCGTCAATCTTATGAGCGTCAATCCAGAAACTACTTCTGTATCTAAAGCAGCTGGAAAAGATGCCTGCAGAGTGAGCCACATGGGCTGAAAAACGTTGCTGTAATTGAGCGGAATAAGTCATGATCTACGGTTCATCCTCGTCCGACTGGTCGTTGACCGAGTCAAAGAAGTTCGATCTTGCCATAGCTTTCCTCGTCACCTCCTGGAAGGTGGCGGTGGCATTCCTTGGCCCATAAGGGATACGGATCCGAGGGGTTGAACCAGTCGGCGCCCCTCCGAGAGTAGACTCGCAGAGGGTTATGCACTCGGTCAACTGAGATGCGATCTGATCCATAGTTTGGACAAGATCGTCAGCGGAGAGAGCCATGGAGGCTCCATCCTTCTTTGCTGCAGAGTACAGCAGATTGTTGACTGGAACTTGAGGGTTCCTAGTCTGCAGCGGTCTGCCGAGGATTGCTCGGTTAGCTAGATCCTTGTTGCCAATCAGATTGGATTTGTTAGCCAAACCTGAGTTACTCGCGACCGGTACTGTAGGCCGATTGGAGGAATCGGATTTGTTAGCCAAACCTGAGTTACTCGCGACCGGTACTGTAGGTCGATTGGAGGTTTCGATCTTCTCGATCGAGAGACTGGGGATGATGCAGGGCACCTCCTCGATGAGAAGCTAGCCCCTGAGAGGGACTGAGTGATTGGCCGCACGATCGCCGGCGGCGGAGACAACGTGATGTCCCCAGAAGGGAATTGCTAGTCCCATTGCGGCAAAGATGATGCAACTCTTCGGGATCTTGATAGCGTCCATCAAGCTCGCCAACTGATATGGCGAACCCCTACCTAGCGCGCCAACTATCGGGGGAATAGTCTGGCAATCCACCACGGGGTAGACCAAGGTGGTAGATGTGGAGGGGATCGCCGCGCCTAGAGTTAGATGGATGAACACAAGGACACAGGGAACACAAGGAACTTTACCAGGTTCGGGCTACCAGATTGGTGTAATATGTTGGAGTATGTGTGTATTATGGCCCAATAAGGCCCATGTATGACTACTATATAGCTACCCTTCTAGGGTTAGTCCAATAGACGAGGAATTACATCTCTATCATGGTATCAGACTAGGTTTTCTCCTCACCTCCCTCTCCCAGCCGCCAGTGCCAGGGCGCCGCCGCCGGCAGCCGTGGGCGCCATGGCCGGCGGCCCTCCTCCCCCTCCTCCCTCCTACTTCCATGCCTTCCCATCCCTTCCTTCCACATGGGCCCAGGTCGCCTCGGGAAGGCCTCCCGCGGGCGCGGCCGCCGCTTCCACGGCGCTGGCCGCCGCCGCTGGGATCCCTGGCGCGGGCGCGGATCCAACCCCCGGCGATGACGCGGGCCACGATGGGGCTCTGGACGGCGCGGACCAGGCCGCGGCCGCCGCTGCGGTCCTACGCGCGGGCGCGGGCGCGGGACGCGACCCTGACGGCGCCGCTGCAGCCGCCGCTGCGGCCCTCCGCGCGGGCGCAGGCGGGCGCGCGGTCGTCGATCCAGCCGGCGTGGATCCAGCCGCGGCCGCGGCTGCTGCGGGCGCGGGCGGCCATCTGGCCCAGTGCTGGCTTCGTGCTGCCACGCCTTCCCTTCCCTGCCCCGCCTCCTCTGCCACCTCCTCACCAACACGCAGCAGGCCCTCCCGATTCAGCCCTCGCTGCGGCCCTCGTCGCCGCCCGGGCTGCTGCCGCAGAGGGCCAACCACGCCTGCGCGCAGCGGCCCTGACCTGGGAGCGCGAGCGTGATGCGGCCGACGTCTTGGCCCGTCAGATTGCTGAGGCGGAGCAGCTCCTCGTCCACCCGGTGTACCACGACAGCACTGCCACCTCCTCCGGCTTCGGGGCTCCCCGTCCGCCTGTGGTTGTCTGGACCGACCCGGCCGATCCACTCGTCGCGCAGCTGCATTACCAGGCCAGGGGCGTTCAGAACATCAAGAGCTTGGTCCTAGTCGTCCTCGACCCTGAGTCGCCCTCCTACGCCCGCTGGCGGGACATGGTGCTTCTCATTCTTCGCCGCTACGCCCTCGACGACCATGTCCTCACCGACACCTTCCCTGCGGCTCGGACAGCTGCGTGGCTTCGCCTCGACAGCATCGTCCTGTCGTGGATCCTGGGAACCATCTCCCTCGACCTCCACGACCTCGTCCGCGGCACCCCCGACACCACCGCCCGCCGGGCCTGGCTGGCGCTCGAGGGCCAGTTCCTGGGCAACGCCGAAGCCCGGGCCCTTTGTCTCGACGCGAGCTTCCGCACCTTCGTCCAGGGCGACCTCTCCGTTGGCGAGTTCTGCCGGAAGATGAAGACCATGGCGGACTCCCTCGGTGACCTTGGCTGGGCCGTGGAGGACCGGATCTTGGTTCTCAACGTTCTTCGCGGCCTCAACGAGCGCTACGCCCACCTCCGCACCTAGATCACCCGACAGCGGCCCTTCCCCACTTTCCTGCAGGTCCGTGATGACCTTGTCATGGAGGAGCTTACTCAGGGCATCCAGCCTGGGTCCCTTCCCGCGCCGGGCTCCTCGTCTTCCTCGACCGCTCTTGCCGTGACTCCTACGCCACGTCCCTCCGCTTCGCCACCGTCGTCCCTTCTTGGTCCTCCTCCTCCTGGGCCGAGCGGGGGTGGGGGGGGGGCGTGGCGGCCGCCGTCGCCGCGGCGGAGGGCGTGGTGCGGGCACTGGTCGTGGGGGCACACCGGCGTCTCCACGGGGTTCTTCCTGGCCATCCTTTGCCAACCCATGGTCAGGGCGCATTTCCATGTGGCCCTTCCAGGCCACCGGCGGCGAGCCTCGTCCATCGGCCGCCATGCTCGCTGGCGCTGTACCGGTTGCTCCGTTTTCGTCGCCGTGGGCTCCACCTCCCGGGGCCTCGCCTGGGCCTGTCGGGTGGGACCCGACAGCCTTGGCCCGCTCTTTCGGCACCATGACCCTGACTCCTCCAGTCGGCCAGGACTGGATCGCCGACTCGGGTGCCACTTTCCATACTACACCCAACCCTGGTATACTCTCTTCTGTTCACCCTCCTTCTTCCTCCCACCCTTCGTCCATCATGGTCGCAAATGGCTCTTGTCTTCCTGTCACTTCCGTGGGTACTGCTCACACTCACGGTTCTTTTCGGATTCCTGATGTTCTTGTTGCTCCCTCCATGGTTCACAACCTTCTTTCTATTCGCCGTTTTACAGCTGACAATTCTTGTTCTGTTGAATTTGACTCCTCTGGTCTTACTGTGAAGGATTTGGCTACCCGGCAATCTCTTCTCCGATGTGACAGCACCGGCCCCTTTACTCCCTTCGGTTTCCTGCGTCCACTCCTTCCGTTTCGCCCTCCGCTTCATCAGCTGCTTTTGCCGCCACCACTTCTTCCACTACATGGCACCGGCGTCTTGGGCATCCTGGCCGTGATGCCCTGACACAGCTTAGTCGTAGTTCCGACATACCATGTACTCGGGCTCACGATGAGCACCTGTGTCAGGCGTGCCAACTGGGCTGTCATGTTCGCCTTCCGTTTCCTACCTCCTCTTCACATGCGACCCATATTTTTGATCTTGTACATTGCGACCTATGGACATCGCCTGTTTTGAGCATTTCTGGCTATAAGTATTATCTTGTTGTGGTTGATGATTTCTCTCATTATTCTTGGACTTTTCCCTTGTGTGCCAAGTCTGATGCTTTCCTCACGCTTGCCCACTTCTTCGCCTGGGTGTCCACTCAGTTCGGCCTCACCATCAAGGCCGTCCAATGTGACAACGGTCGCGAGTTCGATAACACCACCTCCCGTGCCTTCTTCCTCTTTCACGGTGTGCAACTACGCATGTCCTGTCCCTATACCTCCTCCCAGAACGGTAAGGCTGAACGCATGATTCGTATCACGAACGACACCATGCGCTCTCTTCTGTTCCAGTCTTCTCTCCCTGCCTACTTCTGGGCTGAGAGTCTTCACACCTCCACCTATCTCCTTAACCGCCTACCTTCCGTTGCCTGCCCCGCTCCCACTCCACACCACGCTCTTTTCGGTACCTCCCCCCGCTACGATCACCTTCGTGTCTTCGGGTGTGCGTGTTATCCTAACACCACTGTCACCGCTCCTCATAAGCTGGCTCCCCGTTCGACTCAGTGCGTCTTCCTCGGGTACTCCCCGGATCACAAGGGGTACCGTTGCTTTGACCTCTCCTCTCGGCGGGTCCTCATCTCTCGCCACGTGGTGTTTGACGAGTCCGTCTTTCCTTTCTCCACCACCTCCCCACCCCCTTCCACCTCCGACCCTGATCTCTCCTCCCTGTTTCCCACTGACCCGGTGGACCAGCCACCGTTGACGTTGTGTCCTGCAGGTACTGCTCCACCGTGGTTTTCGCCGAGCTCGACGTCCACCGGTGCTGCCCCTGACCCTGTGCCCAGCGAGGGTCCGACGGCGCCAGACTATGGTGCTGCCCCTACCCCTCCGCCCTGCGCAGGGCCGGAGGCACCGCCCTCAGCACCTGCTGCACGGTTCGCGCAGCCAGTGCGCGTCTACCAGCGCCGCGCGCGGCCGGCTCCACTACACCTGGAGCCGGCCACGCCACCGCCGTCGCCGCCTCGGTCACCACCTGTGGACTCTTCTCCGCCGGCGACGCCTACACCACCACCTTCGCCGGCCCCGACTGCCCATGTTGCGCCGTCGGTGTACCACCCGCCTCTCCTACACCGGCACCCGCGTCATGTTCACCCTATGGTGACGCGACACGCGGCTGGTACCCTACAGCCCCGGGCTCTTACAGCAATGCCCGGCGAGCCGCCAGTCTCTCCTGTACCCTCCTCCGTCCGCGGCGCCCTGTCGGACCCTCACTGGCGCCGCGCGATGGAAGAGGAGTACGCGGCGCTCCTCGCCAACCAGACTTGGGATCTGGTGCCCCGTCCGCCTGGCTCTAACGTCGTCACCGGCAAGTGGCTCTGGACACACAAGCGGCGGGCTGATGGTACCCTCGATCGGTACAAGGCCCGCTGGGTTCTCCGGGGTTTCACTCAGCGCCCTGGTGTCGACTACGATGAGACGTTCAGTCCGGTGGTCAAGCCAGCTACCGTCCGGACTGTTCTCTCACTGGCTCTCTCCCGCTCCTGGCCCGTGCATCAGCTCGACGTCAAGAACACCTTCCTGCACGGTACTCTGACTGAGACAGTTTACTGCAGCCAGCCAGCGGGTTTCGTTGATTCTTCTCAGCCTGATATGGTCTGCCGGCTCAACAAGTCACTCTATGGCCTCAAGCAGGCCCCTCGAGCTTGGTATTCGCGGTTTGCTGCCTACCTACTGATGCTGGGTTTTGTGGAGGCCAAGTCCGATACTTCTCTGTTTATCTATCACCATGGTGCTGAGACTGCTTATCTGCTGCTCTATGTTGATGACATTGTCCTCACTGCCTCGAGTCCGTCCCTCCTACGGCAGATCATCACCTCACTTCAGCAGGAGTTCGCTATGAAGGATCTGGGTGTGCTCCATCACTTTCTCGGGGTCACCGTTGAGCCTCGTCAGGCCGGCCTCTTTCTTCACCAGCGGCAGTACACTCTTCATATCCTGGAGCGAGCTGGGATGATTGACTGCAAGCCCTGCTCCACTCCAGTTGACACTCAGGCCAAGTTGTCAGAGGCCGACGGCACTCCTGTGACAGATGCTACTGCGTACCGGAGTCTGGCTGGGGCCCTTCAGTACCTCACCTTCACCAGGCCGGATATCACTTATGCGGTTCAGCAGATTTGCCTACACATGCATGATCCCAGGGAGCCCCATCTCGTTGCTCTCAAGCGCCTACTCCGTTACCTCCGGGGCACTGTGGACTACGGCCTCCTCCTTCACAGGTCTCCCTCCACTGAGCTCGTTGTCTACACCGACGCTGACTGGGCCGGGTGTCTGGACACTCGGCGCTCCACCTCCGGCTATGCCGTCTTTCTGGGCGGCAACCTGGTGTCCTGATCGTCCAAGCGTCAGCCGGTGGTCTCCCGCTCCAGTGCCGAGGTGGAGTACCGCGCTGTCGCTAACAGCGTGGCAGAGGCATCGTGGCTTCGACAGCTCCTTGCCGAGCTCCACACTCCTCTCTCCTGGAGCACTCTTGTCTACTGCGACAACGTCAGTGCGGTGTACCTCTCCACCAACCCTGTTCAGCACCAGCGGACCAAACATGTGGAGATCGACCTTCACTTCGTCCGGGATCGGGTCGCCATCGGCGATGTTCGGGTCCTCCACGTCCCGACCACCTCTCAGTTTGCCGACATCTTCACCAAGGGCCTCCCGTCGTCTGCCTTCACCGAGTTTCGCTCCAGCCTCAACATCACCAGTGGCTAGTTGCATCTGTGGGGGGGCTCGTGTGTGTGTCCTTCTTCTTTTCATGTCCAGTCTGCAACTCCGCTGCGTCGGTAGTTCAGACTGCGGGGGAGTGTTGGAGTATGTGTGTATTATGGCCCAATAAGGCTTATGTATGACTACTATATAGCTACCCTTCTAGGGTTAGCCCAATAGACGAGGAATTACATCTCTATCATAATACCCTACGTCCTGTGCTCGAGGTTGTATTCTCAGCATATAATGCATCGAATATGGCTTGTGTTTTTGAGGGGGTCCCTGCCTAAGTCCGAGGGGTAAGGTTGTAGATATGGTTCGACCTAATCCTAGTCAGTTACAAGGAAATCTACTGCCTTTCGGTATGAGTTATCTCTTAACATATTTAAACATGCATATATGCAACTATATCTCTTGATGCCGATTCTTTTTCTTGATCCGTACGCCTATCTCGAGTTCCCCTCGTATGGGCCGTGGCACCCCCTTTGGAGGGCGGCTAGGCCCATCTGAGTGGTCCCCGGGGGTTATATCCCCCACATGTCTCTTGTGCTTGTTGTTCTTCATTTCATTCATATTCAAGCATAAAACATATTTCTAAGGTTTGTGCTTGATCTACTTTTCTAGAAAGTTGCTTGCTGTTCTATCTTGTCCTTGAGGCCTAGTATACCTGTTGCATCACCTATTTTCGGCGATTTACTTTTGGTCAAGCATTTCATAAGATTGTAGTGATTTCACGTTAATCTCCGAAGAATCCGCAGATTTCTCTGAAAATTTCGCAAGTTGTGGAATTTTTAGAACAATCTTCGGAAACTCCGAAAGTTGCTGATAAATTTGTTCGAAGTTGTGTAAAATTTTTAGGTTCGATTATTCAACCCCCTCTAGTTGACATTCTAGATCCTTTCATCAAAGATCAATCTCATCCCGAAGCTATCGACGTGCCAGGGCCACATGAAAGTGAAAATAAGAATCCAAAACACCTGAGATGACTTGGGGATGAAGGAGGGCGCAAGACGACGAAAGGAAGGCTCAGGCCGATCGGCTTAGACCCCCTAAGCCGATCAGCCTAGGGTATTCCTTCACCCGATCACCTTTCAATTTCAGGCACAAATCCTCCAGACTATAAATACTCCAATTTTTCATCGAGCACCTAGATCCACCACCAGAACTCGACGAAACCAAGGGCGTTCACCAGAGAGAGCTGAAGGCTGCTACAAATCTTCGAAGTTGTCTAGGAGATGGCTTAGGCCGACCCTAGCCACCATGGCCTCCTTGCACAGTTGTGCCATGGTGGAGTTCAGGGGCCGCTACAAGTCTTCGAAGTTGTCTAGGAGATGGCTTAGGCCGACCCTAGCCACCATGGCCTCCTTGCGCAGTTGTGCCATGGTGGAGTTCAGGAGCTAGCTGTGATCATCAATGGTATGTACTCGGAGGTGATGATCTAAATATATCTTTTATATGAGCATTGTTCTTTATGTCATCTGATATGTTAGCGACTCGATGCCTCCTTTTATGCTCTTCTACCTATCATGAATATACTTGTTCCTCAGTCTAATTCGTGGTTAGATTAGATAGCATGCTTTATGTAATCATGGTGATTAGATCTAGTATGTTAACCCTTCATGTTATCTAGACTCGTTCACCTATGTTAGTGCCCTGAAACAGCCTGCGCCGATAGGGGGGATCGTGATGGGGTCTTCTCCCGTGGAAGGTGGGGGTTTTCGAGAGGTTGACCGGAGGTAATAGTTTAAAGATTGCTTTAGATGAGATGCATGATGTGCTTACTTATTAGCTAGAACTACAACTAGAAGATGATAGGCTCTTGGTACCCTTGGTGGTGTTATTTCATATATATATGTGGATGTGATCTACTCTTATTCATGATATTAATCTTTACATCAAGATTACCCTTCATATGCAATCTATGCTTCATGTTAGGATTAGATCCGTTGAGCTAGATAGAAAATTCTAGTTAGTTCGCTGCCGATCCACGGATTGATAAACCTTGGATGGAATACTCTTAGGGAAAAGCTACGATAATTTGTGCGCTTGCGGTTCACAACTTGGCATGCTAATTGCCGTCAACAAGAGTCATATAGTGATGAGAGAGTCCGTAATCGTCTCCAAGAGCTGAGGGTCACACGGGTTATGTGTGTCCGAAGAGTTGACTCGGGCCTAAGGTAATCCTTCGGTATATGGGTTGCTTGTGATGGAAGAGATATGCCGAATATTTGACAGGGGGTTTGTTATATTTAGTCACGCATTGGTGGTAACTGATGGTGAGAAGCACAACATATAAAGATAGAAGAGGCTCTTGGTGCTTTGCAAAAGTTCTACCTAGTGAAGATGGCGAAGAGCATCCAAGAGAGGTTAGATGGAGACCCACTTGCAGGTGGGAAGGCTTGTCGGCTATCCAAGACGCTACTCGACCGAGAGCTTGTTCATTGCATAGGGCATTTCATTTTGAGGGAATCCAACGAGGATTAGGTGAAAGCTAGAGCTTTTTAATACATTGGTAGAAAGTTGGTGTGCTGTGATTTCGTATTCTCTACATCATTCACCTTGTCCAATTCTTATTTTACATCATTCACCTTGTCCAATTCTTATTTTACTTTATGTTCCATCATATTTATCTTTCCTAGAATTACCTTGTATAGTTTGTAGAAATGAAACCTAGGGTGCAATACTTTTGTGTGGTAGAGATAACAATACATAGAAAAACTTAGAGCACATATAGATAGAAATTGGAATATATGCTTAGAGCATTAGTTTTTAGAACACCTAATTTACCTCCTTATGGTGTTACAATCCCTTCAACTTTAACTTGGATAAAGATTTATTTAGGGGCATTGTAGTTTGATTTACTAATTGTTTATAAATAGATTGCATTGTAAGGACTCCTTGTTTAGAGAGACTCCATTTGATAAAGTTATGGTGGCCATCGAATTGTTCAAACCTAAAGAATTTCAAGTGCCGGACTGTGGACGCAGCACCGAACTGGATTGGACCCGAAGCCCTTCGATAATGACAATGAAGATGACGGATATACGCCAGCATCCATGAACAGAGGTAGGTATTTGTAGGTTTATTGGTATTTGTAGGTTTATTTAGGCTCTATTTGTTTGAGCTGTCAGCTTTTCGGCGTGAAAAGTCTGAAGCTCCAACAAACAGCAAATTTCTCAATTTCTCGTAGAGCTTCCAGAAGAAAAGCTAAGTTATACGGAAAACTGGAAACAGCTAACAGTTACCAAATGCCGCCGCCGCGATCCTGGCTGGAAACGCAAATCTTGCTGTCACACCTGCAGCTGCGCCGCTCTGCTACGCTAGGCATGCGGCCGCTGCGTGAGCATCTGCAATAGCTGAGATAACCAGCGCATTCCCTGAAGCATTTCCTCGAACACAAACAGAGCATGCGAGCAAACAAATAAACTAGAGGAGGAAAAGAGATATTACGCTGGATTGCTCCCGGGGACGGCGACCTTGCCGAGCTCCTCCTCGCACTGCCGCACCCTGGCGCGGCCCCAGCTGAGCCCCATCTCCTCACGCGACTATACACCGGCGGAGACCTAGAGGAGCACCTCCGCGCCGGGCACTGCCCCGAGTCGAGCTATGCCGCTCTGCTCTTCCCTGCACGCCGCTGCCCATGTGAGCACGCCGGAACCCGCACCTGCCGATGAGACGCTCCGCTCCACCCGGCACGCGCATCCGTTGCGCTGCTTCACACCACTCGGCCCGCCGCCGCCCACGCCAGCTCGCTGGAGCCGCACGCGGAGTAGTCAAGACAAGCTCCGCCCGCTCGAGGTCGCCGGAGCCGCACGCGCCCTCAGATTTGCTATTCCCATCGCAGGTCGCCGGATCTCGACTGGGGCGTAAGGTAAAGGCAAAATTAGCTCGGCATCATTCAATCGTGGTTTTTGCCGCAGGACATTAAAAAAAAAAGAGCAGCTTTGCCACAGCACACTCTTCAACTACGGCAATATTTTCATATTTTACTGTACTTCATATTTTAATCAGTTTAATTGTAAAGGGATTGAAAATAACTATTTTATCCTTCACCTCCGAGAACCAGCCATTGCCAACCTTATCTCCTCCTCTCACGCCCTCCCCCTGTCCCCCACGACTTCTAGCGCCGCCGCCACCCTCTCTACCGACGGCCGGTCCAGGCACGCAAGGCCACCCACCGGAGGCCGTTCCGGCACATAGGGCCACCTGTCGGGGGGGAGGGGGGGCGTTCCGACACGCAGGGCACCATGAGCGCGGCCCTCCCCGCACGTCGTCGGCTACTTTGACGCCCAGCACACGGCCCCTCCCGAAGAACAAGCATGGCTGGCTCAAGATAGAAGATGGAGACCCCACAATTCCTCAGCGAGATTTTCGCGCAGGATCAGGTTGATCTCTTACGGGTTCCTGATGGGTAAGTGGCCTTCCAATTTCTTCTAGGGTTAGTGCTAACTTGAGCTCGTATTTGCAAATCAAGCAAAGCTAACTGTGTTTTTATTCCACTCGAATTTGTGCCAATGTCTGTTAGTTAGGATGGATGCCATTGCAGCCTACAGACTTGCTATGCGTGTAGGTGCTTATGTCAAACTAAATGATGATGGCACTCGTATGTACTGTGATGCTTGCAATATTCCAAGGATTTTAGATAGGGATAGCACAAATTGGAATGATTTGCTTGTTGACATTGGCACAAATTAGACTTCAAGCCCGTTCTATCAAGTACTAATTCACCTCCATAACTATCGGGAATCAGAAGTTATGATTGATTTATTATGCAGGTCCCAATAGATCAAAACGGGAACAATCTGGATGTTTCGTTTCATTAGTGTGGTGGAACCGTCCAAATTAATTTGGCTAAAATGTATCTAAATCGCCTAACACGCGATCATGCACTTTAAACAAGCCAACTGGGTCGTCCGTCGGATTTCATCCGATAAACTACATACTCAGTATCGAGAAGTATTGCTCACACGAAGGTAAGTGGTTACAGAGATTATAACATTCCCAACACAATAATATAGTTCCACATTTTATTACATCAGAGTTTTCGAAATTCAGACCGAGTTTACAAGGTTGTAAATAACGAAAAAGTAAAACATGCGGAAGCTAAACGTTGATACATAATACCATGGCGAAGCCGACCATGATGTCAACAACCCCTGCCCTCGCTGTCCGAGGAGGATCACACTCGACCGTCCAACCCGGAGGGAGCTGGGTAGGCCAAGTGGCGCTAGCAGACAAACTATCGACATTACCTGAAAAGTCATGCCACAAGTAAGGCTGAACAACTAATACTCAGCAAGATTGACTCGATAGGTGATGTCTACTTCACCGACTTCTATTCATGCAGGCTTTTTAGCTGTGGATTTATTTTTGCCAAAAGTGACTAAAGTTAATCCTTACTTTCAATATTTTAGCTCAGGTTTTAAGTTCATTAACCAGGCTAAATTAGCAACTTATACTAAGCAAGCATTGTTTCCAAACAATTTAAAGGACAAGCATCAAGATTTATATCATCACCATGTTTCATCTTTACTCAGTGCAGCATAGCAATCAAGTAGTCCCAAACTTTGAGAGGCAAACGAATCGATTCGAATTTATTAACCATGCATGGCGAACCTAATCCCATGACATTCGCGCACCACGAAAGGTCGTTTTACTTATCAGCCGTCCCCATCAATTCCCAGGCATGTGTCAGGGCCAAACTTCCCTTGGCATGCAAGGCTCCACAGTTCCAGCCTCTGTCGTACTGTGACCGCACTTGCACCCACATGATGCACCATGGGAACTACGTTCCAGGGACAGCAGGAGTATAAGCCACGTTCTAGTTCAATCAGGTACTAGGTTTCCCTATCCCATACTAGGTATGAGATTAGTACTTTGAAACACTTGATCACGAACACCAACACGTTTCAACCTTAGCAAGTTCATTACTAGATAGAAGGGTCAAACCGCCACATTGGAACCATTCCCGATCCCGTTAGTCATCCTTATGGTTGTAGTATGAGTAAACAAGCAACTCCTATAACTCGCGAGTGACAGGCAATCACTCGACTTTTACCGTGTCCTATTAAGCATTGCAGCTACTCGACTTTAGCAACTAGTGTTCAGATCAAGGTACTAAGTTTCATGCATCTAAGGTTTCGATCAACTCCTATAAACGTAAATGCACAATCATAAGCATCAACATATTGCATAATTTTAAAAATAGGGAAGCATGCATCGGGGCTTGCCTTCAAGTTTAGAGAAAGTTAGTTGGTCTTCAGGGTTTTGATCTGGCTCGAGCTCAGCTTCCACGTGATGTAGCTACGACGGGTTCCTCTTCTAGCGTGGGGTGGAGCTCGTAGGTTCCATCAGCGATATTAACTTCTAAAGTGATTCTGAGGGTGAAACTTTAGTAGTAGGTGGAAAGTGTGTGACAGAGACTTTGGTGAATTTTTCATGATTTTTAGTGAAGGACAACTATTTTCCATATTTATCTACCATTTATCTTTCCACAAAAAGAAAGGCATGTTTCACAAAGTTTCATTCTGTGGTTCATACTTTCCCTAAGAACTATACTTCAGAACTAAGCTACTCCAAGTAGATTCACATTTTTCTCTGCTCTAGATTACTCTCTAGGCAAAAAGATAAATTTAACCATAGATTTTATAGATCGAAGTTAAATTGTGATTTAAAGGTCACAAATGGGCTGCAAAGCATTTTTCAATGGTTCTTCTTACTGCAACAAACATCTCAAAGGTGGTTTTGTTATTTTTACATTTTTCTGTGATTTACTATGATTTAATTGCCTTAAACAAGAAATAAAATTGTAGAGCATTACTTCTAATAGTGACATGTGCAAGATGATTTTTCTAAGAAACTAGGTACTTCAGTGAGTCCAACAAAATTTTTTTGACATTTTTCTGAGCTTCCTACATTTTTCAGTGCATTTCCAAAGTTCATGTCACTTTCTGGAAATTTAATTCAAATATACTGAGGTACTTTACATTGGGGCCCTTAACAAAATTTTGAAGTTTCACAGATATGCCCTCCATTCTAACAAAAAGGTCCCTGCTAGGCTTTTCTATTCACAACTGTGCCCTCATGGCTTCACGGCGGCAGGCGACTTCAATTCCGGTGGACCTAGGGGCTAATCGATGAGAACAACGAGCGGGGAACGTGCGGGTGCTCGCCATGAGGGGATTCGGTGAAGGTCGAGGCGGTGGAGAAGGCGTGTGGACGGCGAACGGCGGTGGGGGCGAAACATGGGCAGTGGCGGAGGATCCTCCGGTGTTTCAGCACCGGCGGTGCTTCGGGTGGCCAACGGAGGGGGTTGTGAGGTGCGTGTGGTTGTGGCAGAGCTTGCGGAGGCGGCAGCGAGGTGCGGGGCGGTGCGGAGTAGGGGGCTCCATGGAGGGGTCTGAGCGGTGGTGTATGGTGCGAGAGCAGAGGAGTAGAGCGGCAGCGAGCTTGGTGTGGGGAGCTACACAGGCGGCGCATCGATCCCTTTTATAGGGCCAGGGAGGTACGGAGGGCGAGGACGGAGCCAGTGCTGGCGCCGGACGTGGCCGGAGGTGAGCGGGGGAGAAGAACATGGCGGTGCCATTGGCCGGCAGCGCTCACTGGCGGAGGGTGGATGCGGGCGCGTGCGAAGATCTTCCGGCGATTGGGCGAGCTCGATCTTGGGCGCGTAGAGACGGCTTTGCCGGGTGAGTCGATTGGCGGAGCGAGGGCCTCGTGCTGTTGTGGTCGCAACCGAGGTTGGGGAGGCGGAGCCGGCTGGTGGAGGTGCGAGGCGTGGTGCGTCGGGAGTGGGCGAAGCTCGCTCGGGGCGAGGCGAAGGGGATGCACAGGCAGAGGGGAGGATAGGGTCGCGAGCGCATTGGGCAGCCGGGGGACTGAGTTGTCTTGTCGCGGCCGCCGGTTGGCCGTCGGCGAGCCGCCGGTGGGCGAGAGCCACGTGTTGGGTGGCACTCTGGCGCGCTCTGGGCGAGGCGTTTGCTCCGAGCAGCCAGAGGGCCGGAATTGGAAGCGATTTATTCAAAAGTTTTCAAAAGAACTTGAAGTTTTCCCATGTATGATTTGTAGTCCTCATGCCAAAGTTAAAAAGCTACAAAATGTTTTCATCCAAAATCGGGCTGGATTTGAATTTATACAGCTTCAAAGTTTGCTAGAACGCACGGATTTCAGATTTAGGTGATTTCTGCATCTTGGGCCGATTTTAGTGATTTAGCTAACTTTGGCTTGGAATTTGAAGGACTTATGACGTGAATTTGGCCAAGGTCTAAATGAAGAAGTTGTTGTGTGAACATAGATTTCAAACTCTTATAAAGGGTTTTACTGGAGTTCAGTGTAAGTTTTATGAGTAACTTGCTTGCCAAGATATATACTTTGAACTGCTTTCAGACATCATATTTTTGCAGTTTTGGCTGGGTCGACTATTTTGGTCGACTTTGACCTAATTTTTGAAAACCTTTTGTGCAGATTTTGGTCTAACTCCAATAATCAAAGTTGTTAATGACTTGTAGCACTAAAACTTTTATATAAGATTTGACTTGAGCTTACATTACAAATTTTGAGAAAAAGGGCTACAAAGTTGAGGAATTTCATTGTTTTCAGCACTGAATTTTTTGAAGTGAGTTTCAAAAGCTACTAATTTTGATTCTATTTTTTGAACCTCTTCCACTCGAAACTAGTAAAAGTGCTAATAAGGAAAGTTGTTAGAAATGTAAAATGCTAAAACTTTTAGTTTGGCAAAATTTTATGTTTCTATATAAAATTTCAAGTTTTGATTTAGCCCCAGACTTGAGCTTTTAAGGGCAAAAAGGACCTTTCACTTGCTAGATTAGTGTCTAATCCTCCTATTCCAACTTAACTAAGTTTAGTTTAAGTAGAGTTATTACAATTAGGTTAGATCCGCTCGTATCCAAACATGTGCAGTACCCACCTCTTCATGTGTAAACCTAATCACAACTAATGTAAAGGATTTATGTAGTATAAAATTCTCAAGTATGTTGAAGTTAATTTCTGCAAGGAAAGCATGCACCTCGTATTGGAGTTTTGTAGCACAGCTGCACGTAATTGGTCCTTCATACACATGTGCTTGTGTATTCGATGGATGGTCTTGTGTAACCGGTGGGATGTCCTCATCATCCTCCCCCTCTTGAAAAGGAGTCATCCTCGACTCTTTCATTCCAAAGAATGGAGAGAAATCGGCAACGTTGAAACTTGTACTGACACCATATGTGCTTGGAAGGTCAATTTCATAGGCATTGTCATTGATCTTGCGAAACACTTTGAATGGTCCATCGGCGTGTGGCTACAACTTGCTCTTGCGTTGGTCAGGAAAGCGATCCTTGCGTAGGTGCACCTAGACCAAGTCTTCTTGTTCAAACAAAATCTTCTTGTGATCCTTGTTGGCTCGCTGCTCATACAGCTTGGTCATCTTCTCAATGTTATCTCTTGCTTGATCATGAAGCTTCTTGACAAATTCAGCACGCTTACTTGCATCAAAGTTCACATGTTCCTGCATCTTGGTCATCTTCTCGATGGGAGCAGCAGGTTTGAAACCATATACAATCTCAAATGGACAAAATTTTGTCGTTGAGTGTACCACCCTATTGTATGCAAATTCCACATGAGGCAAGCTTTCTTCCCAAAGCTTCAAGTTCTTCTTAAGTACAGCCCGCAACAATGTTGACAAGGTGCGGTTCACAACTTTTGTTTGTCCATTAGTTTACGGGGATGACATGTTGTGGAGAAGAGCAATCTTGTCCTAAGTTTCCCCCCACAACATCTTCCAAAAGTAGCCCAAAAACTTGGTATCCTGATCAGACACAATGGTTTGTGGCACACTATGTAAACGCACAATTTCCCTGAAAAATAATTTAGCAATGTGTGAAGCATTGTCGCTCTTATGATAGGGAATAAAATGAGCTATTTTGCTAAAGCGATCAACCACAACAAAGATTCAATCCCTCCCCATCTTTGTTCGAGGTAAACCAAGAACAAAGTCCATAGAAATGTCTTCCCATGGTACACTAGGAATAGGCAAATGGGTGTATAAGCCATGAGGGTTCAAGCGTGGCTTGGCTTTGTAGAAGGTTACGTAGCATAGAATGTTTCTCTCCACACAAAGACGCCGACTGGGACTTGTGCACGCTTGGAACCGAGTTTGGACAGAACATTGGCGGTGATGTTGTGTTCCCGAGTTTGGACAGATCACGTTCCACAACTAGCATGGTGCTGACAACGTGTGTCGTTGTAGAGATGTAGAGTTGTAGCATTTCTCGGTCGGCCGGAGCCATCATGAGGGGGGGGGGGGGGGTTGGTGAGGAAAGCTTTGAGCTCTTCGAGTGCCTTGCTGGCCTCGTCATCCCACTCGAACTTGTCCGCCTTTTTGAGCAGCTTGATGAATGGTAGACCCTTTTCGTCGAGTTTGCTAATGAAGCGGCTAAGGGCCACCATCATGATAGTAAGCTTCATAATGTCTTTCTTGCTAGCTGGCTTCGCCATGTTTCTGATTGCGTCAACCTTGACGGGATTGGCTTTATGCCGCGCTGGCTAACCATAAAGCCTAGGAGCTTTCTAGATGGAACACTGAAGAAACATTGGCCCGGATTGAGTTTCCAGTGATAGGCCCGGGGGCTGTTGAAGATTTCTGCGAGGTCGGCTATAAAGTTCTCCTCATCCTTAGTCTTGACAACCATATTGTCGACGTAGGCCTCGATGTTCTTTGTGTAGCTGCTTTTGGTGGCAACTCTAGATTGCCTTGTGGTAGGTGGCGTTTGCATTTTTTAACAATCAAGTAACAGTTGAGGAAGCACAGCAAGGTACTTCTAGCCATAGAGTCTATGACCTGATCGATGCGCAGAAGAGGAAAGGGGTCCTCAGGGTAGTGCCTGTTGAGGTCGGTGTAGTCGATACACATTCTCCATTCACTGGTTTTCTTTTTTACAAGGACTGGATTTGCTAACCTATCGGGGTGCTTACATTAATGGATGAAATCAGCACCTGAGAGCTTATTGAGTTCTATCCTAATGGCCTCCTTGCAATTGTAGGCGAAACGGCGAAGCTTTTGTTTGATCAGCCTTGTTGTCTTGCTCAATTCCATGGAGTGCTTAGCCAGCTCCTGCGGGACGCTGAGCATATCGGATGCCTTCCATGCGAATATGTCCGAGTTGTCCTGGAGGAAACTGGTGAGCACGAGTTCCTATTTGGGGGAGAGATTAGACCCTATGAGGGCCATCTTAGAGGGGTCTTCCAGGCCGAGGCATATCTTCGTGACCTTCGGATCGGGCTGCAACGTTGTGGGTGTTGACTCCATCTCTAGGATCATGAGCTGGTTCTGGTCCACCTTCTGGGCCTCGGTGAGCATGGTGGTGGCTTTGGCCGAGTACTCCAGGGCTTTAGCGAGCTGTACCGCCTTCGTGTCACACTTGTATGACGTCTCAACATCACCGTAGATGGAGAGGACATTGTTTGGAGCCGGCATCCTAAGGATGAGGTAGTTGTCGGGCGTGCCAAAGGTAACTAGAAAAACAACTCGACCTATAGGATAGGATAGGATCCTTTGCCGGGCACGATGCAGTAGAAGGGGTCTTCACAGGGCTAGAGGCGATCGAATAAAAGTCCATGCACTTTAGGGTTTCGGTGAAGATGATGTTAAGCCTGCTGTCGCCGTCAATTAGCACTTTGGGGAGGAGAGCCCGGTCTATGGTCGGGAAGACCACCAATGGGTAGGACCCGGGATCTGAAATGTGTACCCCGTGATCTTCCTTGGAGAAAGTTATGAGCATATCTGACTAGCGCAGATACTGGACTGGCCGTATTGAGACGAAGGTCACCTCTCGCTGGTGCTGCCTGTGTTTGCGGTTGCTGTAGAGCGCCTTGGGGCCACCCATGATGATGTTTACTTGACTGTTCGGTCGCTGGAACTCCCCGTTCTAGTCGGCGCTAGCCCGGTGGGCGTCTGGGTTTGGTTGGTCATGACACTTCTCTATGTACTGATCATTGCGGTGGTCGCGTCGGTAGTTGCCACGGTTATCACGGCCATCGTGGCGGTGGTCACGATCTTCGTGATTGTCACGGTGGTGGTCGTGGTGGTCGCGGTGGCGGTCATGACGATCGTCGCGGTGACGGTCACTGCGGTCATCACGGTCATCGCAGCGGCGGTTGTCGCGACGATTGTTGTCCCTGCGATAGTCGTTGCGGCGAGGTCGCTTGTACTCCACCGGGGCGCCGAGCTCTTTCTTGAGGACTGAGCAGTTCCGGAGATTGTGACGTGCGTCCTTATGGAAGGGGCATGGAACGTTCAGGGTGTCATCAAACTATTCCCGGAGGAAGATGGTTGGTCTGGTGGGATCAGTTTCGGCAGTGAGGACCTCGGGGCTCTTTTTCAAAGTCGGGAGGACTCCGATCGGGCTTGGTGCTCATTATGGGTCGGTGGTTTGTGGTCCTCATTCTTGCGATGCTTACCATCCTGGAACTGTACTTGCGGCACCTCCTCTGTGTCAGCCTGAAAGTTGACCGTCTTGGGGGCAGCCTCATACAGCTTGCAGAACATGTTGCAGTTCATCAGGTTGGAGCAAAAGTACAAGATGATGTCGCAGTCCTCGACACCAGCCAGCCTATTGCGGTTTTTGAAGAAGTGATTCACGTACTCTTGGAGAGTTTTGTTCTTCTGCTGGGGGACTTGCCCAAGATTCTCCGAATTTTCAGGCCGGATGTAGATAGCCTGGTAGTTCTAGGTTTAAGCCCTAGCAAGCTGACCCCAGGTGTCGATGCTGCTCGGCGGGAGGTTCTATAGCCACAGGAGAGGGGCGGGACCCATCGTCACCGGAAAATAGGCGGCCATCTAGTCGTAGGTGCCGTTGGTGGCTTCCACCGCGGTGATGTACGTCTTGAGTCATATAGTGGGGTTGGAGCGGTCGTCGAACGTTTCATTGATAGCTGGCTTGAACGAGGCAGGCCACTCAATGACCCTGAGGCGGGGAGTGAAGGTGGTGAAACCATCGACCTCCGTGTCATCATCCTCGAGGTTGTATTTGACGGGTGGTGCCCTGGGGTGTCCACCGCTGTTGCGCCTGGGTGGGACGTAGGTGTCTTTAGGAGTGCCATACATGCAGTTGTAGTTGGCACAACGACGCATCTCCTCTTCTTGGTGTTGGCGGTCCTCCCGTTCGGCATCGCAGTTTAGCCTGCCGTTGGGTCCATAAGCGCAGTAGTCGTGGTTGTACTCAGCGCGGCAGCGGAGCTCGGCCTCTTCCCGTTTTCGGTGGCGGTTGTTGAGGTCGGTGCGTAGGTCGTGACAGTCGCATAACTGTTCACGGAGGTCATGTTGCCGATCTTGTCTGCCATAGTTCTCGCCATCACCTCTCCTACCACAGCAGCGGTTGTCGTGGTTGTCGAGTTGATGGGCGTTTTTGGCGGGTTGGTCCACCTCCTTTTCACAAACAGGCTCCAGCCGACCTCCCGTGTGGTTACCGTGGTCGTCTTAGTGGTGACCGGATCTGCTATGAGGGGATCGACTTCGAGAGTGCTAAGTAGATATGGACCAGGAGTGTGTTGATTGGCTCCGGGCCCGCTCTTCGATCTGGGTGTTGGCGACACGGATACGTGCCCAGATCCGCCAGAGTGGCTCTGAGTATGGAAGGTTTTCCAAATCGGCGAAGGTAGCCCCCAGGTTAGCCTAGGTCTCCTCGAGGTCACCTTATAGATTGCGGGCGCACATAGGGCACCTGCGTCTACCTCAGGCACCGTCCTGATCGGCGTTGTCACCATCGTTGGCGCGCGGTGGGTCGGCGTTGGCGGCGGGCGATGGTCGGTGCTGGTCACCTGCTGCCTCGTCTGCCATGTTAGCAACATGTTGTTGGCATTGCTGAGCATCGGCTTGCTCTCATTGGCACCGTACTGCACAGTCCTAGTTCTTGGCGTTGTGACCTTCTTCCTGAGAAGAGGTTTTGCAATCCATGGGTGGATCGTGAGCGGAGATCACGAAGGCTTCACGATCTGGCGTGGTGGAGTTGCTCTCGATGTCGTTTCCATAAAGGTTCATTGTCAGGATGATGCAAGGGATCTGGAACTCACCATAGTTCGGAAACTGGGCGAGTCCAGTTGGGTGCTCAGATTGGATATGAAGAGACTGTGCAAGTTTTGCGGAAAACACAACAGTCGAGTTCCTCAGACCAAAGGGGGCGTGAGAAGGACCCTGCGTCGACCTTGTTGGGCATAGCGTCATCTCGGAGAGGTTGATGCACTCAGCAATGGTGTTGCTGATGCGATCTAGCCCCGCAATTAGGTCGGAGGGAGTGGGTGGGTGGGTATTACTCTAAGCATGGGTATTCTTCGCAATGGTGTTGCTGATGAAATCTTTTCTGGTTTGTATTTGTTTGTCAGCAATGAGAGCTCTAAGCACATGATTCATCAATCTCATGAAAGTACTAGGTGCATTGGTCAATCCAAGAGGCATCACCAACCATTCATATAGCCCAAACTTGGTTTTGAAGGCTATTTTCCATTCATCTCCTTCTCTCATTCGAATTTAGTGATAGCCACTTCTCAAATCAGTTTTTGTGAAATTGATAGCACCACTAAGCTCATCAAGCATGTCATCAAGCTTAGTTATGGGATGCCTATACCTTATGGTGATATTATTAATGGCTTGGCAACCAACACGCCATCTTTCTTTGAAACTAAAAGAATAGGAACTGCACAAGGTGAGAGACTTTCTTTTACATACCCTGTCGATGAGCTCTTGCACTTGGCGCTTAATTTCTTTTGTTTCCTCCGGGTTGGTGCAGTATGGTGCCTGATTTGGAAGTGAAGCACCAGGAACAAGGTCAATTTGATGTTCAATCCCTCTCTTTGGTGGCAACCCTGGTGGTACTTCCTCTAGAAACACATCTTCATATTCCTGTAGCACATCAAAAACACTACTAGGCAAAGTAGAGGGTAAGTCATTAGTGAAAAGAAAATTGTCCTTGTACAGGAGTACAAAGAACATGGCATTAGGTTCACTCAATTTTTATAAATCCCCTTTCCTAGCCATCATCACTAAACCCTCTTTTCCCTTAGGCTCGGTTCTTTACAGCTGTGGAGTTTTATTTGGCTTTGGAGACACTCCCTCACTATGTATATGGGTCACTCGCAAGTGTTTCTCGCTCTCTAGCTATTTTCTTTTGACGTCAAAACCACACATGGTTTGCAAAATGATTTTCATCATCATCATATCCCTCCTCATGGCTGCCATGAGATTCATCTTCATCATCAAAGCGATCACAGCGACCATGTTCACGATCAACTCCTACACGTCGGTCCTCATGGCCAGCACACTTACCACCACCACGATCATCATGACCACCTCCAAAGCGGTCATGAAAACCATGTTTGAAACTAGAATTTTCATCACTAGATTCTTCATGTTGATGTTGTGGAGCCCTTCCACCTACAGCAGGAAGATGTTCATTGAACATCCTCTCCATGGCCTCCAAGAGTGAGTTTTGGAGTTGATGTAACTCAGCTCGCTGAATAGAGGCTTCTTGTTCTCCACGATGGCCACCACGAACACTCGAATTAGATCCTGCCATATTAGGATAATGCAAGAGAAACTGGAATAGGAAAAATTTGTGGAATCAGACAACCTCACCTCTTACTCACCCAAGTTCTTGCCCGTTCTCAAGGACTATGAGTTTGCTAATGTGGCATATCCCAGCTGTGATTAAGCGATCTAAAGGATTACGAAACGACAGGTCCAGTTTACGTCTTTTTGTGCGGCTATAGGTGGCTGTTCAAGGAAAGCTATGGTATTGTAACAAAATGTATATTCCGTTCAACAAAATGTAAATGCTGCTATCCAGAAATCACCACCAACTTCAGTTGCAAATACGATCCGCAACACAGGCTCTTTCAACTTCTGTTTTCTTTCTTCTCTTTTTTTCTTCTCTTTTTTTCTCTTTCTTTCACACTTTTTTCTAATTTTTTTCACTAACAGGAAACACAAGATAACTTATGAGGGGTGTGGAAAAAAATCAAAGTATGGCGGAAGAACAACGATGGTGACTAGCAACAAGATGAACGCAACACACAAGGCAATAGTACCACAAAAGGCTATGGGTTTTTTTGTTGCTTTTGTGTGAACCATAGGATATGAACAAAAGTAGTAGCGGATGGTAAAGGATAAAAGGTGGGTGATAACAAAACCTACCATGACAACGATAGCTCTAATACCACATGATAGGGACCATTACAAGAAAGGTCCTTGGGATGGCCCTATCTTCACGGTAGTAGGTTTCGTAACAAGATAACTTGCTGAAAATAGCAGGTAAATACCTTTACCTAGCGGAGGCTGGATGCGACCAAGTGATGGCGAGAAAGGCACTGAAGAGAACTCCGGCTCGACCTCGAAACGAGCATAGAACCACGATCCGGGGTGGATGCGACCAAGCGACAGGGTGAGAGGCACTGAAACCTTGAAGACTTTGACTCGATCACCGAATGACCATTGAACCACAATTCAGGACTAATCCACACAAAACGGTGCAGCCGAACTAGAAGCCATAGAGAGATCTTCTTCATAAGTCCTCAAAGAATAGGGAATAATAGGGGTGTGCAAGGCACTCAGCAGCTTGGCTGCAAAACCATATGTGGTTATCTATTCATCGAAATTCAACTTATTTTTCCAATAGTACATAGGGGTTATTTATACTAGGAACAATCCTCCAAGATAGGTATGAACTGAACTGTCCATGTTGGAAGGTGGAAGGTCAAATGGTGAAGCATTCACGAGGTGACCTTTGAATCCCGCACATCTTCTCGGCTTCTGTGCAATCTTCACTAAATCAGTCATAACTCCTTATTGGGAAGTCCAATGGACAAGAAGTTTGTTGCATTGGAAATTAGACTTCAAGCCTGTTCCATCAAGTACTCATTCACCTCCATAGATATGGTGAATCAGGAGTTATGACTGATTTATTATGCAGGTCCAAACAGATCAAAACGGGAATAATCTGGACGTTTCGCTTCATTAGGTGGATCCGCTCATATCCAAAGGTTCCTTGCTGGTCCATTTCTTGCGGTTTGCTCTGATTGTTGCGTCTCGTCTTCATGTAGTGCAGTACCCACCTGTTCATATGTAAACCTAGTCACAACCAATGTAAAGGATTTAGGTAGTATGAAATTCTCAAGTATGCTGAAGTTAATTTCTGCAAGGAAAGTATGCACCTCGTGTTGGAGTTTCTTAGCACAGCTGCGTGTTATTGGTCCTTCATACACATGTGCTTGTGTATCTGATGCATGGTCTTGTGTAACCGGTGGGATGTCCTCATCATTGAGGATCCTTTCAAACCTTTACTTTTTGATTCATCTGATCTTGAATCAGATTGCTTAGACGAGGATGTAGAGTGTGTTGGCTTGGAGGATGGCTTAATAGTGGATGATACATGGGTTTGAAGAGCACTACAATTTGATGTATGAGGCATTTTCTGAAGCATGAAGTGGATACATGACAACCATAAGCACCTTTGGACAAGGCACTTGTTTACTAGAGCAAGTAAGAGTGACTATGTCACAATTAACATAGCTAAAACATTCAACAGCTAGATTAGGCATGAAAAATCCCTGCATGTTGTTGATCTTATGGATAGGATCAGATAATTATGCATGGAGAAAATGTTCTTAAGAAGAAAAAATTGCTAAGAAGCTTGAAGATAAGATATTGCCAAATGTAATGAAGGACCTTAATGCAAGGAGCAGGGGGCTGAAATATAAGTGGAGATACTCACACAAAGATGGTGGTTAAGAAGGTGAGATGTTAGGTGAAGTTGAAGGTGTTACAAGAGATCTAGTTCATTGGAGGCCTACTATTGATCTTCAGGAGAGGAAGTGTACCTGTAGGCACTGGCAAGTTACTAGTCTGCCAATGTACACATGCCTTGTGTATTATAACCTCAATTCAAGGTAATATTGAACACTATGTTCATGACTACTATTCTATGAAAAGGTTCAAGAAAGCCTATGAAAAGTTTGTGAAGCCAATGACATATAGTAAACAGTGGCTTCAAGTTAATCTTGGGTTCAAGTTGTGGCCTCCACTTCTGAAAAGGGCACCAGGTCGACGAAGGGAGAGATGGTACAAATTAGCTGCAGAAGGGGACTCTGGAAAGAGAACCACAAGATGCAGAAGGTTCCTGTAGCTTGGACATATGGAAAAAACATGCAATGAATATGTTTATGAGTCTGATGCACCACCACCTGCCCCTCCAAAACCTAAGAGAAAGAGAGGCAAGAAAAAATATCACAGTAGTGCCATCTAGTGCTGCTGAACCACCATAAGAACAACCATCATTAGCTTACCCATTGTAAGATTTCAACTCAAACTTTATGAAATTTCACTTAAATTGCACATATCTCACATATAAACCATTTACAGGGTGACACCATCTAGAGAAATCACCTTAGTTTCTACACAAGCCCTATGACAAGAAGGTACTACAATATTTTCACCCATTATCTTACTTGTTAAAACTGTAGTATGTCAATTTTGCATGCTTCTACATCTATGCAGTATATCAAGGAGGTTGTTGGAATATGAATCATCTACACCAACTAGAGCCATCACCTCTGTTCCTACACCAAGCCCTCTCACAAGAAGGTATTGCACCTTCAATCTTTATGCCATGTAGTTTGTCAACTTCATTTATTTGACACAACTCTTTATACATTTACATCCGTAAGAGGATGCTAGAACTTGAAGGTACTATAGAACCTATTCAATGTCTTGCTCTATCTCTAGAACCTGCCCATGAGAAGGGAAAGCCAAAGAAGTTGAAGGTTGTCTGTCGGATTTATAAGCCCAACAGTCCACCAGGGGGTTACCCAAGTGGTTGGCTTGCAGGTGAGAGTGATTGCGAAACCAAGAACTCGAAGGTGACCGCGAGAACACAAGGGACACGAGGGTTTTAGACAGGTTTGGGCCTGAGGAGAGTAATACCCTATGTCCTGTTTGTTCGGTGATTTGTATTGCTCAAAGTTCAAATGCCCTCGGGAGGCTCCCTTGGCCGTCTTATATAGGCTAGCAACCTTGGGTTACAATTTGATTTGAATCTAATCTACTCTGTAGTTATATGGAAAGTAATCTAAGTCGGACTACAATACGCGTTCCATGATATACGGGTAGATTTGAACTATCTAGTTGCCTTGTCTTGTACTCCAAGTAACTCCATGTCCTTGGCCCACACGCTCTGGTCGGGCGGGCCCACTTGTCAGGTCCGACCAGTATCATGGTCGGTAGGGACCCATAGGGTACCCATATCCCTCATTGTCCGATCCAAGAAAGCTTAGGCCATTTAGTATCATGTTCTTGTATGTTGCTGTTCAAACCATGATCTTGAGATGTGTGGATCTGGTGTTGTACTAGATAGCCTAATGTGGCTGGACCATGTTATTTTGTTTTGCTAGACCTCCTAATAGTTTGAACCTGGTGTTCTTATATGTTGAAATGTTGCTGACAACTGTTATGATGCTGGAAATATTTTACTGTTATGTTGCTGAAATGTTCTCTGTCTTGTTGTTGAAATGTTGGTATGAAGGAGTAAGGGCAATTCTGTCTAGAAATCATGTTTGGATACCTGTTGGATTCGGAAATATTATTATAAAAGCTATAGTGTCCAGTGGCATATTGACATGGTTGAGGAGTGTGTTTTTGGCTAAGCCACTCTTTTTTAGTGTCCTATGGCAAAAGCCACGATTGAACAATGTCCAGGAGCTCATTTTTCCTAGGGGAAATTGCTGCATTGTGAGCGCAGAGAGAGAGAGAGAGAGAGAGAGAGAGAGAGAGTGAGGAGAGAGGGGAAGGCTGAATGAATTGAAGCACTTTGACTCGTGGGCCAGGTGTACTAGATGCCCGTGCTCCCACGGTCCCACCGATGAAAGATGAATGGCAGATGGATGCAGCCATACAGACGCGCAAACTCACGACCGATCGGAAAGTAGTCTTTACCAAAAAATAATAAGTCAATTCCCAAATGCTATAAAAATTTATATGAGTTCCTTCAGTGCCATTGAATCTAAGATTTATCCTCTCAATGCCATTCCATCCGTATTTTCATCCAAGATCTATTAAGTGTGATTGGAAAAGACAATGTTACCCTCTTGAGTTAGGGCCCCACCTGTCAATGCTCTCTCTCTCTTCCTCACCTCCCGTCGTAGGCCTATCTGCTCCTCTGCCCCTTCACTCCATGTCGGAGATCTGTGTCACCACCTCCCTACCCCTGCTGGGCCATGGTTGAGTGAGCAGGGTGGCGAGGCTGTGGGTGAGGGAGCAGCAGGAGTAGAAGAGCGACAAGCGGCTTAGGCAAGGGGTGACCTACGTAGGGGCGCCGCCATCTCTGAGCAGATACCCGATGTAAGAACCACCCAATTTGATCTCGAATTAAGTGAATTGACGGTCATGCTAATAGGATGAGAGCAAACAGTTACGTGTCTTGCGACGTGTCAAGTGGAAACCCACACGTAGAGACGCAAGACTTGGTGTAATTCAACTTAACAAGAGACAAATCCAGTAATCCCGGTAGGTGTTTTACATCATGCTCAAGATCGAGCAACACCAACCTTACAAATTGCACATCACCACATGAACCATAAAAGAGCAATTTTAAACATTACACAAGTTCAACAATTAAGGTTACAAGTTCATTACACACATGGTTCAAATCTGAAATTTAATTAAATGAGCTCCAAAATACAAGTCTTGGACTCATGGCAACAACAACATGAAATTAAACATTAAGGTTTAAGTTTTCCCAACATCTAACCCATAAAAAGAGCACTACTATGCAGCGGATACGATAGATAAACGCAAAAGACACGATGGTGTAGTTGCCCAAGAACACAATCAAAACAACAAACGACCGCTCTAGTCACTCATCACCCACTCTCGAATTGGCGGGGTTAAAGTGACCAGACACGTCCTCCGGTTCACCTGCAACTTTAGTGAGCGATAGCAACATGAGTACAAAAAGGTACTCGGAAGTTTTACGCAAATATATAACAAGGATCATGCATAAGGTTGAACAAGGAGTAAGGCTTTAATGTTAAGTAAATTTGCAAAAGCCTATCTCATCCTATCCTTAATTTTTTACCATAAGCATGTGAACAACACCCTATGGACAGCTAGCAAGTTTTATTAATCTTGCCCAAACCCACTTCAAATTTTAGTTGGAAACAATTGCATCAACATGGTAACATAGAGCATAAATATATGAACAAGTATTAAAAGCATCCGATGACCCTACGATGAATTCATGGGACTTGAGCTTGCTCATAACCGAGAGCGCGACAATTCGAATTGATTTATCCTTACAAGGGTGTACTCTTTACCCACACGACTCGAGGACCTTGCGGCTCGCATACCCGATCAATGGTGCGCAAGGGGGTACTTATGCCAACATTTTCCAAATCGCCCTGAACTATGAGTCAAACATGCCTAACTTGTATGGAGGACGACCTAGGTCCACCGGGGACACTCCTAGGCTCCTCTACATAGTCCAAGGACTACACACCTAGGACCGTGCCTCATAGAGCAAGTCAAGTAAGGTATTAGGCTTGTTCATCCCATACGGGAACATGTGGTAGCACGGAAAGGGGTGCTCAAACCAACGTCAACAACGGACAGTCCTTAATCGACTCGAGCTGTCTATGTCACCGAGACTCCATTCTCGTGACCCTACACACCGCTTAAATCTCGTATCCAAATTAATCATGATGTTCATTTGTTCAGCAACATTAAAGAACCTCATTAGAAACAGTGTTGATTAACCTATAACCATTTTCCTTACTAAGTGATCATTCTATGACTAAGCATGGCTAAGCAATTACAAGATTAATTTATTATAACCCATACTATTCGAGGGATAAGGTACATGATAACAAAGTAAGGGAGGCCATAATAACAAAAATATAGGTTCTAATAATGCAATAAGATAACCCACATGCAACCCATAGCGATACATAGTAAAAGTTTCATTTTAAAAATTAGGAGACAAATATGCTTAGCTGCTTGCCTTGGTTTTCCTCGGGCTCAACCTCAACCTCTACGTCGGCCTCGGCTTCGGGCTCAAAGGTTACGTTCTTCGACAAATCGCTCTCTAAGAATGAAATGCGTGCGTGCATTAGAGATGATGCTATGACTGCAAATTCTCATAAAATGCATGGAAAACAAAAGAATAGTAAGAAATAAATTGTTAACGGAACAATTGAGCTAAAAACAATACAAAATCATACCAGAACGATGAGAAAAATTATTTTGCACGATAAACCAAAAGCAAGCATGAAACTGCAAGATTCAAATCATCTGTTGAGAAACAATTATGAAATAATTTGTGCTGACAGAATACACCAATACAAAATTATGAGCATTGGATTCACATCAGAATCAATTTTTGAATGTGGAGATATAAAATAAATAAGACAAACTACCATTAAGCACATTAAATCCTTAAAGGCTTGTAAATCAACCAGAAAAGCATCAACATCATTTTTCCTAGATTCTATGTAGAAAAAAAAGCTAACAGAAGTGGTTTCAACATTTTATCAATTTTTCACTAATTATCATGTAAATAACAAAATTAAGACAACAAACAAACATTAGATTTAAAACAGTATGAAAACCATAGATTCCACTAATACAAGTTGCATATCTAGAACATACATGATAAATGCAAGCTAACAAAATTAGTTTCACAATTGTTGGACCACTACATGATGTATAAAGCATTTAACAACTCTTTGACAAAATAAATCATAGCACCAGGTAAAAAATAGGAATATGCACATAAAATTTTTTGAAATAAACTAGATATTGTCAGGAATTCAACAAAACAAGTTTCACATTTTTAGCATTTTTCTACACATTTCTATGCACTTTCCAATTTTGCAACTATTTAATCTAAAAGATAAAACAAAATCAAGGTCATCTTGCAAAACAACCCTCAGATCTATTGAAACCTCACACAAAGGTGCTAGAAACTTCCCCATAACCTCTTCTCTTTCTTTCTTCTTCCCACAACACACACTTCACGCACACATAGGAGCTCAGGCACGGCACGGTGCACGGCCGTGGCCGATAGTGGCGGGGGAAACGGCGCAGTAGCGGGAAGAGTGGCGGGGCCGCGCCCCAAGGCAGCGGTGCTCACCGGCGGTGGCACAGCAATGAGGAGGAGGCGGTGCAGAAGCTCCAGGAGGCAGCGCAGACTGGTGGACGGAGGCGAACAATGGTGTTGGCGAGGGGACCTGCACGGCGGAGGAGAGCGGCCGGTAAGTGGCGGAATGGGTTCACGGCCTCGCGAGGAAGCTCTGGGCGCGAGGAATCAGCCGGCGGCTTACCGGCAAGGGCGAATCGGACTAGTGACAGTGAGGTGGTTCGGTGGAGTTGGAGCTCGGGCGGCACCAGTAGCGGCGGTAATGTGGAGGAGAGGTGGCTAGGGTTTGGAAGGGTACCGGTGCGGCTTATAAAGGAGGAGCGGGATGAGGGCATGAGCAGTATTTCACATGGCCAGGGCCTAGCTGGCCAGTGTGCGGTGGCGACGTGGCGGGAGCTCGCCCAACCGGCGGCAGAGAGAGGAACGGGAGGAAGGAGAAGGACACGCTGACGCGTGGATCCAGCCGATTTTCAAACCGTTCCACTTTCCCCACTCAAACAACCCAGCTACAGGCACCTAAAAATCTCCCAAAAATACTGAAAGATAAAATCGGAAAGAACACAATTCCATAAGAATCACCTCAAGAACTGCTCAGGTTTTCACACGATTGACAAAAGAAAACAGCCAAAATTGAAACTTAAATGAATTTTTAACATGTGAAAACATCACTGAAAAATTTAGTAAAAATACTGTAAAATCATCGAATTGAATCTAGTATTTAAATAAAATAACAAGAGGCACAGTTGCATAGCAGAAGTTTGGTTTGCTTCACGAGTTTGAATTTCAACAATAAACAATAATTATGTGAACTTAAACAAAAGCATAGCCATGATGCTCAATTATGCACAAATGATGCTCATGTTAACATGTTAAACTCATTTTGCAACTTTGGGTCATGACACCCGACATCTCCTCGCAGGGGATTTGGTGCTTGCTGGTTTGGGAAAAAAATTGAGAGATTCTTGCTTTTGCTTCTCTTGCTGATTGGAGAAATTTGTTGCAGAAGCCTCGTGCCAATGGCTGAATTCGATTCGATTGGAGAAACAGCAACAACAAGCATTTGGACGTACCCCAGCTGAATTTGCTTGCCACCGCGCCACTCGCTCGCTAGTGCCACTACTCGCTCGCTAGCAAAGCTCGCCCGCGCTGCCTGTCGCTCGTCTGCAAGCGATTTCTCCTGGGCAAAGCTCGCTGCTCGCCTGCGCCAGCGTCAGGCACTGAGGCACGCCTCCTGACATAACCTGCGGCCCCGCAGCACGCAGGTTGCTGACAGCCGCGCCCCCTCGGCCAGCTCGATAGCGTCGTGGCTCGGCGCGCTGGCCCAACCATTCCTTCTCCTGGCCGGGCAGAGCTTGCCTATGCTGCTTGTGGCTCGGCTTCCCGCGCCGCTTGCTCCAGGCCGCGGCTCGCTCGCGCCGCTCGCTGGTCCCAGGCAGCAGGCACACGTTCCTCGCGCCGCTCGCGCTCACACGGTGGCCTCTGTCTTGGGCTCTTAGCTCGGTGGAGAAGGTCAGAAGGGGCGAGGGGCAAATGAGTATTTTTCATGGCTACTTAACAACCACATAACGTCTCATGGATGGAAGGATGGAAATGGCACTGAGGGATAAATTTTAAATTCAGTGGTACTGAAGGAATTTCATAAAATTTTATGACATTGAGGGAAGTTATGTAAATTTTGATAGCACTGAGGGAATTAACTCAAAAATAATTGGGTGAGGAGGTCTGAAAAAGAAAATGATAACTATCGGGAGCATCCTCCCATCGCCCCTCTTCCATGCGCTGCTTGCGTCGCTACAGCTCGCTGCTCTCCCGCACTGCCACCACAGCTCACTACTGCTCCCTGCGTCGCCGCCACTCACTCCTCCCCAGCGCCCACACCGTGCCCGTGTGCTCACCCAGCGTTCTCCTCCACGATGCGGCTGTCGAGATCCCCGCCGCCGTGGCCGTCAAGATTCCCACCGCTGACAGCACTTTTTTTCCTCCTTACCCTAGCCGGCGAGATCCCAATGTGCCTCTTCCAGTCTTCCTCCCCATCACCTTCTGCCTGGCCCGCCGGCCGCCGCATGCTTAACCAGCACGTGAGCACCCTCGTGCCGCGGCTGTTGAGCTCGCCGGCCGCTACTCTGCCCACCTGCTGCTGCTGTTGCTCGCCTGCCGGTGCCGCTCGAATTAGGCTGTGGGAGTTTGATTGTGGTGATTCTTCGCGAGATTTGTCGAGTCAGAGGTCACAAATTGCATCTTGTAGTTGCAGGTTCATGAGCTTCATTGCCGTTTCGTTGCCGGATCCGAAAATACGCAATTGATGCTCCTGGTCTTGGTTGTCTCCGCTCGGCTGCTACTGAGCTCGTCATCATATCAGCCTGTATCTAAATCTCCCATGGCGCAATGCATTTGGTGCATGGACATGTGGATGCGTGGAGCTGTCACTGGCAGCGGCTGCCCATATCTTTGTGGAGCAATTACCCAAACGGATATTCTACTATGGAGAAAAAATACAGATGTATTCTTGTGCACAAGCTATTACAACCGGAAGCTAATTACTGGTGAATAAAATTACAAAGCTGGCAAACAGGGCCAAGGAAAACGGAGGGAGTATCCTTTGTGATCATGGGCATAAATATCAAAATCGAAGCATATTCCCTTTCAGAACTTCACTTTCTTCTCGCAGCACAAGAATTATCCCCTCCCCGAAGCTAGGAGGGTATTTAGTTGCAGGCAACCTTTGAACTTCTTGGTTGAATGAGTTTAGTGGGGAGGACACACTGAAGCTACCGAGATTGACTGCCCACCACAGAGATTAAACATGCTTTAAAACGAAGGCCGAGTACGTTAAGCACTCTGCCTGGTGCGAAAATCGCACAGGGTGAACAAACCTTCTGTCTCTGAGAGCATAAGAGGACCTTGAATACTTTCCTGATGCACTCCATTCTCAAGCAATATCGTGGAAGTCAGGGATCACACACGCTAGCACGGGAGCAAGACTGGGAGAAAATAAAATTAAGAGGTAATTATTTGATCTATGGATTGATGATGCAGAAGTTTTAACTTTTTTTTTTGGCATGCACTCCTCTTACTGTTCTTGCGGCGTGGCAAGATACATCCTGGCGCACATATGTAAGGATGGAGTAAGAAGATGGAAATGGGGCTGCATCTCACTTGATGCAGATGGACAGATGGAGAAATAAATGAGCTCTAAGAGGGCCAATCCTCTTGTCGAATAAATACACAAATATGCTTCAGTAATATATTGCTCCCAGAACCGATATGAAGGTTTCACCTAACAATCTAACATGGTGTTGAACCGATATGCAGAAAGGTTTCACGTTGTTGATCATAAATCTACACAAGACAATCAGAGCACGATTCAATCAATGTTTGTGCCATAGATGATCGGGAGGCAATGTGGTGAGACACTCACGTATATATTGCCCAACTAATTTTCTTAGACCCCAAACCTAGAAGTGCTATCATCAAGCAAAATGTTAACAGAAACACACCTCTGGTTTGAATCAATGAAGCTGCATAGTCCTTAATTATCATGAAATGGAGCAAGTTAACAGTATAATTTTTCCTTGTTTTTGTTTTAGGAAAAATGACCAGAACTTTTTACTAGCCCCTTGCTTGGATCATTACTTAAGATAGCTTTCCTTGTTTTTGTTTTAGGAAAAATGACCAGAACTTTTTACTAGCCCCTTGCTTGGATCATTACTTAAGATAGCCCAGCTGCATTCCAGAGCTTCATTGAACAATACGTACTGATAAAAAGAACAACTAGCATCCCATTTTCAGTGGCGGGCGGGAAGAATACTTATTAGCTAGTCACAACGGTTGCCCAGCTAATAAAATGGCTATTGCTTGATGCGACTATCACTACTAGATTAGTGATTTTTGCCTAGAGTTTTTATCTGCTCAACCATGTGGGATTCTACAGGGAAATGTCATCTATAGCTGCTCTAAGAGGAACTGATCGATTAATTGTTGGATGGAATCAGTTTGTCACAGGTAATTCCAATCGATGAGATATGAAAGTGATTCACTCATATAAATTAAAATTTTAATATAGACAATTAAAACCGGCAATTAACATTTGTCGGTCTTGACAATAATCAATCATATATATAATCCATACTTCTTTAATTTATATCGGATTTTTTATAGTTACCTTGACATGTTTTGTCAACATATGCAACTGCTCGATTTCGATCTACTCTGGCATGGGTCACGAGCTGAAGCTGCTACTGCTTCACCTTGAGAATGACAACACACCATTTTGTGCTCCATCGAGCAATATCCAGTTGATGAGAACGTCAAGGATTGAAGACTTGCAGTACGCTCTGCGAATGGCTTTAATACTTTTTAAAACTTTGACACTTAAGTAATGTGGCATAAAAATATATCTATCATTTTAATGATCTGAACTGTGCAGGCAATTGATTTGTGAATCAAGTTGTGAAATCTGGATTTGGCTAAAAGTAGCCCTGCTAGTGGGGGTGTACCCGCCACTCATCCACCCCTACCCACAGTGTACTAAATTAATCACCCACCCCAACCCCATCCAAAATATAAATTAATCACCCCGCCCCATCCCACCCCATAAAAATGGGTACCCATGGTTTTGACTTCTTCAGTATTAAGGTGAATCATCCAATCCATTCCAGCATCCTGTAATAATCAAACAGGGAACATTTGCACGTCTACACGGCTCCCCACAGTGGAATCTGGTGGACTCATAGTTTGCTTCACTTCAGGTGGTGGCGACGGCTTGGATGGCCTGTTGGGCTTGATCTCTTCAACCTTCTCTGTTGGGACCTCAAACTGCAATGCAACGGCGCCAGATGACTGCTTAGGTTTCTGATGGGCATAATAGTAATCGATACACAAACCAAGAAGCAGCAAGCAAAAAAAAAAGATATGGTGCTCTTGGATATTTAGTATGTACCCTGAA
>NC_028451.1:24318218-24559162 GCF_000263155.2 Setaria italica | reverse complement strand
CTTTCCCAAACCATATATATACATATATATATAAATATGTCACTTTAACACACACCCATCCACAAACACAACACATAGAAATATAGATAGATATATATCTATACCTATCTATCTCAAGAGTGCATCTGTGAGTTTATATGTGTATATATATAGATATCTATATATATATATATATATATATATATATATATATATATATATATATATATATATGTAGATAGATATATTAACTAAAACTCCTCAAAACCCGATGGGAAAATAAGGAGAATAATCATGATATATAAATGTTTCTTTGGATCCTTATGAGTGAAGCTCATAGTGTAGTCCAAAGAATTATATGCTTATACATCATTGTTAAAAACCCCAGTGGGGAAAAATAAATGATGAAGTATATATGTCGGATTTAGTAGCCCGGCAGTCCACCAGGGGGTTACCCAAGTGGTTGATTTGTAGGTGGAGGGGATTGCAAAACCAAGAACTCGAAGGTGATCACGAGAACACAAGGGACACGAGGGTTTTAGACAGGTTCGGGCCTCCAGAGAGTAATACCCTACGTCCTATATGCTGGTGGTTTGTATTGCTCAAGAGTTGATGTTGTTGGGTTGCACTTGGGAGGTGCCCTTGGCCACTTTATATAGGCTAATGACCTAGCGTTTACAAGTCAGTTTGAATCTAATCTACTTGGTAGTTACATGGAAGGTAATCTGAGTTGGATTACAATATGTATCTCGCAATATCCGGGCTGATTTAAATCGCCCAGCCTCCTTGGCGTGTACTCCAAGTATCTTCATGTCCTTGGTCTGCACACCCTGGTTGGGCGGGCCCACTTGTCAGGTCTGGCCAGTATCTTGGTTGGTAGGGACCCATGGGGTACCCATATCCCTCAAGTCCCCGAGAGATGTGTAGGCAAACAGGAACTTGAGGTCATCACAGTGAAGCTTGGAATGTAGTCGGCTAAAACTGCATGGCATCATGGTGACGGAGAGGCTGCATAGTGCTAAAAAAAGAAGAAAATCCGAGCGAACGCATAGCCATATACGCAGAGCGAAGTCAAGTGCCGAGTTGATGGATGTCAGGCATCCAGCAGGTCGAAGCAAAGGACAGTGGTCTTCGCATCGTTCTTCAAGCGCGGATTTGGGATCCCTTGCGGGGACTTCTTCCGGGGTCTTCTACATTACTACAAGATTGAACTGGTATACCTGAATCCCAACTCGATTTTGGATATTGCAGTGTTCATCCATATGTGTGAGGCATATTTGGGCATCCCCCTGCACTTCGATTTGTGGAGGTATTTGTATCAATTGAAGCCTCTGTCAACAAAGGGGAAGCAGCCGCGGGTGATTGGGAGTTGTGGTTTTTCTCTATGGTCGAAGAAAGTGCATGAGTACTTCGACCTCCAGCTGAAAGTAACTAACAAGGGCTGGCACAAGGAGTGGTTCACGGTTGCCAATCAGCAGCCCGAGCTCCCGCCGTGTACTGGATACGGACCAGTGACCATGCCCGAGTGGTCGAACCAGCTGACCTCGGAGGAGCATGTGTAGGTGAAGCAATTGCTGGAGAAGATCGCCGACTTGAAGGTGTGTGGTCTCATAGCTGGAGCGGTCAGCATCAATTTCTGTCGGAGACTGACGTAGCCAATCAAGAACAGAGTTCATCCGACGTATGAGTACACAGGGCCGCAGGACCCGACCCGGGAGGTCCAGTGAAAGGTGCCCAAGGAGGAAATCGTCAACCAGGTGTTCGAGTTTTTTTGGGAGCCTAACAAGAACAAGAGCTACCTCAAAGCTTATTCCCTGAAGAGGTCGGTCAACCCGTATGACCTTAACTGTAGTGATTTAGCGTTTCCATTCTGCTGTTGTGTTGTCTCTAACTAATCCATTTGTCTGACCAAAGCGACGAATTTGAATTCTTTTGCCTAGCGCCGTTTCCTGGAGAGGCCGAGCAGCAGTGGCCCAAGGTCCGCCCAACCGACGAGTTCAACAAGTCGTCTGCCAGCCTTGAGTAGGAGTCTGACTCCTCCATTGGGTTGGACGAGAGCGTGCCCGAAGAGGTCGGCCAAGCCGCAGACGCTGCACCGGTTGGACATCGGACACGGCACACCATGCAGAAGCAGCCCGCCTCCAAGTCGTAGAAGCCAAGCGGCAAGAGGAAGAAGATGATCGGCAAGGAGAAGGAGAAGGAAAAGGCTGCTCCGAGCGCAGCCTCAATGGCCAGGTCGGCTAGAGAAAATGACAAGGAGTGAGACACGCTGAGCCCAGCCGCGAAGAAAAAGAAGTCCGAGCTCCTTGAGACCACCACGGCCGATGCGGAGCGTGTCAAGGAGGCGTTGAAGGCAAAGATCTGTGGGAGGTCTAGCAAGGATGCGTCAGCGCCGCCACCGCCATTGCACCCTAAGTTTCGGGTGAAGAAGAAGAGCGCCATGTTAGTGTGATCCGGTTATACTATCTATCTTGTCGTTGTGTTGCCACCTGTCTTGCTTAAATTACTACTTGCATCGACAATGCAGAACTGTTGTGCTGGATGATGAGTCTGGTGCACAGCTGACTGGTTTCTCAACCCAGACCGAGGGGGCGAGCGGCCGCACCGTTGATCAGTCACTACCTCCGAAGGTTGGGGTAGGTCAAGATGGTCGTGCCGGAGAAGCTATGCCAAACCTGGTGCCGCAACAAGGCGTAGTCGGCTCCAGGACTGTAGATGCTGCTGTGGTCAACTCTGGGGTCGATTAGGTTCCTGGTGAGGGGGCCAGAGCCAAGCCTCGGTAGAAGAAGTGCCTAGGGATGATCCACTGCTGGAGGAGTCTGCCAGGGACGCTCACGTTGGCATGCAAGGTGGAGAAGATCCTGATACCTTGATCCGCTCTAGGTTCGAACTTGCCAGAGATGTAGCACAAGATAAGAAGGATCTTGCCCAACTGCGGCAGTCATCGTCCAAAATTTCTAAGCTTATATTTGTAAGTGTGCCAATGAACCTGGAGAACTTATATCCGAAATCCAATTGCTTTGCAGAGCTCTGACTGTTAGAATGTAAGCAGGGACTGGCCGAGCGCACGCATAAGAGGGCGGACGCGATCCAGCAAGCCTAACAGTATCGCCTGAAGGCCGAGCGACTTGAGGCCGACCTTAGGAAGGCTAGAGATGATGCTGTGCGGAAAGATCTAGATCATGCCCTGAAGGAAGAAGTTCTTACTTCGCACTTGAGAGGTATGTTGCGCCAACCTGTTGACTCGGTTTTGTCCTTGTAATCTTGGTGCTAACATATACTTGCTTGAATGAGCAGACGCCGAGGTCAGGGAGCAAAGGCTCAAGCGGCACCTCAAAGAGTGCAAGGATTTGAATGCACGCCTTCAACAAGAACATGATGTGCTGGTTCATCGTGAGTATGCCGTATCACAGAAGCTGACTTATGAAGCCAATGCGTGCAAAGATACTGAGCGCTGCTTAGAGGCTGCAATGCGTAGTCTTCAGCATGACCAACTGGTAATTGCAGGATTGGAGGTGGATTTGGAGGATCTTCGCAAGGCGGCTGGCTATGTGATGGACATGGTCCAAACAGAGGCCTACCCGGCCGCACCAACGCCACTGCTCGATCATCTCAAAGCTGCGCCTGGTCGGCTAAAGGTGCTGCTAAAGGACACCGCGGTGGAGTGCGTCAAGATCATCTTAGCACTGTTGAAGACACACTTCCCGTGGATCCCCTTGGAGCGTGCTAAAGGAGGGGTTGTGGCCGACTTCAATGCAGAGAGTCTTCCAGAACTGGCTGACCAGTATCATGATGTAGCAGTAAACATTGTCAATGATCTGGACCTGTATAATTAAACTTTGTGCTTGAAGCATCCCCACATGAGTAGAGACTAAATGTGATGCAAGTATCAGTCCCAAGAGGCTGATCACACATTTATTCGACAGATAATTCAGTTACCGTACAACTCCCGAGGGAGTGGGTATGAAAGCAACGCAGCGATAAGAAGTAAATAAACAACAGCGGCTAACCAAGTGACTGCCAAAAGATAGCACTCGGGACTACACGGCAGCAGCAGCATCTTGGAAAGGCCAACACCACAGGCAGCGTTGGGTGCGGACACAAGCTCTACTCAAAGTCCTCGGCGACGAAGTCCGGGTCTTCCTCTGTAGCAACGAAGCAAGGGTGAGTACAAACGTACTCAACAAGTCCAATCCCCTCCACGAAGGGGATACAAGCAAGTATATGCACAGGTTATAACAAGGACAGGCTAGGTTTCATTTGCGGTAAAGCTAGATTTCCAACACATGCATGGGCTTGTTTTCAAATGTGTTTTTGTAGAGCTTTTCGTTAGTAATCAAAACATTGAGTGGGGTTGATCCTACACAAAGGATCCAAATTTTATCGCTATCAGACTCCGCGTCCGCCATAGCTCACGGCACAACTGCCGGACTCTTCCAAAATCCAACACACACACACACACAGAGTAACCATCCATCCCCAAATGCTAGTTATGTGACCAAGCCGTAACTCATCCAATGCCGTGGACATGGCTACCCGGATAGGTTTTAACTCTGCAGAGGTTGTACACTTTTCCCACAAGTAGGGTACCGCAGCACGATCACCTTAGTGCCGGTGCGGATCCTATCAAAGCCATTACCCACCTTAGCCAAGACTGACTAGTCCACACGGAAGCACCCAAGGGGTTAACGACTCATCCCTGAGACCGTAACCGGGACCTAAGTCACCAAGATCTTACTCCTTTTCCATGGGCTCCGTTGCTCACCAGCACACCTGAAGACTAACAGTTCAGCTAGTGAGATTTATGCTAAGCCGTAGCCCATACAACGGTCCAATGGTTGCACGATGGTTGAATTAGGCAAGATGACACATCAACTCGGTTCTTAACCATGACAAGATGGACATCTCCCGACATTGCTCAACCACTAATGTACGAGCACAACATCCTGGCATTTCACACAAGAAACACCCATCCATCTCATCTACACATCCTTTGTCTTTGAACCCAGAACCCATTTTCCCATTTTGCACACACACACACACGCATCTATTTTCCAAATAAACCATGGTAATAATGATTGAAGTTGTGTAACAAATTCCTAAGCGCTCTAGCAGTAGTTATCATCTAAACAGAGCAAGTCATATTTAGAGATAAACATAGGACAGCAAGGAATGTTCATAACAATCAAGGGGTGGCTATCCAACCATGTCTTGCAATAAAACAATATGCATTTTATAAAATAGGCCAATAGGTTGTGTTTGAAAAACTAGGTATTAAGTATGCATCAAAGGGTGAGATTGGACTTGCCGTCTTCAAGGCCTTCCGGGAGTTCCAGCTCGTGCTGCTGGTCCTCGGGCTCGGGCTCGCAGTCAAACTCCTCCTCGTGCTCCTCCTTAGTTACTCCGCGATCTACGGCACACACAAACGGGCACACAAATAAATAAAAGAAAATCGATTCTTACCCGTTGAGCTCCGAGCAGAAAACGGGAACGGAAAATAGGTAGAAAGAATATTTTTGGGAAATTTGGATATGGATCAGCGGAAGTATTCTGGAGGATGACGTGGTAAGATTTGGGGTTAATTGGAGGAAGTTTGGCGCATGAAATGATGAGTTAAACATGGATTAGTGCTTAAAAAGGAGGTTTAGGACTAATTTGTGATAAACCAGGGACCTATTTGTGAATAATTTTGGAGGTGGAGGGGCTTATCTGCGAATAGGTTTATGAGAGTGGTGGAAGGACCTATTTGTAAATTGAGAAAAAGTGGGGGTCAGATCAGGATTTTGGGGAAATTTTCCCTTCTTCTCTCAGGAATAGAGAGAGGGACGGTGGGGGTTGGGGGCTGGCGGCGGCCGACCAGCCGAACCTCGCCGGCGGCGAGCCGAGGGCCAGGGGCGGCGGAGGAAGGGAAGGGGGCTCCATTTTGCCCCTTACCTTGGGGGTGAGAGATGGGAGAGGTGCGGCCGGCGATGGGCAAGGTGGCGGCGGCTTGGCACGGGCGGTGTACGGGTGGCGGCGGCGGCGGCTCGGCACGGGAGGGCGGCTCAGGCGGCGGCGTACGAGCGGCGATGGCGCTCGGTGAGGGGAGGAGCAGGGCGGCGTGTGGATGGGTGGGGAGAGGAGTCGGCGACGGGGCCCTTTTATAGTGCCGGCGAGGGGCGGCCGGCGGTAGGGGACCGGGCAAGCGGTGCCGGCGGTGGGGGACGGGCCGGCAGGGTGCGGCGGGCGGCACGGCACCGATGGCGGGGCCGGGCCGGCGGCGGCGCAGGGGCGTGTGCGCGGGGCTAGGGCAGCCAAGCGCTGGTGCGGGGCGGCACAGGTGGCCGGGGTCGGGTCGGGTGGCGCGGGTCCCGGGGGTGCCGGCGCGGCCGGCACCGAGCCGGGCGGCGCGGGTCCCGGGGCGCACGGGGGCCGGGCGGTCGGCGGTATGGCGCCAGGGGAGGTGGGTGCCGGTGGAGTTATGGTGTTGGGGCCGGGCGTGCGGGCGCCAGGAAGAAGAAGGAGGAGGAGAGAGAAGGAAGGAGGAAGAAGAAAGAAGAAGGAGAAAGGAAGGGAAAAAAAGAAAAAGGGAGGGGAAAAAGAGAAAAGAAAGAGGGGAGACCGGCGGTGATTGCGGCACGCGGTTTGGAGCACGCGCGCGGCGGTCTGATGACGGCACGCGGTGAAAATTACGGGTACGGATAAAATGATGGATGTCGGCTTGGGTGCCGGGACGGCAAAATCGTCGGGAAGAGTTTAGAATTCCGGGAGCTCAGCGGTAAAAAGATTTTGAAAACGGTTTTTAACGGGTGATTTTACTTGGTGATTTCTGCGGATATTACAGTGTTGTATCAAATTGTGTGATAAAATATGTGATGTAATGGACTTAATCGTATGCGGAGAAAAAGAGGCTCCACCCCTCCCTTGGTGTATACGACATGACAACATGTAGTTGATGCTTGTAGCCACTAAGCGTCTAGCCTTGCTTGACCAGCGTTCTGCTGAGACTGGATCTCGAGCTTGTAGGAGGGGTGAACTCAAGGTTGTCTAGGTTTCACGAGCTAGAACGCCGACCACACGAGTTAGTCGTATTGCTTCGAGAGGGGGAGAAGAAGGATGCGAGACCTAGAGGTCGGTGCCTGGGGGAAGCCCCTAAGCTTGAGAACGAGTGGTCTATCAAACAGGTTGGACAGCCCCCGAGCGTTAGGAACAGCTCGGGCAAAGGAACAGTAAGGCAGTAGGTATGCAAAGAACCTTGAAGGTTTTATTTATTCAATAATAAAAGGGAAAATAGAGTACATAGCTTTTAAATCATGAGGGTAGAAACACCGTAGGTGCTCGATGTTCCATGGATTGGGGACGCCTGAGCCGTCCGCCCATTGGAGTTGATAAGTGCCTGGCTGGATGACTTACTTGACAATGAAGGGGCCCTCCCAGGGGGCGGCCAACTTGTGCATGTCCTTGGTGGACTGGATCCGGCGAAGCACCAAATCACCGCGTTAATGGAGCGTTCCGTAACATTCTGATCATGGTAGCATTGTATCTGCTACTCACGGTGTGCATGCTGGATGAGAGCCGCCACTCTGTGCTCCTCGAGGCTGTCGATGTCGACCCGCCGACTTGTTTCTGCCTTGCCTTCCTCGTAGTATTGGATGTGTTAGGCGCCAAAGGCCATGTCGGATGGTAGAATGGCCTCTGAGCCGCACACCATGAAGAAAGAGATGTAGCTGGTAGCCCGGCTCTTCAAGGTTCGTAGGCCCTAGATGACATGGGGTAGCTCGCATAGCCACTTGGTGGCATGCTTGGATACATCATCGAAGATGCGGGACTTGAGGGACTGGAGGACCATCCTATTCGCACATTCAACCTGACCTTTGCAACGTGGGTGTTCTACTGAGGCTATGAACTCGGAGCCTGTGAACTGCTTGCCAAGGTCGGTGATAATCCTGTTTGGTACTCCAAAGTGGTGTGTGATTTCCTTCATGAACTGAGTGGCTTTAGTCGACTCGATGCTGGTGACAGCCTTGACCTCAATCCACTTGGTAAATTTGTCAACTGCCATGAAGATGTAGGTGTAGCCACCCGAAGTGGTCTTGAAAGGTCCAACCATATCCAGCCCCCAGCATGCGAAGGGCCAGGATGGTGGGATGGTGCGCAGGGCTTGGGCCGGGAGATGTTGCTACTTGGAGAAGAACTGACATCCTTTGCACCTTTGGACGAGCTCCTTTGCGTCGACTACCGCTGTTGGCTAATAGAAACTAGAGCAAAACGCCTTGCCGACCAAAGTGCCCAAGGTAGCGTGGTTCTCGCATGTGTCCGAGTGGATCTCGTGAAGGAGGTCAATGCCCTCATTGCGCAAAATGCACTTCATCAAGATGCATGTTGGTGTAGCCTTTCTGTAGAGCTCATTGCCAATGACGACGTAGTTTGCACTGCGCCGAGCTAGTTTTTCATGTTCTATCTTGTCTTCTGGCACCATCTGGTTGGTCGTCAAGGCTATGAACAGAGTGCGCCAGTCTTCTTTTGCCTCAATCATCATGACATCAGCAGGAGTTGGGTCGGCCGGAGCCAGAGTGCCAGTGTCGTTCTGATCCAGGTCCAGAATCTTGATGGAAGGTTTTTGGAGGTCTTGTACGAAGACGCTGACCAGAACCTACGCACACTTGGAGCCAAGCTTGGACAGGACATCGGCGGTGACATTGTGTTCCCTGGTGACATGGTGGAACTCGAGACCATCGAAGTAGACCTCAAGTTTGCGGATTTTCACGTAGTAAGCATCCATGGTCTCCTTGGTGCAGTCCCAGTTCTTGTTGACTTGCTCGATGATGACCTTGGAGTCGTTGTACGCAAGGATACCCTTGATCTCGAGGGAAACGACAATGCGGAGGCCGTGCATGAGTGCTTCATATTCGACACTGTTGTTGGTGGCCTTGTAGTGGATTTGGAGGACGTACTTGAGCTGCTCGCCTTTGGGGGATATGAAGAGGACCCCCACGTCGGCTCCTTCAAGGTTGAGGGCGCCGTCAAAGTACATAGTCCAGTTTTTTGGCCTCTCTGGAAAGGGCAGCTTTTGGATCTCTGTCCACTCGGCCACGAAGTCAGCCAGGATCTGCGACTTGATCGTAGGACACAGGCAGAAATCGAGGTCGAACTCGCCAAGCTCCACGGACCACTTGACAACTCAGCCGTTGACATCCTTGTTGTAAAGGATTTCACCAATGGGATGCGAGGATACCACCTGGATCTTGTGTGCTTGGAAGTAGTGGTGTGGCTTTCTTAACGAGATCAAAGCTACTTAGAGCAATTTCTGAACCTGTGTGTAGCCGATCTTAGAGTCACTAAGGACCTCGCTAACATAGTACACCAGTCGCTGCACCATGTGGGCATGGTCGGGCTCTTCACGTTCCACAACTAGCACGGTGCTGACAATGTGCGCCATTGCAGAGATGTAGAGGTAAAATGTTTCTTGGTTGGTCGGGGCCGTCACGATGGGGGGAGTGGTGAGGAAAGCTTTGAGCTCTTCGAGTGCCTTGCTGGCCTCGTCATCCCACTCGAACTTGTCCGCCTTTATGACCAGCTTGAAGAAGGGCAGACCCTTTTCACCGAGTTTGCTGATGAAGCAGCTGAGGGCCGCCATCATGCCAGTAAGCTTCATTACATCTTTCTTGTTAGCTAGTTTTGCCATGTTTCTGATTGTGTCTACCTTGACGGGATTAGCTTTGATGCCACGCTGGCTGACCATGAAGCCCAGGAGCTTTCCAAATGGGACATTGAAGACACATTTGCCCAGGTTAGGTTTTCAGCGGTAGGCCCACAGGATGTTGAAGGTTTCTATGAGGTCAGCTATGAAGCTCTCCTCGTCCTTTGTCTTAACAACCACATCATTGACGTAGGCCTCGATGTTCTTGTGTAGCTGCATCGCGAGGCAACCCTGGATTGCCTTCTAGTAGGTGGCGCCGGCATTTTTCAATCCAAAGGTCATGGTGTTGTAGCAGTAGATGCCGAAGGGCGTTATGAACGACGTCTTGTCTTGGTCGGTAGTGTTGAGGGTGATCTAGTGATAGCCCAAGTAGCAGTCGAGGAAGCACAATAGGATGCTCCCAGCCATAGAGTCTACGATCTGGTCGATGCGGGGAAGAGGGAAGGGGTCCTTAGGGCAGTGCTTGTTGAGGTCGGTGTAATCGATACACATTCTCCATTCACCGGTTTTCTTTTTTACAAGAACTGGATTTGCTAACCAGTTGGGATGTTTACATCATGGATGATCGGGTAGCTAGGAGCTATAGTCTACCCTATGCTCTGCATCTGGGCGAGCAGCGAAGGTTTTGCTGACCAGTCTTGCTATCTTGCTCAAGTCCAAGGAGTGCTCAGCCAGCTCCCGCGGGATATCAGGCATATTGGATGGCTTCCACGTGAATATGTCCGAGTTTTCCCGAAGAAAACTGGTGAGCGCGAATTCCTATTTGGCGGAGAGGTCGGATCCTACGAGGGCCATCTTAGTTGGCTCTTCTAGGCCGAGGCAGATCTTCTTGACCTTGGGGTCGGGTTGCAGTGTTGTGGGCGTCAGCTCCATCTCTGAGATCATGAGCTGGTCCTTGTCCACCTTCTGGGCCTCGACGAGCATGGTGGTGGCCCTGGCCGAGTACTCTAGGGCTTGAGAAAGCTGCACCATCTCCATGTCACACTTGTATGAAGTCTCGACGTCGCCATAGATAGAGAGGACACCATTTGGAGTCGGCATCTTGAGGATGAGGTAGGTGTGATGTGGGATTGTCACAAACCTTGCCAGCATGGGCCTTCCAAAGATGGCATGGTATGAGGTCTTGAAGTTGGCCACCTCAAAGGTGAGGTGCTCCGTACAGTAGTTGTTGGGCGTGCCAAATGTGATGGGCTAAACAACTCGGCCAATAGGATAGGATCGTTTGCTAGGGACAATGCCATAGAAGGGTTCTTCACAGGGCTGGAGCCGTTCGAAGTTGAAGTCCATGCGCTTCATGGTTTCTGTGAAAATGATGTTGAGCCTACTGCCGCCTTCAATCAGCACCTTGGGAAGGAGAGCTTGGTCTATGGTCGGGAAGACCACCAGCGGGTAGGACCCGGGATCTGGAATGTGTACCCAATGATCTTCCCTACAGAAGGTTATGTGCTGCTCTAACCAACGCAGATACTGTACTGGCCGTAGGGAGACAAAGTGCACCTCTTGCTGGTGCGGCTTCTGCTTGCGGTTGCTGCAAAAATCCTTGGGACCACCCACGATGATGTTGACATGCCGTTCCAGTCGCTGGAACTCCCCATTCTGGTTGGCACCTGGGTTTGGCTGGTCACGGCACTCCTCTCTGTGCTGGTCATTGCGTCAGCGGTTATCGCGATCATCGTGGCGGCGATCGTCGCGATCGTTGCGGTGGTGATCATGGTCGTCGCGGTAGCGGTCGTCACGGCGATGGTCGCCGTGATCATCACAGTCATCATGGCAGCGGTAGTTGTGACGGTTGTCATCCCTGCAATAGTCGTTATGGTGGAGTCACTTGTACTCCACTGGGGCGCCGAGCTCTTTCTTGAGGACTGTGCAGTCCCGAAGATTATGACGTGCATCCTTATGAAAGGGGCACAAAGCATTGAGGGTGTCGTCGAACTCTTCCCGGAGGAAGGTGGTCGGCCTAGCGGGGTCGCCTTCAGCAGTGAGAACCTCGGGGGCCCTTTTTCGAAGTCAGGAAGACTCCGGTCGTCCTTGGTGTTCGTCATGGGATGGCTGGTCATGGTCATCGTTCTAGCGATTCTTGCCGCCCTGGAACTGTACTTGCGCCGCCTCCTCGTTGTCGGCCTGGGTGTTGACAACCTGCATCATCTGCCCTACTGTCTTGGGGACAACCTCATACAACTTGCAGAACATGGGGTGGTTCATCAGGCCAGAGCAGAAGTACCAGATGATATCACGATCCTTGACGCCAGCCAGCCTGTTGCGGTTTTCAAAGAAGTGGTTGGCGTACTCTCGGATAGATTCATTCTTCCACTGGTGGACTTGTCCAAGGTTCTCCATGTTACTAGGTCAGTTGTAGGTAGTCTGGTAGTTCTGCGTGAAAGCTCTAGCGAGCTAACCCCAGCTGTTGATGCTGTTCGGCGGGAGGTTCTCTAGCCACAGGAGCAGTACGAGACCCATCACTACCGGAAAGTAGGCGGCCATCTAGTCATAGGTGCCATGGGCTGCTTTCACCGCGGTGTTGTACATCTTGAGCCAGATGGTGGGGTCAGAGCGACCATCGTACTTTTCGTTGATGGTTAGCTTGAACGAGGCCAGCCACTCAACGACCCTGAGGCATGGAGTGAAGGTGGCAAAATCATCGATCGCCGTGTCATTGTCATCATCAAGGTTGTACACGACAGGTGGTGCCTAGGGGCGTCCACCGTTGTTGTTCCCGGGCGGGACGTAGGCGCCTTTAGGGGCACTGTACATACGGTCGTAGTTGGCGCGGCGACACATCTCATCTTCTTGTCGGCAGCGGTCTTCCCGCTTTGCATTAGAGGAGGAAGGGGCGCTGCCACCCACGCTGTTGGGGAGGTGGCGGTGGCCGGTGGGGATAAGTTCCGGCTGGTGATTGGCCGCCACGGAGGCGTGGCAAAGATCGGAGTCTGGGCCAGCCGCGGTGCTTGGGTAGGGGAAGGAGACGGCTGGCTGCCAGCGGCGCGCCGTGATGGTGCCCACGGAGCCAGATCCCGATGGCGTCGGGGTAGGAGACCGATGGCGGCGGCGGCGGCATCCAGCGACGGGGGAAGGAGCCCGTGGAGGTGGTGGAGGTGGCTCCATCTCAATCTCCATGGATCCATCCTCCAGTGACGGCGGCCAGCCCTAGAGCCAGTGGGGACTCCAAGTCCAGAGGAATGAAGCACTCCGCCGGGTGCAGAGGCACGACTGCAATCCAGCCATGGATGTTGCAGAAGTGCACGTTTCGTACCTGGATGCGGTGCGGTGGATCGACAACCAGCGGTGGTGTGCTCGGTGTAACACCGGCGCTCAGCTTCGCCCAGTCCGTGTAGTAGTTGAAGGGGTGGCAGCCACCAACACTCATGCGCGCACCACGGTGGCGGCGGTGGTGGACAGCAAGGGGCCAATTGGAGCAGCAGTCATGGTGTTCCAGGCGAGGAGGCCACGGTGCGCATCGACAGGCATCACACCCTAGCTTGGCTAGGGAACGGCACACCGAGCGGCAGAGGAGGTACTGCAAGCGGCGAGCATGAAGACGGCGAGGAAGATGCATCACAGAGGTGACAATGGCATCAAGGGTAGGCATTGTTACCTTCAGTCGCCGGAGGCCAAGGCCTCCTCGTTCTTCCTATTGATCTGCAACTTCTCCTTCTTCTTTCTCTCGGAGCAGTGCTGATAATGTGTTTGAGAGAAACGAGCGAGAGCGAGAGAATGGAGATGAAAACTGAATAATTCATTTAGTCAATCTGCAATTTACATATATATACAACATGGAGGGACGCGTCGTACAGACGTTGTGATGTTGATTCCCAGAACCGACATGTGTGGTGGATGAATGGCTGTTCTCATCTTTTGTAACAAATAGATCTGTGAAGCACTTGTTGAACAATTCATGTTTTTTTCCCGATGTCCTCAACTAATTTTATGCAGTCTAGGTTCCATTACGCCAAAAATGATTTGTAATTGCACAGGCAAATTAGTGTGCTGGCGGGCATGATTGGCACCCACCAGCACAAAGCTCCCTCGGGCCGGCGGGTGAGCACCCGCCAACATAGTGACCACTGTGCTAGTGGGCGACGCAAGCACCCGCCAGCACAGATCGCCCCATATGTACTGGCGGTGGGCTTATGTGGCCCGCCAGCACAGAGGTCACTATGCTGGCGGTCGACCTAAGCCCACCGCCAGCATAGATGGGGTGATCTGTGCTGGCGGTTGGCATATGTCGCTCGCCAACACAGAGCCCGCCATAAATGCTCTTGTTCATTCTCTTCCCCAGGCAACCTTCCATTTGGAGCTTGCTCGAGAGAAGCTAGGGAAAAGCTCCTTCCATTTGGAGCTTGCTCGAGAGAAGCTAGGGAAAAGCTCCAAAAACACCAAATCTAAGGGGAAGGTTTTGCTCTTAATTTTCTTGGAGGAGGTGGCTATATAGGGTGAGTTTGTGCCATTCCAACCTTCTTTTTGAACTTCTATCCATCATATCTAGCTTCATTAGCTTGTCATCCAGATTTAGATCTAGAACTAGGGGAGAGAGAGGAGGGAAGAGAGAGAAAAAAACTAGAAATGGATTATTTTTTTGAATAAAATACTATGGTCATATTATAACCACTACAATGCTATGTTTGTCATTTTAATGTAATATAGAATTGAGTTTGATTATATTTTTCCTTCTTATTAATTATTACATCCATAGTTTTAATTAATGAAGTTGATTATCTTAATGCATAATTGAGTTTCATTTTCCCTACTTCTTATTAATTATTACATCCATGGTTCAATTGATTCTCATTTAGGTAATATAAAATTGATTTTTATTATATTTTCCCTACTTATTAATTATTACATCCATAGTTTCAATTAATGAAGTTGATTGAATTGATATATAATTGAGTTTGATTTTTTTCGTTCTTCTTATGAATTATTACATCCTAGGTTAGTTTTTAATGAGTCCGATCCAGGGAGTCAAGTTACATCATTTTTAATGCACACATATTAGTTAGTTTTTCTTGTGAGCAAATATTTGTGGATCGATCCTTATTCTGGACCAATTAGAACATGCTTTGTTTTTTTGTACCATGAACCAACGTGTTTTTGCAATGCTTTTTGTGTGTCTCCTGAATTCTAAATAATTTAATTTAGTCTAGGACCAAAGAAAAAAATTCTTATGCACAATTTTTTTTCGTGTGTAACATGTATACGTAAGTGTTTCCTGTAAATAATTTTTGTTCTCTATTCCGGACCAATTAAAATCTTCCCTTCTTTTTTTCTCATTTGCAGAGGCAATTCTATAACCTTTTTATATATATAGTCTAAAGTTGCAATTAGAATTCTTCATAACTTGAACATTATAACAAAAGATAGCTAATCAAGATAATATTTGGTATAGTTATTCTTGTAAATGTTGTATCCATGAAAAAAGAAAAATCATATTATGATACATACATTCACGACATTAATAGCTTTATCCAAATGGGATCCTGAGTTGAGAATCTCAAGCCATATAAAATGAAGTTTTCACAACTAGGGAGCAGTGAGCCGCAACGCGTTGCATGCTGACAGCGAGTAAGATTTGAAATAGTACCTACGGTGAAATTTAAAATTTACAGAATGTTGGATTTAGAAAATGCCTTGGTCTGAACATTAATTGTGATGGAGTAGCTAAGAGGGAAAGGTCCAAAGCTACTGCCATTTTTCCCATCCCCTATAACTATAGGCTAGGAGTGCTTCTAGACAACAATGTATGCGATTAAAATATTTTTGAGTTAAAAAAGGTTAGTCTTAGATCCTTGTTTCAAGACAAACACAACTTACAAGACCAGTTTGGATGCATGCATGTATTCTATTGGAAGAAAGAGGAGAAAAGGGGGAGCCCTTGCTTTGTTTCATGCCCAAGGAGCCATCTCTGGCTGCCCGCACAGGGCTCAAGCAACCATATGGGAGCTCTAAATTCATGTACTTTGATGGATCTGTCACCTGAAGGCTCAACATTTCAACCAGCCTCAGTAGTCAGTACACAAACAAACGCATGGCCCCTATAAAAGCCAAACAGAATGTGCCCAATGGGGAAAAGGGCCGTTTGGGAGGTTCCCTGAAAATCCAAATCCTGTTAATTAGTCTTGAAACAAACATCAGCCAGTTAATTAGTTTTCCATTTCCTAGATTTAAGCTAACTTGTTTCACATCATATTGCTTATTAAGAGATATTATATGATGGCTTTTACAGTGCTAATACTACCATGCGATGAATAGTTTTTCGAAATACCTTTTGCAGCCAATGCACATAAGATTTCTTATGTAAAATCTTCAAAAGCACTCATCCACTCAACCCTACTAAGAGCAACAAAAAGGAGTGAAAATCTTATCTGAAATGTCCTTAAAATGGGGGGAAAAGTAATGATAGATTGCATTGGAGAAGCAATCCCTGTGCAGGCTTGCACACCAGTTGGAATAAACAAAGAGCAGCAACAAAAAGACTCCACATAACCGAAACATTAAGAAAATGCTTACAGATATCAAGGCCTCTCAATCCCCCTTCCCAGGGTGTTGTCTACCTTGTGGCAGCAACTCCATGGATCAAGGTGACCTTGATGCAGTATAGAAATTCTAGTATTTGACTACAGTGTTTAGGAAAATGGGAGTAGGGAAAAGTGAGATTAATTTTAGTCTCCCTCTTCCAGCTACTTGCTATTTTTCCTTCCTTCTCTGCCGGCCAAGGCACGGCCAGCACTAGAGCCCCATGGCGGGTGATAGGCATAAAAACATACTAAATATTGGTAGACTGTTTTTTTTCTATGAGTGATAGAAAAAGTTTTAATACTGGATGTAATTCGTGTATATATATTTTAGACCAGATGGAGTTAGTATAACACGTATAAATGACTCCATGGCTCAGACGCAACCCTGAACGCAATGCATCGGCATTATAGATGTCCAAACGGGTCTGGCATGGGTCCAGCTAGGCCCGGCACTACACCCCCACCGTGCCGGGCCGTGCCAGCCCACGGGCTGCACCACGGCCCAAGCATGGGCCCATGGGCCTATTTCGTGCTAGACCAGCCCGTGATGCACGGGCACATTGCGTGTGCCGTGCCGGCCCACAGCCCGTGAGGGAGGGAGGCGGTGGCTCGGTGGGGTCGTGGGGTGCGAGTGGGACTATGGGAGGGGAGTGGTGCCGGCTCGGTGGCATGCAAGTCCTCTCCTCCATCGCCGGCGGTAGAGGAGAGGAGGGGGAAGCGGCGGTGGCGGTTGAGGAGAGGGGAAGGGGAGTGGCGCTGGCGCTGGCGATGGAGGAGAGGAGGGGGAAGCGGCGCCGGCGGTTAAGGACAAGGGGAGGGGAGTGGTGCCTACGACGGAGGAGAGGAGAGGGGGAGCGGCGCTGGCGGTGGAGGAGAGGAGGGAAGAGCAACAATGGCGGTGGAGGAGAGCAGAGGGGGAGCCGCACCTGCGGTGCAGGAGAGGAGAGGGGGAGCCGCGCCAGCGGCGGAGGGGAGGAGATCCTAGCGTGAGAGAGGCGGGTGGCGGTGACACAAGAGAGATAGGCGGGCGTCGGAGAGGGTCAGAGTCTGAGAGAGGCAGGTGACAGCGGGGAAGGATGAGTTTGACTGCTAGGGTTTTTTTTGCTTCATTTATATGGGGCGTAACAGGCCCTTAACGGGCTGCCTCTTCAAACCGTGCCGGCACGTGCCGCCCGGCGTGCTGGGGTGGCGATCCATGCCCAGCACGAGCTAGCGGGCCGGCCCAGCACGGGCACGGAGGCCACTATGCTGGGCCGTTCTCGTGTCGAGCCAAAAATATGTGCTTCGTGTCGGGCTGCCGAGTCGCGGGCCATCTGGACATTTATGATCAGCATGTATCTTGACATTGAAGAATGCCGCGATAATATTAAATATAAAATTTGTCCACCAAACATATATACCCAAACCGACTAGCCACCCAGCAATAAACAAAGATTTGATCATGCAACACCAACGTTATCATCTTCTCTTTCTTTTTTCTTCCCCATCTCTCTATGTGCATGTAACACCCCAGAACAACAGCAACATTCTGGAGCATTACCACACTACTACACCTATTATAGACACACACATAAAAGAAAACAACAACAAAGATGACCTCTAAAATAAATAGTACCATCCTCATCTATACTAAACTTGAGCAATCTTGCAATTGTGCCACACGTACCTGCTCTGCAACGGCGACTGAATCAACAACTGAGTCTCCTCACGGCAACGCCAGCATAGCATAGAGAAATACCAAGGTTGTCCAACTCAACAATCAAAGGCATACAAATGTTAGGAACACCAGTCTCTTGCTAAGCGCATCTGCAACAACATTTACCTTGACAGGGTGATACTGAATAGTCAAATCATAATCCTTAATCAACTCAAGCCACCTTCTCTATCTCAATTTAACTAATTCTGATGTCACATGATTTTCCATAGAGATACTGCCTCTAAATCTCCAATGCCAATATACACTCCAGTGGACTCTAAATATTGGGTAGGACAAATTTCTTTCCTATTTCTTCAAATATCATAATGCACAAGCCATTGCTTTTCCATCTTGGATGAGCTCACAATTAAGACCAAACGGGAGGTATCTACATATGCAACAAAAGCAGCTGCCACTGTGGGAAAAAATAAGAATATAGGCACTAATCACATTCAAGTTTAGAGTGTGAAAATTGGACTCATGATCATCCACTTAAGAGGAACCTCCTTATTAAACTAATCTATCCATGGCTAGGCACGAGCTGAAAATGCTATGCCAAGTACTATTGAAAAAGGTGGAGAACTCGATGCTACAGTTTCTAATGTAATTCTTGGTCACAAAGAACCTCCACTTGTAACTAGTGTGGTAGGCCTTGAGTACATTATTGTCAAACTTTGGTAACATCTTCTATAAGATAATTCACCACTCACAACTTTGATCACAAAAGACCAACCACCACAAAAAAATCAGAACTACACTTTAATAATGTATGAGTGCAAAACATCTTCAAAACACATCAATCACTACATGCACCAAGCTCTGGGATATTTTCTTCAAAACTCAAGTCTTGACTTCATGGAAAGCATGGCTGAATGATCAGACTTCCTTCATACTTTTCCGAAACCGAATCCAACTACAAATCTCAAAGTACTCCAAGGGATACTAGCTGACAGATGCCAAAAGCTCAACATCAGCTATGTAATAAGAAATAGGAATAAATTCACAAGGACTCCTATTATTGATCTACAAATACATCTGAACTCTTTGATTTTACCACTCAAGCACAAACCTCGATCTATTATCGCCTCCCGCATAAACATCTTCATAATGACAAACTTCTTGCATCAATATTCTTCAGCTCTCAGGCCAAAACACTCATACCACCTTGCTTAAGTAATTGCTTCTGCATCTATTACAAAAATACTACCCATACAATTTCCCTCATGTATGCTCCAACCACTTGAGAGCATACACCTCCGAGGGAACAACCCACTTCGACAACAACAGCTTCATCAAGCACTTTGCTCGGCTAGTGTAGCCAACCTTGGATCAAAATTAACAACCATGTCACACTCCTATTTTAACATCCATCTTATTATCAATAAACTTGGAGCTACTACAAGAGTTGTACCTACTCTACAGCTAAAACAAACTTGATATAAGAACAATAGCTACATTTCCTCAGCTCTTCTTGATACCCAAGAACAATTGCAAAGGAAGGAAAGGATCCTAGTTTAATAACCATGAACGGTTACAATCGTTGCACCGCAATAGCACCTCCAGCATTTAAGCCATGATGCGTTAGACCTTCTGCCAGCTGAAGCTCGCTCAAAGGAGAAGAAAAACATTGTGTCATCTTCCACTAGCTCAGTAGACTTACACCGACATAGAACTACATTCTAACGCCACTTGTTGTTAACTTGAAGTAAGCTTGAAATGGTGCTCACCACTAAGGGATGGTGAATTAACTTCATATGTCTCCAAATAAAACAAAATTATGCTAAACATGGCAGGCTTGCCAAGCGAGCATGACAATGCTCACTAAGATAAATCTCTCAACATTGAATTTGTCCTTTGGGAGCGAAAATATAAAAACTTCAAGCTTTAGCGCTCACAAATGGATCATGACATTGTATTAAATTGATCACATTCCATTTTGTATTTCTCAAATGCTCCATGTCACCATGACTCGGTATGATTATCAAACTCCCATTGCTGAACACAATGGACCAGTCCGCTATGCAAAAATAAAATGTAACCTTTAAGATCACGGTAACCACACAACCTATACGATTTGAAACAAGGCACTTCTAGCATCCAAACAAATATCTCAAACTACACCGCTAAGGCCCAAACAACAAGCACTTACTCTCGTGGAACCTCTCGAAAATATTTTTAGGTCCTCTTCTCATCACATCTCTAGGACAAGCTAAAGATGGCCTCTACTCTATAGGGAAAGAACATAAACCAAAGGTCAGGCTGAAACATCGCCACTCCACCACATGGGAACAGGCACTCAGCAACCCACCCATCTGATATGTCGAAAGACAATAGTTAAGGTGCACAGTATTGTGTCCAATCCATCTATCACTCAACTATTTTCTTTGAATATAGATAGTTGGGGCGACCCTAACACTTGGGCTGCACCAACGACCAGGCACAAGCCCATGGGCCTATTTCATGCCGAACCAACCCATGAAGCACGGGCACATTGCGCATGTTGTGCTGGCCCACAGCCCGCGAGGGAGGGAGGCGGCGGCTCGGTGGGGCCATAGGGTGCGAGTGGGATTGTGAGAGGGTAGCGGCACCGGCTCGATGGGGTGTGAGTCCTCTCCTTCATTGGCGGCGGTAGAGGAGAGGTAGGGGAAGCGGTGCAGGTGGTTGAGGAGAGGGGGAAGGGAGCGGCGCCGGCGGTTGAGGAGAAGGGGAGGGGAACGGTGCCGGCAATGGAGGAGAGGAGAGGGGGAGCGGCACTGGCGGTGGAGGAGAGGAAGGAAGAGTGACGCCAGTGGTGGAAGAGAGCAGAGGGGGAGCCACACCTGCGGTGGAGGAGAGGAGAGGGGGAGCTGCGTCGACGGTGGAGGGAAGGAGCTCTGAGCATGAGAGAGGCGTGTGGCGGCGACATGAGAGAGAGAGGCGGGCGTCGGAGAGGGTGAGAGTCTGAGAAAGGTAGGTGGCAGTGGGGGAAGGAGGAGTCTGACTGCTAGGGTTTTTTGCTTCATTTATATGGGGTAGAGCATAATGGGGCCTTAACGGGCTGCCTCTTAAAACCGTGTTAGCTCGTGTCGCTCAGCGTGCTGGGGTGGTGGCCTACGCCCGGCATGAGCTAGCACGGGCACGGAGGCCACTATGCAGGGTTGTTCTCGTGTTGGGCAAAAAATACGTGCTTCGTGTCGAGCTGCTGGGCTGCGGGCCATTTGGACATCTATGATCGGCATGTATCTTCACGTTGAAGAATGGCACGATAATATTACGTATAAAATTTGGCCACCAAACATATATACCCAATCCAACTAGCCACCTAGCAATAAATAAAGATTTGATCATGCAACACCAACATTATCATCTCCCCTTTCTTTTTTCTTCCACACCTCTGCGTGCATGTAACACCCCAGAACAGCAGCAACATTCTGGAGCGTTACCACACTACATAAAGCTATTACAGGCACACACATAAAAGAAAATAATAGCAAAGATAACCTCTGAAATAAATAGTACCATCCTCCTCTATACTAAACTTGCAGGTTTCCATGCCTCAATACGCTTACAAATAGTATGAAGCAAGCAATCTTTCAATTGTGCTACACGTACCCGCTCTTCATAACTTACAACTTTACAGTAATCCATAAATAGAGGAAAAATCGTCAACATAGGATAACCTTGATACGAACCTCAAACTGAAAATTTGACAACAACTGCATAGCAATCCTAGTGAAACACGTATATCGAGAGCTCCAAATTTCATACGAAGATGAAATTAACCAATCTAGAAAGCCTATGAAATTTCTTGCAACTTCTTTATGCATCCAAAGATCCAATTCCGTCATTATAAACTTTAGGTGCACAAATTCTGTCTAGAATTATGAGGCTGAAAAACTGACAGAATCCAACTTCAATATCTCTCAGCTCTTAAATCCGATTGTGGTGTTCTTTACAGATATGGGAAGCTCTGCAAATCTTCTACAACTCATATATAGATTTTATATTTTTTGAAGCCATTAAGATGACATAAAATCGCCGTTAATGAAAATTGCGCAGATTGACTACGTTTTGAAAATAACGACAAGGCAAAACTTTACCCTAGCCCTTATCGACGTCGAATACCGCTACAAGCACATGCTAGAACGTCTAAAACCTTAAGAAAAATAAGGATTACAGTGGAGCATACCTCACCTAGGGTTTCCCCTTGAAAATGGAAAGGACCACGGTGATGGCGGCGATTCCAACGACGACTCCCGGTCGTTTTCCTCTCCCTAGCAACAAACGTCACAGCAGCCCCGTCGATTGCATCTAAACTGCACCACACATGGTGGCACCACAATGAACAATGAGGAAAGGCAATTAATTGGAGAAAACGGAGAGAGGAAAGGAAACCCAACCAATTTTTGGAGAGGAATAACCACGACAGACAGCGGTGTACCCTAATTTCCCTTCTCTTCTCTCTTCTCTTGTTCTCCCTCTCTCCCTCCTCTGGAACAAGGCAAAGGGAGGTGGCGGCACTGAGGAAGAGACGTGGGGGTATAGGGTTTAGAAAGGAGAAGTGGGCTGGTTAGGGAAAATCACGGAAAAAAAAGAAAAGGACTCGGTTATTGTAGCTTCGATGACCGTGCATCCCTGCGGCTGCCAAAACTTTGTGGTCCAAACTCCAAACGAGACATATGAATGACCAAATGGAATGGATTCCACGAGCCCTACACAACCATTATCTCCGTTCGTCCATCCGAGTGACAGATCTCAAAGTCAACTTTTGGCTACCATCTTTATGTATTCTAACATACAAAGCGTATTTATCATTTGCGCATTCTGGGTGTTACAGTGCATCTTTTTGAGACCCGATCTACATGAATAATAGTGCAATGTATTTCAGTCAAGACCATGAAGGCTTCACAACACAATCCTTGGATATATCCATTAAAAAACACACAACCTCTGGCTAAGGAAAAAAATGAAATTGTATCACACGATCGAACATTTTTCTTCAGTTCAATAATTAATAAGCTAGCTGCGGCATGGGCTGGTCGCCGAAAAATAAAATTCGCGGGCGCTGTCGTGTGACGCGCTCGAATGCCGGCGTCTGTCGCCGCCCATCACGCACCCGACGACGGCGACCTCCGGATGACACGGCCAGTCGGCCACACGAGCCCCCTCTTTGCGCTCTACGGCCGCCATCTGTGTAGACCAGCTTGTGCGTACGCACATGCTCCTCCAGCATGGAGTTGGGGTCGTTCAATTCAAACCCTGTATTTTGGGAGGAACATCATCGTTTTGGACATTGACTCGGCAAGTGCATGCACATCTTGACTACGAAAACTAACACTTTCGAGTGATATCATCAAATTGGCACAGAATTTGACATGGATGCATATGGTTGGCACAAATAGGTTAAAGATGACGGATATTGCGAGTGATTTCATTAATTTTAGGAGAAATCACAATAATAACAGTTATGCAACCGCTAAATTATTTAGCAGTCACAAACACAATGCTCGACCATCGTCTCTTGGTTAAGGGGTGGATGTGTGCATGAAAGCAAATATACAGCTAACCAAATACTAGATTACGAGTGCCCGTGCGCGGAAGGCTGGATCCGATTAGCTTGATCTAATAAGCGTGCAAGCATGATTACTGTTTCCTTTGCTTGTGTAATCATGCGTGTCTAAGATGCGGCAAGTAGACACTTATTTTTAAGGGAAATCCATCAGTCCGTGAAAAGGAGTGATGATCGAGATGGTTGATCGCCTCATCGTTGCTTGCAAGTCGTTCCAACCCAACTTGCACGCTTGCTAAGCAAAAAAATTAAAGATTTAAGGGTTTGTCATGGCATTGCAAAAAAAGAAAGGACTTGGAGAAAGAAACTTAATTGTTTGGATCGATGACGATGCATGCATCAATCAACAACTAATATACTAGTCTTGTTTGTCGGGTGACAATGCTGCTTGATGATGAGGCGTGCATGGATGCGCTGGAAGAGGTTGGGGTTCTTCTCCTTACTCGTAGTTTGGATCGACAAACCTATGCTGTTCTTTATGGGATTTAGGAATTATTTAGTAGGCCATGAAGACATGCGCAAAATGTATGTAAATCTGTTAAAGCCTTATGTGGCAAACATGAATATTATGCCATGGATTTTTTTTAAAAGAACATTTCGGAACTGGCGATAAACACCACCGATCTCCACGGAAATGACACCAATCGAAACACAACTCATTTTCCAAAAAATAAATCGATATATGTAAATAGTAGTTTTAATGTTTGATTGATTGAGAAATTTTAGAATGCTTGAAAAAATAAGAACCGTCCATCTGGTGAAATCGAACAGTGAAAATAAAGAAAGTATCATGAAATATATAAAGAAGTACATAAAGATAAAGAAAAGTACCAAAAGTACCAAGCACTACCAATTTGATGTGACCCAAGTTAAAAATAGTGAGAAATTACTATGACATCCTTTTAATTATGTGTTAATAATCTATTTTTTTTGTAAGTAAAGTACCTGTAAGTAATTAGTACTTTAAAAGTATTGTAATTTTAGGAAATTTAATTTCCTTGATCCACTTCAATCGTCTTGGATTCTTCCCTGAAGAAAAATCGTCTTGGATCCCACCAAACCGAACAAGCCGAGCTATAGAGTGCCATGGTGCACGGAAGATCCGAGTCGTTTGCGAAAGCGAGAGCCGGTCGTCATACGTGCGCGGCGGCACACGTGGAAGCTAGCAGAGACGTGTGTGCGCTGTGCCTGGCCTGACCACCAACGGAGGTTTGTTGGCCAGCCCCGTCATCCACTGAGCAGTGGGTCCCACGCCGTTCGACGATCGCTGGTCGTTCTCGATTTCTCGTTTGCGATGGGGCCCGCGTGGAAGGTCGTCCCGTCCGTCCGGACACGCACCCGTGCGGGCGTCCGGGCCCCCACACCGCCCAGCTCCGGCCATCGCGTGCGTGATGCTGGCTTATCTTTGTCCCTTACGTGCGAAAAGTCCAAGCTGCCCTCCGTTTTTAATTCACTAACGATTCAAGTCGATGGAAATTAGGAAATTGCACCTCTTGTCATGTCCAAATTATGCTCAAATTATGTATGCACAGAAGAGAAGAGAGGGTACGCCATTATCACATCTTTGTTCGGTTGTCACTAACCTTCTCGTTCCAGGTACCTGTTCACGTTGCAAGCATCACTGCAGCAATGCAGCTAATTCATCAAAATTGAGCTCTAGATAGCGCCAAAAGAATTAAAAAATAATTAATTTTTTAAAGACATGCATAGCATGTTTTTTTATTAAGAAGAGGAGAATTACAACGATGCAATTTTAGAAGAAATCCCAAAACATAGAATTACAAGAGCCACGACCGGCGACAAACAACACAACACACGACAACAGAAAAGAACCTAAGATGACCGTACCCAGCAAGGGAGAAAGACGCCATGAACACATGCACGTCACCAACTATCTAACAACCAGAAGTCAACGGAGGTAGAGTGAGGAGGTCCTGCAAGACGATGCCTCCATGGAGGAAGCGACGCCAACACCATCATCGTCCGTCAGTCTCCGAGGGAGCAGGCAAAGTCTTCACCTAGCAAAAACTGCTGGCTTTAGTAGCCGCAACAACGCCCCTAGCAGGGTGAGCTACGTCCAGAGACGTAACCGTCATCGGCCCCGATAAATGCCCAACCATGCTTTCACCAAAGACCCCCAAAACCAACTCTGCACAATAGACCACCGAGGCCTGGATGATAGTCAAAGTGATGGGATGGCAGCGAGTAAACCACGGTGATGATGATGCGGAATATCCGCAGGCATAGTAGAAAGGACCCGCCATCACGACGACCGAAAAAACGACCATGGAGTGACTAGACGACCAAAGGGGAAGCAGGCAGGCCCGCCAGAGGAGCCCGCGCCAAAGCCCTCCCTCTTCCTAGCAACACTCGACAGCGAGGTGGCGACCCGAAGCACTATGGGGAAGACGAAGACCCATCCTCCCATCCTTGCCAGCGAAGAAGACGGCTGGAGGAGGCATGACCCCATGAGCGACAACCATCGGCAGAAGAGCGAGCAACCCAAGAGTGAGCGACCCACAACGGCAGGCGGGAAGCACCGATGGCAAGCGGGTCACCCCTGGGCCACCCTTGAAGAGCGATCGGAACACAACAAGGATGAGGTAGGGTGAAAGGAGGAGGAGGAAGAGAAAGAAGAGACCTTGGAGCCCGCGCCGCTCCGATTGGAAGTCTCCGGAGTCGCCCTCCTACAGGCGACGAGGAGGAGGGAGCGGCGGCGACCTACTGTGGCGGCGTGGGAGGGCAGACCCGCCGGTGGGATCATATGAGATGGTCTACAGTCTCTCGATGAATTCTCAACTCCAAGATTAATCGTCCATTTGCAGGAATCATGACTAGCTAACCACCAACTCTGGTGTTGTTACGACAAGATTGACTTGCATTCCGTTTGTTTCCTCCAACCAGCACAGATGTCGGATGCTCGCTGTCAAATAGTAACAAAGTGTGTGATCTGAGCGAGGGATCTGCCTCATTTGGACGCTTGTGTACGCATGCTTGATGTCATTTTCTAATTAGATCAACCAACCTTCACCAGGAAATGGTTCCTGCTGCTGTGGTTTGTTTGTCCCAACAACAACAACTGCCTTGCTGTCACTATAGTTAACACCGTGGGCAAATTAAAAAAAAATACATAAAGTAATGCACAAGTGTTGACGAGAGAGAGAGAGAGCTAACAGAGTAGGAAGCGGCTGCCATGTGCCTAATTCTGGATAACTTTTGAATACTTCCAGTAATACCAATACCAAACACATACGCTCCCAGTGCTACAAAGCACAACCTACAACAATCAAGGCTAAGATTAGGGTCGTCGTGTGTACTTACAGCCGTACAAGCTAGCTAGCTCCAATAACAGGGTGCCTCAGCAGGATGATTTATCGGCAGCTGCTGCAGTACTGTGCAAAACTGTATCATGGATTAAGAATTATTTCGTGACATAAGGAAATGGTAAGCTTTTTAAAACAAAACTGTCATTATTAAACATAAAAAGGGAGAATAAATTGATGTACCAAACCAGGTCGAATTTGGACATGCCCCCACCTTGGTGATTGGAAAGTGAATGAGGAGGAATATGAGGTGGTGGCGATTGAACTTGAACCCCAAGGTGATGACATCCTCTTTTTAAGACTTGCATATGACACCATTTCAAGCAACACGGCGGATCTAGTATGGAAGTACTATATTGAGATAAAATGATAACTTATTGCTACTCTATGCTAGCTAGGATTCTCACGACAAAGGCAACTAGCGGTTGCTTCGGTAAATACCATTGGGTCAGTTTTAATTACAACATGATTAACTCACTCACTAGTATGATTTTAATTTGCAGATATTCCATGTTTGCAAATATAATATTCTACTAGAAATGATATAATATTCTACTAGAAATGATATAATTTTATCAAAACTATGTCATGGATTAAGAATTATTTCTTGGTATAAGGAAATGATATCCTTTCTGGATTTAAAGAGTGTGCATGTATATACTTCATGTCAGCACGCAACAAAACAATTTTCAAGGCACTATGCGGTCACATGCTAACAACAAATAAACAAGCACACGCAGAATTTAGTGACACTGGAACTAGAGAAGTCTCTCATGGTGCATTAAATAACATCTGGAGGCGGGGCACAATTCTTTCGGGCAGGCAGAAGCACACACCCAGCATGGCAATAAATGGCAAGGAGCCGTAGGCATGTGAACATTTTAAATTCTCAGGATTCACTAGCTTCTTCATCAATTCCTGCTGCCTTCCTGGACTGGACTGTTTCATGTTAGTGGATTGTGCAGTCCTCGTACAATGGTAGCATATCAGATCAAAATGTGAATTTGTAAGGAACAGTCCCATGCCAAGATCGTGTAAAGTTAATTCTAAAGGAAAGGCAAATGAAACATGAAAGTTTTTATAAGAACTTAAAAAAGGAAGATAGGAAGAAGAAGCCAAAAAAATAGGATAAGTTTACACTGGTACCAAAGACTCAAGTTTAATTCTTTCAGATATGAAGAGGTAACTCTTTCATACTCTCAGCAAAAGGGTGTATTTTCGTATTGCTTAGTCGAAATGGAGAAAGCTAAGGGAATTCAAGATTATAATTGTCTTTTGCTTTCTCGCCTCACATGCTGTCAATTAAAAGAAACCTAATCTTGACTTCCAAAGCTCCCTACTCTCTGGAGTAAGACAAATAAACAAACTAATAGCCTCCTTTAGCCCTTATCTTCTTTATACTCCACCATCATATAATAAGAACATCAACATGTGACTCCAGTTTGTGACCGTAGGGTTAGATTCTCGGGACTCTTTTATGGGCAGTAACTTTTCATTATTTTGGGGAAAAACATAAGCTGTAGCTTGAAGAACCGTCCAAACATCTTTGGTGGCTCCATGGTAACTTTTCATGAGCTACAGTTTATTATTAGCTAGCCTAATTGACAAGCCCCTAGCTATATATTGCTTCTTTCTTTAATGTTTCGAAAGCCTTAGCTTGAACATGGTTCTGTACTTTGTTAGCATAATTAAGCTCAATAAGTTTCAGCTAACTTTGTCCATGTGATATATATTATTACCCGAAAAATCATCAGCATGTAAAATGATTGCAGTTTTATAGCACCCCTACATGCATGTGGAAATAATAAATATGGCTTCAGAGATCAAGAACCAAGGAAACTCATATAGCCTCAATCGAAGTATTTTCACAGGAGAGATAAAAATAACTTGAACATTTAATTATCCTTATGTGTTGCATATGAGCCTATCTATTAATTACATAACCTGCTAAACATGAGAAGTTTTTCTTTAAAAAATGATGCAAATGTAGAATAATAATATGTTCAAACACATATGCGTTAATAAATTGTTACAAGAAAAATATTAAGCCTTATTTGTGAATCTCTCCAGCGATATCACCATTGACAGTAAGCTTTTTTTTTCCAAAGGTGATGGTGCGGTTGATGTCTCATTTTTTTTTTGCCTGTGACAGTACACTTGACCATTTTCTTAGAAGTTGCTTCTAAAACTTTAGGGCTTAATATTCTATACCACTTTTTATTATTCATGTACCAAACAAAACAAATATAGCATGGTAAAGTATGATCCAATTTAGTAGAGTTACTCGTGGAACCATATATACAAAATTATCCATGTATCTATTTACAGCCAAGTAAATAATAAGCTAACACTTAATCCTTCAAACCATTGTTCTTCTTAAAAGAGGATCAAAGTAATTTATTTTTATATATTCCACATACTCACTACTGGTTTGTTTTGAGAATTTCAGTCGAATGTTCTTATTTTCCTATATAGAAAAGCATGTGCTTTAGGCTATAGCAATGGTTTGGTGGCACCATCTATCTGTATAGAGGGGGTGATGTGGGCTATTGGCTGTAAGGTTTTGTTGGGTAAAGCTACACATGGATAACATGAGAGTTGTGATCAAAATAATCTAAATCTTTGCATGTTTAGAAAAAATAGAGATTTTTTATGCAATATGTTCCATTAGTCCACAAGAACTAAATATTTTTTAAAACATTTCATTTCACCCTTTATTAAAAAAATAAGGTGTGATATGCTAAAATCCAACTTAGCAAAGCCACAGGTAGAAACAAACTAAAGATATAAATAACTTCCACAAGAAGATACGCAAAGCACACTAGCAAGAAAGAGACTGGGGAGGGGTACTTATGTTCTTTCTAAAAACAAAAAACAAAAAAATATTTATTCAGTGATACTCCCTCCATCCTAAAACATAGGTCATTTTAGCTTTTTCAGATACATGGATATTATTATGTATCTACTATCTAGACATAACCTATATCTAGGTGCATAGCAAAAATCATGTATCTAGAAAAGCCAAAATGACCTACAATCTGAAATGAAGGGAGTATCATTCCTAAAAAAAATATGAAATTGATTATTCTTGCTAATTACACAAACACGATTCCTCTCTCTGTATATTCCCACGAACAAGTTATCAATGCAAATAAAAGTCTAAAATAAGAATTTTCTTTCTACATTTCCACGTACCCAACTAGTTTGTGTTTTGAGGATTTCGGTCAAATTTTTTCATTATCCTCTGCAAAAAGTCTGGGCCTTATTCTCTAGCAATTTATTTGCTGACACGATTTGTCTCTATCGAGTTGTCAATGTGGTCTAATGGCAACTTCTTTGTCAAGTAAGTCTACAAATGGATTCCAAAAATGGTAATCAAAGTATTCTATTTTTTACATACAATTTAATAATCTTCAAAACAATACCTTCCACTGCTTCAATAGAATAGAACTATTCTAAGAAATTTCATTTCACATTTTTACTTACAGCTTTAAGACAAAAACAAAGAATGTGTGAAGTGCTACAATCCAAATTGGCAAAAGTGCCTCTAGAAGTAAACATATGAACAATTTCCATGAAAAAGATATGCAAAGCATTCTTGTTAGCTTCTTGTTACTAGGAGGAGATCAGTTATACAAGACAATTAAATCATTTTTTACAAAGTGAAATTATAATTAATTTTCTCTAATTACCCAAACACAATCCTTCTATCCCCATTATGTTCATGAACAAATTCTCAATGGAAAGTAAAAACTAGTTACTTGTCCACAAGCGAACGAGAACATTTTAAACAAAACAAAGGAGATAAACAATTTATTTTTTATTTGTCACATACGCACTGCTAATTCAACCTGATTATTTAGGGGATGTTTGGATGGCTACAGAAGGTTGCCATGCCACAATATCATTGCAGAACACTCGCTTAATATGTTATTTGCTTTGTGATCAAAGATTTGGTTGTCGCACATTGCTTAGTTGGTTTTGTAGTGCATTTGGCTGCCACAGCTCGCCAAAAGTGTGGCCAACATCTTATCCGCCAGACTTATGGCATTGACGCAATTTGGCATGCTTGGGAAGCCAAGCAAACAAACCTTTACTCGTGTTTTTTGATTGTCTTATATAGAAAGGCCCAGCTCCTACGTGAAATAAGCTCACATATGCATAGCATCTTTCTTACAATTTTATCCTTACTTTCTAGAGATGATATGTTTGCAATGACAAGGATTATTAGCAAGCATGAACCTTCTTGTAGGATATAAAGGTGAGACTAATTCCACCTAATTCTAACACATGGGTCAGAGCAACACAAAATCTGAACAATAATGGACTGAAGTATTACATTCTCCACTCCTCCTGGGTTGATGGTACCCCATTCAAATAGACAAATATCCAAGGTGTCCCCTCGACGCCATGGTGGTGCCATGTCCCCTCCATGACCAACTCTGTAGTGAGAGTACTATATAAATACCATGTGTGTAGTAACACACGGCATCCGAAGATGCTTACCGCCCAAACTCATATATGTGGAAACAAACCCACATAAGCATAACACATTTCTTACGTGTTCGTTCATACTTCACGTTAAAGGGTTAGGTTTACAGTATAGTTCGATGGTTGTTCAAACAATATATTTCCATTTGTTCACAAGAATACAATAATTCTATGAAGCTTCATGTCACACTTTATTTTTTGACTTATTACAAAAAGAAAGAAGGTGTGGTGCTAAAATCCAACTCGTTGAAGGTGCATGTAGAAACAAACATGTAAATAGCTTCCACGAAAAGATACACATAACATTCTTGTTACTAGCAGAAGATCAATTTTATAAGGCAATAAATCCATTTTACAAAGAGAAATCACAGGTTATTTTTTCTAATTACCCATGGACAAATTCTTAATGGAAAGAAAAATTAGTTATTTGTTGACATAATCCATTTACAACCAAGTTAATATAAGTGAACTTGTACATCTTTTTTTTAAACAAAACTAGAGTGAAAAATATTTATTTTTGGATTTTCCACGTACCCACTACTACTTCAATTTGAGTATTTTAGTTGAATTTTTATTGTCATATTTAGAAAAAAAAAGTGAGTGTCCTAGTCTTCAGCATATCTTTGGTGACACCACCTATCTCTATTGAGGCGGCAATGTGGACCGGTGGTTAATGTTTTGTTAGGTAAGGCTACATGTGGATAACATGAGAGTATGATCAAAATATCTAAATCTTGATAGTTATATAGAACAGTGTTCCATGATATTCTGCATGATATGTTCCACTAATTCACTAGAATGAAAAGACTTCTATAATATTTCATTTTATACTTTGTTTGAGGTTTTTAGAGAGCACGCAATGCACTAAGTCCAACTCAATAAAGAAACACATATGTTAATAACTTTGGCTAGACCATGATGTTCTGCATGATATGTTCCACTAATTCACTAGAATGAAAAGACTTCTATAATATTTCATTTTATACTTTGTTTGAGGTTTTTAGAGAGCACGCAATGCACTAAGTCCAACTCAATGAAGAAACACATGTTAATAACTTTGGCTAGACGATATGCTTTCCTATTAGGAGCAATAATAAGAACTGAGGATGCAAGAAAATTAGATAAAAAGAAATTCACTATTAATTCTCTCAGATTATCCAAACGCAGTGCTTCTTCTCTCTTTTCAGTGGAAATGAAAACCTTATAAAAATAGGAAATTATTTGGTTAGAGAGAGAGAGAGTGGGGAAGCAATGGGGAGAGTTGGGATGGCCGGATGGGATGGTACTATGGGAGATGCCAAAAAGCCGGGCTCGGGGGAATCAAATCCCAAGTTTGACCGGGCTCGGATGCTGAGACACACAACCGAAAAAAGAAACGCCTTCCTTTTCAAAAAAAAAAGAAAGAAACGCCTTTTCCTACCAGCCCCTCGCAAGAGCCCAGTATTATTCTCCCGACCCCTCCCCTAGACAAATCGATTAGTTTTTGGATTAAACAATTGGGCCCCTCTTTCCGGGGCTAATTGCCGTCGCAAGCAAACAAGCTCGCCGAGGCTTTGTTAATCCGAAATGGCTTCATTACGCCAATGGCGGGGTTCAGTAGCTGCGTAGCGCCCTTTCTCTCTCCTCCTCCCTTCCTACTTAAATAGTCTCGAGTGCCGCTGTGTGTGCTCTTCTACTTTTGCTTCTCTCTCTCCTCCTCTGCTCCTTCTCCCTCCCTTTCTTCGTCTCCAATTGCGGCAGTAGTAGGTTGGTTGGTCTGTTGGTGCTGTTCTTCCATTCTTGATGAGAGTTTCGGTTCTTGAGCAGCTCTTCGATTAGACAAGGTGAGCAGCTGCTTTTTCTTGCCTTCGCTTTGGTGGTAGTGGTTTGGGTTCTTGGGTTGAAATGTTAGGTTGTTTATTTCGGTATCCGATTAATCTTGATTTCTTGGTGGTTTTCTGGCGCCCTCTGATTCTTGCCCAAGGAACACGATGCTTAGGTTGGTTTCTTTGGTCCAAATTTGGAGTCGGTTTTCTTCCCGGTTTGGTTCGTGGCTTCTCTGAATTTTGGAGGAGCACCTCTTTCGGGGTTTGGTCTGCAGTTGTCGCCGAGAATTTCGCATTTGCTGATGTATGTCCAGTTCTTCAACTGTTGTTGGCATCGGCGCTTTCCCTTCCTAAGATTCCTTGTGCTCTTCTGTTTTGGCGGTTCTTTATTCGAAGCAATTCATGCCGCGAATTTGGATTGAGTTCTCGTGGCTAAATGATTCGAAAATTCCTTGTGCAAATTTGCAGTGAGGCAATCCGCTCCACCGACATGTGAAGGTAGCTGTTCAAGAATTCGGCGGCCTTCTTCTCCATTGTCTGCTTCTCTTCTTCCTCGCGAGAATCGACGCGCGCGACTTGGAGCCATGGCCGCCTCCACGACGGCGGCCGCGTGGCTCCTCCTCGTGGTGCTTCTCCCGCTTCAGGTGACGGTGCCCGCCATTGCCGCCGGAGAGGACGAGGCGGCGGCGCTGCTCGCCTTCAGGCGGGCGTCGGTGGCGGACGACCCGCGCGGCGCGCTCGCGGGCTGGGCCGGTGCGAACTCCACCGCGGCGCCGTGCTCGTGGGCCGGCGTGTCGTGCGCGCCGCCGCCCGACGGCCGTGTCGTCGCCCTCAACCTCAGCGGCATGGCGCTCGCCGGCGAGCTCCGGCTCGACGCGCTCCTTGCGCTCCCTGCGCTCCAGCGCCTCGACCTCCGCGGCAATGCCTTCCACGGCAACCTCTCGCACGCCGCGGCGTCGCCTTCGTCCTCGCCCTGCGCGCTCTTGGACGTGGACCTGTCGTCGAACGCCTTCAACGGGACGCTCCCGCCCGCGTTCCTGGCGCCGTGCGGCGCGCTGCGGTCCCTGAACCTGTCGCGGAACGCCCTCTCCGGCGGCGGCGGGTTCTTCCCGTTTGCACCGTCGCTCCGGTCGCTCGACCTGTCACGCAACGCCCTGTCGGACGCCGGCCTTCTCAACTACTCCGTCGCCGGCTGCCACGGCCTGCACCACCTCAACCTCTCCGCCAACCAGTTCGCCGGGCGGCTGCCGGAGCTCCCCCCGTGCAGCGGGCTCTCCGTGCTCGACGTGTCCTGGAACCACATGTCCGGCGAACTCCCCGCCGGGCTCGTGGCGGCAGCGCCGGCGAACCTCACGCACCTGAGCATCGCCGGGAACAACTTCACCGGCGACGTGTCGGCGTACGACTTCGGCGGGTGCGCCAATCTTACGGTGCTGGACTGGTCCAACAACGGCCTGAGCGGCGCCAGGCTGCCGCCGGGCCTCGCCAGCTGCCACCGCCTTGAGACGCTGGACATGTCCGGCAACAAGCTCCTCGCCGGCCCGATACCGGCGTTCCTGACCGGCTTCTCCTCGCTGCGGCGGCTGGCATTGGCCGGCAACGAGCTCTCCGGTCAGATACCTGATGAGCTCAGCCAGCTGTGCGGCAGAATTGTTGAGCTGGACTTGTCGAACAACCGGCTTGTCGGTGGCTTGCCGGCGAGCTTCGCCAAGTGCAGGTCACTGGAGGTGCTTGACCTCGGTGGCAACCAACTCTCCGGTGACTTTGTGGACACTGTCGTCAGCACCATCTCCTCGCTCCGTGTGCTCCGGCTTTCGTTCAACAACATCACTGGGCCGAACCCGCTGCCGGTGCTGGCAGCGGGTTGCCCATTGCTGGAGGTAATCGACCTCGGCTCCAACGAGCTTGACGGTGAGATCATGGAAGACCTCTGTTCATCACTGCCATCGCTGCGGAAGCTGTTCCTCCCGAACAACTACCTCAATGGCACCGTGCCAAAGTCGCTCGGCAACTGCGCCAACCTGGAGTCCATTGATCTCAGCTTCAACTTCCTTGAAGGCAACATTCCGACCGAGATAATGGCGCTGCCGAAGCTGATCGATCTTGTCATGTGGGCCAACGCCCTCTCCGGCGAGATTCCAGACATGCTTTGCTCCAACGGCACTACATTGGAGACACTGGTGATAAGCTACAACAACTTCACCGGAGGCATCCCCCCTTCCATCTCCAGATGTGTCAACCTCATCTGGGTGTCACTCTCCGGCAACCGTCTCACCGGCACCATGCCCCGGGGCTTCGGCAAGCTCCAGAAGCTCGCCATCCTGCAGCTCAACAAGAACCAGCTCTCCGGCCGTGTGCCGGCAGAGCTCGGCAGCTGCAACAACCTCATCTGGCTTGACCTCAACAGCAACGGCTTCACCGGCACGATACCGCCGGAACTGGCCGCCCAGGCAGGGCTTGTTCCAGGGGGAATCGTGTCAGGGAAGCAGTTCGCGTTCCTCCGGAACGAGGCAGGCAACATCTGCCCCGGTGCCGGCGTGCTCTTTGAGTTCTTCGGCATCCGGCCGGAGCGGCTGGCTGCCTTCCCAAACGTGCACCTCTGCCCATCCACGAGGATCTACACCGGCACGACGGTGTACACGTTCGGCAGCAATGGGAGCATGATCTTCCTCGATCTCTCCTACAATGGCCTCACCGGCGCAATCCCGGCGAGCCTCGGCAGCATGATGTACCTGCAAGTCCTGAACCTGGGGCACAACGAGCTCGATGGGACAATACCATACGAGTTCTCAGGGCTCAAGTCGATCGGCGCACTTGACCTCTCAAACAATCGTCTCAGTGGTGGCATCCCCTCCGGCCTTGGTGGCCTGACATTCCTCGCCGACTTCGACGTCTCCAACAACAACCTGTCTGGTCCAATCCCCTCATCAGGCCAGCTCACCACGTTTCCGCAAACCCGGTACGCGAACAACTCTGGCCTCTGTGGCATCCCTCTGCCTCCCTGTGGCCATGATCCCGGTCGGGGAGGCGCGCCATCTGCTTCATCCGATGGCAGGAGGAAGACCATTGGGGGAAGCGTTCTTGTCGGAGTCGCACTCACCATCCTCATACTGCTGCTGCTGCTGGTCACACTCTTCAAGCTCAGGAAGAATCAGAAGACTGAAGAGATGAGAACCGGGTACATTGAGAGCCTTCCGACATCCGGCACATCGAGCTGGAAGCTTTCGGGTGTGCACGAGCCTCTAAGCATCAACGTGGCCACGTTTGAGAAGCCGCTCAGGAAGCTCACCTTTGCGCATCTCCTCGAGGCGACTAATGGCTTCAGTGCAGAGACCCTCGTAGGCTCAGGGGGTTTTGGTGAGGTTTACAAGGCCAAGCTCAAGGATGGCACTGTCGTGGCCATCAAGAAGCTGATCCATTTCACAGGCCAGGGGGACAGGGAATTCACTGCAGAGATGGAGACCATTGGTAAGATCAAGCACCGTAATCTTGTGCCGCTGCTCGGGTATTGCAAGATTGGCGATGAGCGGCTTCTAGTGTACGAGTACATGAAGCATGGCAGCCTTGATGTTGTTCTGCATGACAAGGCCAAGGCTAGTGTGAAGTTTGACTGGGCTGCAAGGAAGAAGATTGCAATTGGTTCGGCAAGGGGCCTCGCATTCCTGCACCACAGCTGCATCCCCCACATCATTCACCGGGACATGAAGTCGAGCAATGTGCTTCTTGATAGCAACCTGGAGGCGCGTGTTTCTGACTTTGGGATGGCCAGGCTGATGAACGCACTTGACACACATCTGAGTGTGAGCACACTTGCAGGCACGCCTGGGTATGTGCCACCTGAGTACTACCAGAGCTTCCGGTGCACGACCAAGGGCGATGTCTACAGCTATGGTGTCGTGCTCTTGGAGCTCCTATCGGGGAAGAAGCCGATTGATCCTAATGAGTTTGGAGACAACAACCTTGTTGGATGGGTGAAGCAGATGGTGAAGGAGAACAGAAGCAGTGAGATCTTCGATCCTACCCTGACAAACACAAAGTCAGGGGAAGCTGAGCTCTACCAGTACCTGAAGATCGCTTGTGAGTGCCTTGATGACCGGCCAAACAGGAGGCCAACCATGATCCAGGTCATGGCAATGTTCAAAGAGCTGCAGCTTGACTCCGACAGCGACTTCCTGGACGGCTTCTCAATCAATTCTTCGACGATAGATGAATCAGCAGAGAAATCAACATGATGGTACCTATTCCTTGCAGATTTTGATTCTCTGGAGGGATAGAACAGCAGCTAGCTCAATCATTTTAGCTCCCAGTAGCAAAAGGTAGTCTCCTTCAATTTAGTAGGAAAAGTTTTAGTTTCGATTCTGTGTCACTGTAAATAGCACACAAACGCGCGAGCAGGGAGAAAAGGGTAGGATAAAACTGCAGAAGAGCTGTCTTCTTTCTGTTGGAGGACATCGGCGTGTATTTTGGAATCAAATTCCCCAGTGTTTCGGCATCAATCTTGTTGGGGATGTGATTCAGATCCTGCTTTTCTGCACCTGCTTATGTTCAGTCCTTTTCCTTGTCTGCACCTCAACTTTCATGTATGAATGCCATAATTGTCTTGCAGCTTGGTGCAGCAGTATTTCATTTTAAACTCCCTTTCCTACCTTAACACATGGTCTTTGCAAGAAGGGACACTTTTTAGATAATTGAACAAAAATAAAATTATACCGGCCTCCACATTTGAGGATGCAGACAAACTAAAAAAGTGCGACTTAATTTCTTCCCTAATATCTTGGGCGAGATATCTATGTTTGACAAAATTGCTATTGCTGATGCTGCCAGTTGCCACAGCCATGTTGTCTTAAGGTGTTGACAAAACCTGGTCCTTAGACTTTGTTTACAGCACATGAAAAATGTGTTGTACATACAAAACAGAAATTCTGTTTCTCTGCTCGTTCCCATGATTGCTGGGAGATGACAAACCTGAGCAACAGAAGGAAGGTTTTCAGTTCTGCACCCTGTTGTACTAGATTGTCACATATTCTTCTGCTGACAAGGCCAGAGATGGCAGTTGCCGTCCTTGTGGACAATCTGAGCAGCAGGAGAAGATAAGGCATGGCTTGCATATATTTTCTTTCTGACTATGGATGAAGTGAGTACTCAGCTTCTAATAAACAATGAATGAATAAATAAATCATACTGACATCTGAAGTATCATCTGCTTCATCAGCATGGTGTATGCCATCTGCCATGATGTGTATGATGTTCCTTTCTAAAAGGACACCCTGCTAATCCTCGGACCAAAAAAAAAAAAAGCGTTTGAACAGGATGGAACCGTTGTTCATACAGTCATGCTCCAACCAGATTAGGTTTTGGTTTGGAAGCATCTTTTGCGTGCTCAAGGTGTTCTAGTACTTTCATACCTGAAACAGCCTCTTTTCCCGCCAAGTTCGGCTCGCTTTTCTTATGTCTAAAGTAGTGCTTGCATTTTTCGTTCTCCAGACTTGAATACTCGGGTTGCTCACTCACTCTTTGATTATGTTACCAGGATCAAGTGGTATATATTGTAGTTTATTATCTGAACAGCTCAACACAGAAAAGCAGAACAACTTCAACTTATGACGCCGCGCAAAAAGGTCAGTTTTACGCTTGACGCATCAAAGATTCAAGCCTCCCTTTAACCTGAAGTCTGAAGACACGCTAAACTTTCTCACTGACCAAACACCTTTCTTCCGTCAGATAAAATTTCTGGGCGGATGAGGTGAGCAAAACAAACAGTGGCGGAGCCAGCCATAGCGTCGAGGGGGGCTCTTCTTCTCCCTCCCTCTTCTTCTTGCTCCTTTCTCCTAAAAAATGGAGGGGGGACTCAAGGGGCACTGAAAACAAAGTGTCGCTTTCAGTAATTTCAAAAGGATTTGGTATCGGTTAGCTGAGCTAACCCCAGGATAAGACACAGCACGCCAAGCGTGCGCCGCACGTGCGCGTGCACACGCGTGGTCTTTCCTGTCCTAAACTACTAAGGATTTCCATAATCCCATTCGTGCTGAATACCAGTTGCAATAATCAATCGGCCGGATACACATCGCATGAAGTCAGAAGCGTGTGATGGCCGGTAAGTGCGACGTGATTTAGGCAGGTGCGTCGAGACTTTAGAGACAATGACCCCTACTTCCATCCATGTGGTCCCCTTTTTCTACAACAAATCGAGTACAATGACATGAATTGTGAGATCAGTACAAGATCTAGACAGTCAGTCAGGTCATCTCTCCTCTGATGGTAGCTCGAGGATGGGTCCCGATCGTCTGATAGGACTGCGGTAAATTCTTTTTCGAGAATACACAGGAGAGCTGCGTATCTTTGGATTAAGAAGAAAACGGAGTTTAAATTATAACATGGGCCTCCCAGGAGTATGCACACGGTTTAAGAAGAAAACGTATCTTTTTCCGATAGGAATGCGGTAAATTCGGTTGGTCGCTTGATCTGAACCGTCGATCCATGCATCGGACGGTCTAGTTTGGATGCTGTGGGGAGCCATGTAGGTTGCAGTGTGCTCTTGGCATCCTGGGACAGGTGTTTTGCCCTTTTTTGATGCCACCGTCACTTTGCACCTAATAAAGGGCCGCTCTTTGCACACTGATCTTAATTTGGGGGCGCCCTTTATGTCCAAAAAGGCAAAGTTAGCACTTAGCCAGCTGATTGGATAACATTGGTGTCGCGAAAAGGTCAAACCCATAATTTGCGTGTCCCTTTGGGTTTTGGATCTTTTAAGTTGGTTGAGCAGTAGAGATACGTTTAGATAACACAAGTGCCATGAACATCAAGTTATATGTTGTTTGGCGAGTTTTGACAAAAGTAGAGCAATGAAAGTCATGGAGGTTTCAAATGCCGCCTTGCAGCTGCAATTGGTGCGAGATGCTCAGATCAACTGGAAAATGTCAATGTCTTTTTGCGTTTTTTTTTGCAGTAACTGCAACTGGTCGGTCAGATTACCTGGAAAAGCCAATGTCTCGTACTCTCCCAAGCAATTCTCTCACATTATCTGTTTAACTGATTCTTGAAAATTTTCTATATACTTTTGCTAGACAGTTTTCACCACAATATTTCTTTCTTTTATTTTGGTGTGTGTGCATATGTCCTCTGTTGTGCCTGGCAGACAATGAGGGCTGCCATGGAGGAGGGGCATGATATGATTGCCTGTGCAGGTTCCGCTCCCATTCCCATCAGTGGTACCCTGAATCCTGCCTGGCCTATCTGTACACAACTACTACCACAGGTGCCTGTACAATCTTACACAAGTATGTAGTGCCAGTGTACAAAAGTGTGATGCTTTTCCCAGCATGGTGGCTACAGGTATACCAAATGAAGACCTGCACTTGTCTTCATAGGCAAGGAGAGAGAAAGCACTGATGAGAAATCAACACCGGGTAATTCAAAATTCAGCCTTGTCCAAACCATGGCTACTTGTGACCTTGTATGTCCGACATATCTTTATGTTATTCCATTCATATTAGTTGATCTTTTTTCTTGAAATAATTCATACTAGTTGATCAGAAGAAGCTATGCGATGGCTAAGGCACAAAGCACACAAGAACTGACCTGACACAGACAAGACAGGCCGGTTGGCCATCAGATGCAGCCTCTTCTGTCCATCTCCAAGAAGAAAGAGCAGGCCCTGACTTTCAACGGCTTCTGCAAATGAAAGCTGAGATAGGGTAGTAAACACCAGAAAGCAGCAACTTTGCAGAACAAGCATGGTCACATTCAACCAACAGTGATGGCCCTGATCCAACCAGTGAAACACTTGCAAAATTTCAGAAAGGCAGTAGACTGGCAAGCCTCTCCAGCAATAAGTAGTGCCGTTGGAATCAGTGGTTGCAACAACATGTAACTGAACAAACAAAATCATATTGGTGTCTCAGATATGCCAGTAGGCAATGGGACATGTTTGGAATGCAAGACCACCTTATCCACATATTTTCACCAAAATAAAGGGGGCCATGGAGAATGGAAGCAAAACACGTTCTGAAAACTTAACATCCTCGCACATACAAATTTACCGGTTTCTTGGCAAGGCTACACACGCAAAAGCCGTGATCACAAGTGCTTTTCAGGGTATAAACCAAAGTTTTGGTGCGGAACTCAGATTATCCAGCTTTGACGCTGCTGTACACAAATAAACATTTTCTGGGATGGCAATACAATTGACACAACTGTCCGGGCCTGGGATACCATCACAAGACATGGGACCGGTTTGACTTAATTTTTACAACATTCACGATGGCCATTACAGTGGCAACATTGTTCAATGAGATGGGGCATCAGCCCATCGCGTACTTCTGGGTCCAGGCCCTTGCAGTTTCCTCGTAGCGTTGCCTCTGGTTCTTGTACATGTGAGCGATCTCTGGGACAAGGGGATCGTCTGGGTTGGGGTCAGTTAGGAGAGAGCTGATGGAGAGGAGGACCTTTGATATGGTCAGTGCTGGGCTCCACTGCTCCTTGAGGATATCAAGGCAAATGCTCCCATTAGAGTTGATGTTTGGGTGATACACCTGGGTATTTTCCATTGAAGCAATTGATGGCATTAGTGCTGAGAAAGGACAAATTGCTTTAAATAGGAGCTGAATTACTGAACAATTCAGCTTGTCATAGTATGCCAGTTTGTCCAAGCAGTAGTATTGAAGGAAGGTGAACTCCTTGGAATGATAAACAATTCAGGTCAAGAACTAAGAAATTTTTCCAAATAATTTCGATAGGATAGGGCTAAACCATTGTGCTAGATATAGATAACAAATAATAATCCTATGTTGTAGTCTGGCCTTCAAACCTTACAAAATTAGCAGAAAACTCAAGGTAAACCAACACTTTTTGGGCAACGTGTAAGGACATACATTGACACCTACACTGGCACAAGGACGTGCTAGCAATACAAGGTAACAAATGTGATCTGAGTTGCATATGGCAACGCCTGTGAGCTATTGCTGATAGAGCAGGGTCACGTATATACTTCAGGACTTGCTAGTCACTATTCAGTATTCATAATTCCAGAAGAATTTCTAGTCATTAAAATTTATTCATCGTAATTCAAGCATCACTCACATGATAACACCTAATTCTGGAAGGAAAAAAAAAACTTTATGAACTGCTGAAGCAAGTAAAAAAAGGGTCCATGAGTGTTCATAACTCACATGTAGTTTTAAATTATATAGTCCACTTTAGAAATATCAAACAATTTGAAAGTAAAATGATGATATAGAGAAGCTCCTAAGCATATATTATTTTGAGCAAAAGGGAAAGAAGTTTACACAAATATTGATTTGGTTTTGAACCTTTCATAATAAATTTTCCAAATATTACTTACTAACAAGGTCAAGAGCAATCATGGCTGCAATACAAAATTAAAATACTTAGCAATGAGTAGAGGTATTAACAAAGCAAAGAGATAGGGAGTTCATATTCTAGAAACAAGGTCACCTTTGTTTGGAAGTTCACTTTTGGAGGCTTAAAGGGGTAGTCAGGAGGAAAATGGATATTAACAAAGAACACCCCTCCTGTATAGGGGCTGTCACTAGGACCCATGATTGTGGCCTGCCAGTGGAATAAATCCTCTCCAGCAGGCCCAGCACTGCATGATGTCGGTGGATCCTTTTGCAGATCCATGAGTTCCTTCTGAATCCTTTTGCTTGCCATATCTGGGAAAGAGAGAATATAATGATCAAAAGAATGATGCATAAGGTTCTTGAAGTATAGAGCACAACCTCTGATGGCTTAAGGACTCTATAATAGCATCAGAAGACCTGAACAAATTTTAGACGAATGACTAGCATGGATTCTATGAAAGCATCACTGTCTTTTCCTTTTCTTTCGTTCTCTTTTGAAAGGAGCACAGACAGTCCAAATTAACGGCCAGTTCAAAGTGTCACATGGATAACATGAGTCATGTATAAAAAAGGTGTAACTGAACACTAATCCATTGGTCCAAGTTTGATGATAAGAAGCTATAGAAGCTATCGCTGTGAGCTAAAAGCATAAAGCAGCTCAATATTAGTTATAGAATGCACCAAGATGGAATCAAATCTCCAAAGAATTGGCTATTACTTCAACATGTAGATTAGTCTGCACATTTGCAGTATGATACAATTGTATCCAGTAATGCTGCTACAAAAACAAGTTCAGAGTAAGGTTGCTACTGCATAACAGCACAAGCGCGCAGCTATAGTCTCAGAATAAAATTGCTAGCCGTAATGATCGCCCGTATTTTCTTTCAATCAAACAATACCTTAACATCGTTCCAATGAGATGAAAAGAAAGAACTGGTCAAATATCGCAGGAAATAAGAAAGAAAGATGAAAAGCCAAGCTGCTTGCTTTTCTCCCTGTAAAAAAGTTGTACAGAGAAGATTAACATCGTTCCGGTGAGATGTTCAGCACATCACAACTCAATGCAATGTCCACAAACAAGGGATAGATTGATAGATATTAGATGAATTCTACTTCGAACTATGGAAATCACTCATTTAATAAAATTATAAGACTTCATTTACAGAACTGAAACCATTCATCTAATCTTCCCACTAATGACTTGTTACAGTCTTACAAAGCAAATGATCTAATCGTTCATGCCTGGTTCCTGAAACAAGCTTCCGAAACCAAACCAGATCTTTGCACTTTGAAATCTGAATTTCCCGTTCCAGAATCTTAAGGAATCTTTTCAGGATATTCAGAACAGGGCCCCCTGTCGGAATTGTAAGATTCTTCTAAAAAGAACCAAACACATCCAAAGCTCCATCACAGAGAACTGAATTTAGTTCCTTTCCCCTCTTTCCTCCAAGTCAACCCCAATCTAGAAAGGAGCAAACAATCTGAAGGACATGATTCTATAATTCCCAGGCACGTACCAGAGGAAATTCTTGCAGCCCCTTCACCGAGAACACAGTCCTAATCCAGCAGCTATCTCTAGTCAAAATCAAACATGGCGTCGCCGTGAACACATCACCTCGGATCAAGAAGGCGACTAACAAGACGAAGGTTCAACGGATCAAGAAACAGCCTAATCGAGTCGCGGATTACCTCGAGGTGACGCCCGGTCGGACCAGACTCCCTGATGCTCCGGTCGATCTAGCTGGAGGGGAAGAATGAACTGCGGCAATGCTTGACGCAGAGGATGCCGGCCGGGAATGGATTATAGGCGTGGAAAGTCGTCGCTTCCCTTGATCGTTTGCAATTGGTTGCTGCTTATTATTTTAATCGACATGTACGGAAGCCCAACTGTCAGTGGCTTAGGTAGTGTCATTTTACCTACTATTCGGCAAGTCCAGTTTAATTTTACGGAACTTACTAATTGGGCCAGTTCAACTCTAGTAGGATTTATTTTTTTTCTTCTCAAGAATGCTCACGTTAATTTTCCATTAATTTCCCGCATGTGCCATGTATGATGTATGGCTGCGTGAAACTCATCAACGTTATGAATGAAATGAGAAGTAGTTGACACACAAAAAAAAAAAAAATTAAGCCGATGCATTTGCTCTAGCATTCTGGGCTTCAGCCGTAAACCGGTGCTCTAAAAATACGGAAGCACCTTGAAGGCCTGAGCTTATCCACAAGTTTGGTGGGCTGGGAGGCTGGGCCGGTATCGACGGGTTAGCGTGGTGTGTGGATAGAAATTCCACTGTTTGATGATTTAGGTTTTACATAATATTCAATCAAGTGTAAGAAAAATATTCAAACACTTACAAATATAAAAAATCATAATTCAGTAAACATTGTTAGATGGAATAAATAAAAACAAAAATGAAAAAAAGAGGAAAAATAGCCTACTCCTGTGTCTTCGGTTCGGTGCCACTTCGAGCTAGCCAAACTCTAAAGCTGTTAATGTATAAATGAATTTTCCTACATTTCTCTATCGGTTTAAGTTTTTGGTTTGAGTTGATCATGGTTTCAAGTTCGAATTCTAGTGAACGCAATTAAATGAAATAATTGCATGTGCCTCCTATTTTCATGTTTGAGATGTGATGGAGCGTGGTGGTGATGGCGGGTGGGGATGTTGAAGTATAAATAAACTATCATGCGTGATATCTTAGGAGAGGGCATGTGAATTTCCTAACTGTTTGTTCATTATACTACATGTAGTTTTTTCCCCAAAGGACAGCAAATGCTTTGCAGCAATTCTTAATTAAAAAGAACAAGTGAAAAGACTAGGTCCGAAAACCAAATAACTGCATGGTTTGTTGGTTGTAACTATTTAAACCTGAACAACTAGGGTTTGTTGATTGGGTGCATCTCGGCCCATTGGTAGACGATGCGCTGTTGTGAGTTTGTTGTGACCGGCAGAATGTCATCATTATTATCTGCACGAAAGAACTTACATTGAAGGCCAATATTCGGACCCAAAGCTGCAGCCCAACAGCCGCAACACACATGCTTATTGATTTGTGAACGAGGATGTGTTGTTATGGTTGGTGTTGCTGCCACTATAGGATAGAAAGAATATATATATCAAGCCCTCAACAGCTTACGCTTTTACAGTAGACAATCATCAGGATCTCCTTTCGGTGCCACCGTCGTGCCATGTCCCCTCCACAGGCCGACGCTTGCGCTCAAAATCTGCTTATAGGAATAGCACCTCTCTTATATTTCCATCCTTATTTATCGTAAAAGAGTTAACTTGAGGGTGCTATGTTTGGACCGACAATATTTAGTCTACCAGAACATAACACATGCACCATTATGGGCTAAAACTGTAACACAAACGGGTTCTTGTGGCTGTGTAGTGTGTTGCTGATGTACTAGAAGGATATAGGCTTACTTATTTTCTTCAAAAGCTAAATGAATAATCCAAATAGGATTTACAATATGAGAAATTAACTAATTGAGGAAGTTAGAAGATTGAAGATAAAATTGGAGCTGTCTATTATGATCCTAATTTCATGGACCAATTTTACGTCTTTACCTTTTGTACGACGAATCAAGTTATTTGGATGTAGGCACAAGATAGAAAATAGAGTGCAAAATCAACTGACATAATATGGAGAGCCCCAGTGCAGTCCCAAGTTGATGTGAATTTATTTAAAAAATTATCTAAATGATTTGTGCGATAAAACCACAATTAAAAGTGTAAACTGATGTTATTGTACATTTGTGGTACTACACAATATGTTTGCCCCACAAGGTCAATAGTATTTGTAATAATCTCTAGGTAGTAGGTACATATGGAAATTTTGTAGTTTCTCGTACAACCATGCAAATTTGGAAGCAGGTAAAACTCTCTTGAGTAAAGAGCTCTTTTAAGCTACCCACACAGTATCTTTTTAATGCTGGCAAGATAATTGGACCAATTCAAGCTGGTGCACAAGTACTTAATTAATATAATTTCCTTATAAAATAGCTCACCAACCTACTTCCTCCCATTCAAAGCACATGTTGTTTTATCCTTCTCAACAAATCTCTTTTCAACGTAGTATAAATGAAGGGGAAAAAAGTAATTTGATGCACTAAACGTTTTGCACAACTCCAAAATGAGGCTTTGTTTTGGATCCACTAGCTAAATTTTAATTGGCTAAATTTAGCTAAGATGGATCAAGACAGACCGGCTAAATTTAGCTGAGATAGATATGATAGCGGCTAAACCTCTCCTAGCTAATTGGAAGGCAACTATCCTTTAACTCGTTAAACCAGCTAAGGCTTGTTACTTGTTAGGTTTGAAGTGGATTGGAGGGGGTTGGGAGGATTAAATCCCCTACAAGTCAAAATCCTCCTCAATCCTCTTGGGAAGAGGATTAACCGAACAATTGTTCCTAAATGAGTTAAAAGATTGAAATGCCCTCACTTCTTCCCTAAATTATCCACCCCGAAATTAAATGAAGGGTAGTATGGTCATAAAGTAGCAAATAGTTAGTGGATCCAAACACCCCAGCTAAAGCTAAACTTTAGCTAGCTAAAAAGAGCATTTACCTTTTAGATAGCTAAACTTTAGTTGGGGTGGATCCAAACAAGATCTAACACGTGTTTTGTACCAACGGATAAATGGTACTCTTTTATCCTTCTTTACATGTACATGGCACCGCATTCACCTTCTCCCTCGCCAAAGCACCATGAAACTGTACAATTTTTCAGTGAGAAAAATCACCATTGGAATGAGAGGCGACAGTAAAGGAGTTGGATTGTGACCATGTCTTGTCTTCAAGATCAACTTAGCTTATCTTGGTGAATTTATATGGCCCTTTTGACTTTCCTCTTTCCGATCCTGTCGTTTCAATGAAACTGGGTGCTCCATTTTGTTTTTTAGTGTTGCTTTTCCTTAGCGAAAAGGTTTCCAATATGTTTTGGATGTAAGATCAGGATCCTTATCAATCACTCTTCTCACCCTTCAGCTTGAGCAAAAATAATCTTTAGGCCTTATAAATTTAAGATTGGTTTTCTTATTAAGCAAGATGGAGATATGCATATTTAATTGTTTTGTACACTTAAAATTTCAGGTATGACCCTGGCTCCATATAGCTCAGGTGTGTGTTACTTGGTAGGATAGGTGAGTTATCACCATAGAATCCATATACACCTTCCCATGCATAGGGAAACTATTCAAATTCCCAGTTCTGCTGCATTCACTTCCAACCATTTCTTTTGACCATCTTGTAGCTGAGAAAAACTAGCTGTGAATTTGTTGTCCAAAGCACTTTGCCTGAGCCAGCATCTAGAGTTGTTGCTTGTCTATGGGAATTTCAACGTGTACTTGATCATCAGCCAGAAAGATGGATCCTCAAGCTGTCAACGTGTATACAAATGTTGGAGTAAATTTGATTGGCGCCTGTGTGTAGGTGAGCCCGCACGAAGGTCTTCGGTCGAAGCCAAATAAGGAAGCACGGTTCGCAGGCGGAGCAAGTATATTGCTACACCTCAGCAATCTCGTAGGTCGTCTCATGCCCTACATAGGATTTTTGCTGATGTGGAGGAGAGAGGGTGAGCAGAGAGAAAGAGATCGTTGTTTTGCGAAACAACTGTCTCATAGGATATATTTTATAACTATGAGACGACTATTCCACCATTGTACGGGTTGTGGTTGCCATGCAATCAATAATATTTTTTTTCTATGCATAAATTAAGGAAATAGAATTACTATGAGACAACTTAAAAAGATAACTCATTGTGCATGTTGTTTGTTAAGTCATCTCAAGATTACATCTTAATGCATAAGATTATTTATTAGATAACACCAATGTACTTACCCTTAACCTCCGATGGGCTGGAAATTTGTAGGACCAGGAAATTTGTACAACCACCTTCGGTAGTGTTCCTCCATCAGAGTATTCTTGGGAAGATGCGGCGTTTCAAGGGATTCTTGGGAAGGCTTCAAAGAGATGGCGTGTATGGTGTGGTCACAAGGAATATAATGTTTTAGAACGAGCTAATCAATGTTATTGCTATACATATATAATAAAGAAGAGCAAACAGGGGAGATTACAGGACTTCAAACAGAAAGATGATGGTGAAGAAAGATCAACCTTTCAACTTCTCGTGAATGGTCATATGCATAATGCCATGTCCATTCAGCAGCTTAGTGGGGTCAGGATAGAGATCAAATTGAACAACATCATGCTTAAAAAGGAACAACGTTTTGCACATTGGAACCGTGCATACACCCTGCGGATGTCGTTCTTTCCGAGAACACATGAAAGGTGCAGAGCAGGACGCCCTGCTCCAGATGATGCCGCTCCCATGGACAAGGAGGCAGAGCAATGGATCAATCTAGGATGTGTCAATATAGCAGGAACAAATTCTTGTGATTCCGACCATATACAAGGGAATTGGGTTTTGGATGAAATGGATTTGCATGCATTATATTTGTTTTCTAAAGGATTATGATAGTGAATTTCCTTTTAATAACTGCCGGTCAGCTGAATATCATGGTGTGTTAAGAGTCACTACCTACTGTTAGGTGGTAAAGGGCCTAAACTATTAGCCTAAAAATTCTAAGGATAAGGCTCAATAATAACAGGATTAAAATACTATATATTTTTGAACTAATTATCCATATTGGATTGTGAATAAGGGCCTTGATCCATTTGTAGGAACCTACGTTACTTAGATTAACAAAACCAGGATCTTAACATCTAGAACATGAACACATCTTAGGAAAAGGTTAGAAGCACAACCAGCGGCAACATTGTGCGATAACCCAGCCATTGGAGTCGGGGATGAAGCTGGGGATGCAGTCGTCGTATTTGTACTATCTCGTAGGAGATCGCATCGACCCTTTGACCTCCACCTCGTTTGGCCAGAGACAGCAACCGTAGGACAGCGGCCTTCAGGTGGCTCCAACGCCGCCGGGATCGGGATGGCGGTGTAGGGTGGGGTGTGTTAGTTTTGGAGTACATTGGACTGACAAAAACAACCGGACCACCCTCCTTTTATATGGAGCTGGGTGATCTGGGGCCGCAACCACGGGTTGGTTGTGCCTCTGATCAAGGCACGAGGCTGCGTGTCACGAGTTCGAGAGTCCTGGACGTTTTCCTTATCCCCTTCTTTTTTCTCGGCCTTTTTGACCACCTCTAAAAATTTCCAACATTCTCCCCTTTGGTCTGATGGCCTATAACTTATGCCATTCTTAAAGCAGAATTATGTAGGGAGATAATGTGTAAAATCCCACTGTGACACAATTGTCCACAATGTATAAAACTACCTCTCATGATGGGAGGCGGTTGTCTTATGACCCTCCAAGATCACAGGCTATCCGATAATCCCATGCCGGCAACATGTTCACTAAATATAATGGGAGGTAAGCCTTTTGTTAATGGATCCGCAAGCATCTTCTTAGTACTTATATGCTCTAACTCAATGGTGTGATCTTGGATTCTACCTGTCACAACAAGGTACTTAATCTCAATGTGCTTTGCAACATCACTTGACTTGTTGTTATTCGAATAGAAAACTGCTAACTTATTATCGCAGTATAATTTTAGTGGCCTACTTATGCTGTCTACCACTCTCAATTCTGGGATGAAACTTTTAAGCCACACAGCTTGCCCCACGGCTTCATAACATGCCACAAACTCAGCTTGCATTGTTGATGCAGCTGTCAGTGTTTGTTTGGAGCTTTTCCACGATATAGCCCCATTTGCAAGTGTGAAGATATAACCTGATGTGGATCTTTTTGTGTCAACACAACTCGCAAAATCAGCATATGAATAGCCGATTATCTCTAATTTCTCAGTTCTCTTATATGTAATCATGTAATTTGTAGTGCCTTGCATGTAACACAAAGCTTTCTTAACTCCTTTCCAGTGGCCTATTCCTGGATTAGATTGATATCTTCCAAGTATCCTGGTAATAAAGGCCAAGTTAGGGTGTATACACACTTGTGCATACATTATGCTTCCAACAGCTGAAGCATAAGGAATTGTTCTCATTTGATCAATTTCTAATTGATTCCTAGGACCTTGGAATGATCCAAACTTATCACCCTTAACAACTGGAGCAGTTGTGCCTGAACATTGGTGCATATTATACCTTTTAAGGACCTTCTTTATGTAAGCTCTTTGAGAGAGTCCCAATACACCTTTGGACCTGTCTCGGTGAATCTCAATGCCTAAGATATAAGCGGCATCACCAAGGTCCTTCATGTCAAAGTTTGATGAGAGAAAATCCTTCGTCTCATGCAGCAAGTTCTTATCGCTGCTCTCTAATAGGATGTCATCCACATAAAGCACTAGGATGATTATAGAGCTCCCCTTGGTCTTAACATACATGCAATTCCTTATTATTTTCAATGAAGCCAATTCTCTTAATCACTTCATCAAACTTAAGGTACCATTGTTTGGACGTTTATTTCAATCCATAAATGGATTTTGTTAGTTTGCATCCCATATGTTCCTTGCCTTCCACGGCATAACCTTCAAATTGCGTCATGTACACATTCTCATGCAAGTCACCATTAAGGAATGCAGTCTTAATGTCCATCTGATGCAGCTCAAGGTCATAATGAGCTACTAAGGCCATAACGATTCTAAATGAATCTTTCTTTGAGATAGGCAAGAAGCTTTCATTATAATCGACTCCTTCTACTTGTGTGAAGCCCTTTTCCATGAGTCTTGCTTTGAATCTTTCGATCTTCCCTTTAGAGTCATATTTAGTTTTGTAGACCCATTTACATTCTACTATCTTGGCTCCTTCAGAAATTTCTACTAAGTCTCATACTCTATTTGCTTCCATGGACTTCAACTCTTCTTCCATGGCCTCACACCACTTATGCGAGTGCTCACTACTTATGGCTTCCTTAAATGAGTTTGGGTCATCCACCTTCCCCATGTCGTGTCCCTCTTCACTTATGTACACATACTCATCAGAAAAGGTGGACTTCCTCTCGTGTGTTGACCTTCTCAGAGGTTGTGGTGCTTCTGCTTGTGGTGCTTCTACTTGAGCAGGTTCCTGCTGAACCACCTCGGGCTCATCAGTGGCCTCCCCTTGCAATCCATTAGCAGGTTCTACTACATCTTCACCTCGATGCTCACTTATCACAGGTGCATCTACATTTTCATTTGTGGTAGGTGTTACTTCCACATCTTCTACTGGAGGTTCCACCACGTCAAATGTAACTGTGGTATAAGGCATAGGGGCATAATAATCCTGACTCATGGGTAACGGCTCATAGGTCCAAATCTCCTCAAGATCAATTTTCCTAACCTCGGTGCATCCAATTTCCTCTAAGAAGACAACATGCCTTGTCTCTACTAACTTAGTGGTACGCTTAGGACAATAAAAGCAGTACCCCTTTGAGTTCTTCAAATATCCAATAAAATAGCAGCTTTCAGTCTTAGGATCTAATTTTCCAAGTTGTGGATTAAATATCTTTGCTCACAGCCCCATGCATGCAAATAATTCATGCTGAGCTTCCTACCATTCCAAAGCTCATAAGGAGTCTTAGGGACTGACTTACTAGGAACATGATTATTAATGTGTGTGACAATCTTTAAAGCTTCCATCCACAGACTCACTGGTAGTCTAGAATTACTGAGCATACTACGCACCATATTCATAGGGGTGCGATTTCTTCTCTCAGCAACACCATTTTGTTGAGGTTCACCAGGAGTGGAATACTGAGCTGCTATGCCATTATCTTGGAGAAATCTGGCAAAGGGTCTAAGAATTTGTCCATATGTGGAGTGTTTCCCATAATACTCTCTTCCCCTATCTGATCTTACCACTTTAGTCATGCTGATTTTCTACTTTAGCTTTAAAGATTTTAAACTTATCAAGTGCTTCAGACTTTTCACGTATGGGATAGATGTATCCATAGCGGGAAAAATCATTAGTGAAGGCAATGAAATAATTATAACCATCCACTGATCTTACATTAAATGGACCACAATATGAATTATTTCTAATAATCCTGAACTGCGCTTAGCTCCATCCTTTTTAATTTTTTTTTTGCAAATTTCCCCTTAATACAGTCAACGCATTGATCTAAGTTAGAGAAATTTAAGTTTGGAAGTATCTCTTCTCTAATGAGCCGCTTCATCCTCCCTTTCGAAATGTGACCTAAGAGAAAATGCCACAATTTCGATGAAGTCTCAATATTTCTCTTTCGCTTATGGTTGACATCACTTACATTTTTCACATAAGAATTAATACTTATAGAAGAATTAATACTTAGAGGCAATAAGTAAATCTGATCATGTAAAGGGGCATGACCAATAATCTTATTGTCAAAACTTATTACACACTTGTTATTCCCAAAGTTGCAGGAATAACCATCACAATCTAATGATGAAACAGACATCAAGTTTCACTTAAGCGACGGTACATAAAGAACATTATTTAAATGAAGTTTGAAGCCACTACTAAGTTCTAATGTGAGATCTCCAACAACCTCAACTTCAGCTTCAACTCCATTTGCAACTCTAATGGCGCGAATCCCCTTTCTTATAGTCCGCACGCCACTTAATCCCTGTGAGGAATTAGTAACATGAATGGTTGCACCGGAATCAATCCACCATGTACTTAATGGAAAATCAACATAAAGGGACTCATCAATTATAGAAATAAAGTCATCATTATCGTTTTTGATGCACAATTCCTTAAACTGATCATAGTGCTTCTTAATGTGTCCAAAACCCTTGCAGTGATGGCATTTAGGACCCTTAGACGAAGATGACCCATCATTCTTTGGAACAGGTTGATGAAGCTTCTTATTTTTCTTTATTTTCTTAAAAGGGACGATCTGCTTACTTTTGCCCTTATTCACCTCGTGCCTAATGAGGTTGGCAGAATCGCCCTTCTCAGATCTTAGCCTCTCTTCCTCCTTACTGCACTTTGCAATTAGTGTGGGAATATCCCACTTTGCGTCACTGCCATTATAGTTGATCTTGAAAGGATCAAACACTGAGGGCAACAAAAGCATGATATGGTGAAGCAGGGTCTCATCATTAAGAGGGCACTTCAAGTCATTGATCTTATCCCTTAGGTCAACAAGGCTCATGATGTGCTCCCTAACACTGCCTTGCCCATCATAATTAGTGTTCATTAACTTAGACAGGAGGGTGCTAGCATCAGTCTTAGTGGAGCCTTTGAACTACTCAACCTCGTCCATAAAGTATTTGGCATTTTTGGGATTCTTCTTAATAGCTCTCCTTATTGCTGGGTTTATGGTCTGCTCCATTATCATGAGGGCCACCTTGTCTGATCGCTCAAACCACTCCTTTTCTTTCTCATAGGTAGCAGTGCACTCAGGAAGGGTAGTATCATTATTCCCTTGAGCAGTAGGAGCAACAGGAAGATCCTCCCTCATGGAGTGGTCTCGATCCATAATGTATAGGACCAAGCCAATCTGATTCTTCCAGGTGGTGAAGTTGTCTCCTCCAAGCTTCTCTATGCCATTGACATAGCTTATGACATTGGAAGGAGTCAAGTTTGAATGAAACAATTTTAATCAGTAATGATGACAATAATGAGCAACGAATTTAATCTGCGTTGGCTCAATTAAAAACATAAATAAACAACTTTGCATCACCGTTGGGAAGAAGCAAAGGCAAATGACATGAATTAATTTTGCATCACTTTTGGGCAGAAGCAAAATAACTTAAAGCTTAAGTAAAATATTTATGGACAACCAATTAATAACAAAGTTGGTCAGAAATTAATTATGTGCCCAAATAAACATGAAATAATTCTGAATAAATTTCATAATGGTTCTATTTACTCAGAATATTATCACTTAAAACTAATCAGGTTAGTTATGCTATGCAAACAGTAATTTAGCATAATTAATTACTTATGGAAGTTAAATAGCAGAAAGGATAAATATTAAAGGCAAAACTGTGAGTGGGCTGTGAAAAACTTAAAACCAGCCCAAACTCAAATTCAGCCCACAGCCGGCCCGTCTTCGCCTTGGCCTAAAAGCTTAGGCGGCTCAATTCTACTCGGCCCAAGCAGCCCATTACGCGTGCGCAGTGCAATTGATGGCCTAGGCACAAATGCTCGGCCTGGCCCGCGGCCAGTGCGAGTCTAGCTCGCGAAAGGCGGCCCAGCAACGGACTGCGGCAGATCCACGTCCCAGCAGCGGCCTGTGCGAGCCTAGCGGTGGAAAGCAGCCTAGCAGCAGCTTAGCCTGGCAGCAGCTCGGCCTAGCAGTGGCCCGCGCTCGTAGTGGCAAAGCCACGGCCTAGCTTACGGCATGCTAGCGGCCCATGCAAGCCCAACTCGCACGCGGCCAGCTCTCCCTGCACCCGTTTGGGCCTGGAGCCCAGCAGCCAATGGCTGGGCTGCCATTTTGGCCCAGCGGCGCACGCTGCGCTCCACCCGCCTTAATCTGAGTTGTCCATCTTCATCCGACCGCGGAGCGCGCGTTGCGGACGGACAAAACTACGCGTGGCCGCCCCTCCCCCCCGGGAACCCTAGCTCATTCTTCCCCTTTCCTGCAGCCACTCCCCTTTACCTCCCCTCTTCTCTCCTCTCCACCTCCGGTCAGATCCACCGCTGGTTAGCCGCGCCGCCGCCCTGCCTCTAGCACCTCCGTAGGCCCTCACGCTGGTGCGCGTGTGCGACCAAGTCGTGTGACGCACCGTCGGGGGGCTCTGCTGGAGCGCTTCATCATGATGGGAGCGTCGCAGTGAGCGCATCCTGCGGCTCCAGCGGGGCCCGCCCAGCAACGGCGGCGCTGAGTCAACTGACAGCTTGCCGTCCGGGTTCGCGATGGAGGCGGACACGGCGAAGGCGGACGCGTTGCTCGAACTCAGCTGCTCGAGGGCACCAGCCTAGCTGCTTTGAGGTGCACGCGCAGTGATGACTCTTGTCGCGTGCGCCTCGCTTATGCAGCTGGTCGGGGAGGTCCACGCCGATGGCCATGCGCGGCGGTGCTCATGCGAGGTAAGTTTTCTCATTCTCGGGTTAGGGTTAGGGTTTCTGATGGTGAAACATTTGGGGATTTGCTCATGGGATTCAAAATTCACCTATTCCCCTCCTTCTAAATGCTTATGCGCGGCTCAATTTCATGATTTGAGTGCTAATTGCGTGAGATTTAGCTTAATAGTAGGGAAATTAGGGAAAAACAGAGATGAACCCTAACCCTAATCACTTAATTGACATGAAAAAGGGCTTAATTAACTTAAATTAACCATGAATTAACCTTAATAGTACACTGATAGACATGATTAAGATCTAATCCAGCCTTAGATAACTTAACAGATCAAGATTGCAACTAAACTTGAGCTTAACTGAGGGAAATTAGATCTTAATTGTAATTGCCAGTGTCTAATTGGCTAATTTAGACATGTAATTAGGCACACTAACATCTAATCCTGAACTAGAACAACTTAACAAATCAAGTAAAAGTACGAAAACTTGAACTTAGACAGGCTTAGGGTTCATGCTATATGCGATTTGGCTTAACTGATAACAAATGTAGGAATCTACATTATTTAGATTAACAAAACTAGGACCTTAACATCTAGAACATGAACACATCTTAGTAAAAGGTTAGAAGCACAACTAGCAGCAACATTGTGTTATAACCCAGCCATTGGAGTCGGGGACGAAGCTGTGGATCCAGTCACCGTAGTTGTACTAACTCGTAGGAGATCGCGTTGACCCTTTGGCCTCGACCTCGTTTTGCCAGAGAGATGACTGTAGGACGGCGGTGGCCTTCAGATGGCTCCAGCACCGCCGGGATCGGGATGGCAGTGTTGGGTGGCGTGCGTTAGTTTTGGAGTACGTTGGAGTGACAAAATCAGACGGGCCACGCTCCTTTTATATGGCACTGGGTAATCTGGGGCCGCAACCACGAGTTGGTTGTGCCTCCGATCAAGGCGTGAGGTAGCGCATCGCGAGTCCGAGAGTCCTGGGTGTTTTCCTTATTCCCTTCTTTTTTCTCAGCCTTTTTGACCACCTCTAAAAATTTCCAACACCATTACCACCCCTACCAACCATATGACTCATGGGAAGAAGAAATATTCATTGAAGCATGTTTGTTTGGAAATCTATGTCATTCTCTCAGCCTTAAGCAGTGAGGTTTAATTTAGGGTTGGGATGTACTCCCTCCATACCTGGAAAGGAAGTCGTCCTGGGCCTTGACACCATTTTCTCAAAGCATGTCGCTGAGGCCGTAAGATGGACTACATGGACGCGTTTGCCCCTAGAGAATGTTTTAGCTGCCTGCTCACCCACTTCGTTTCATGCGCCGCTCGTTCACTCGCCCGCTAATCGCTCGCCTCCCTTAATTGCGCGCATGCTCGCCTCCCTTCCTCTCCCGTAGCATGTTCACCTCCCTTCATCTCCCGCAGCACACGCTCGCCGCTCACTTCTAGTTAGGGTTTAGATGTTCGCGCCTCTCTTCCTTGCCGCCCAGCTGGAGTCCGATTCTATGAAGGTTGTTCGCACCATGGAGGAGGCGCTGGAATTAGAGGTCGCGTCGGACTCGGAGATGAAAATGGACTCAGAGATGGCGTTGGATTCGGAGATGGCGCCGGACTTCGTCGAGGTGGTGCCGGACTCCGTCGAGTCTTCGTGCGCTCGCTACGGCACGTTCCACGCCAACGACGATGATGGAGAAGCTTGAAATGAATGGTGAAACCATAATTTTGCCTGAGCACGTTCAGAAGAAGTTGGACGAGCACATTGAGAAGATGAAGCAAGGCATCATGGAAGATCTAAAGAAAGATCAGTAAGGTTACATGTCTCATTCATTTAACCTAAGATACATGCATCTCCTAATTTGCTTCTTCTAATTTGCTGCATAAACTAACTTGCATCTTCTAATTTGCAGGGAGACTAGCAATGGCTTCAGCTAGCAAGGAAGCTTCACATGAGATTTGCAATGGCAGCCGATCTTCTCTCTCTAGTTTTTCTTTTTGCATGTGAGGAATCTTGATGTTGTTGCATCCTTTAACCTTCATAGCTTCCTTCAAAACACTCTGAAGTGTTATAAAAATTCTGTTTGCTTTGCGTGGCAAATACTCTATGAATGCCTACAAAACATGTGTTGAAGAAATGAATCAATGAGTACATTAGTTGTTCAAGAAACAATGTAACAAGTGAACAATTGATCCATTTACCAGTTGCACGACTGGAACTAGATCTTTAATTGTTTTTGCATCCTTCTTGTATTGAATAGCTTGAATAGCTTTAAAAACCCCAAGTCTAGAATGTTAAAATCCGGAGAATTGGATGGTTGACAAATTAGCCGAATGTCAAACCCATCTTGCTTAGCAGCCTCACAAAAAAAAGGATCATCCACTTTTGAATGAAAAGGTGCATTATCTTGTTGTTTGAAAATTGGCTTGTTCACATCTTCTCTTGGCCATTTGGCTCGAATGGCAGGCAAAACTCTATTTACCATGAAATCTCTGATCACATCCCTTGTGATTGAAGTTATTAGCTTGATTACTTGCTCTCCACGGAGACGATTTTGACTTCTTCTTACAGCATGTTCATAAGTGACAAGTGGAAAACAACCAATTTTCCCATAAAAAATACACTCTCCATTCCTAAACCTTGGACGAGCACAAACACACAAAAACATGATCCTAGGGATGTAATTATTGTTCTTACAAGTGTGATGTGGTTCATCTTCCTCTGGTAGCAAGTAGTATTTCTCAGATTTTTGAGAGAGGTAGAACCATTTTTCATCAACGAACACAAAGTCAAAAAAATCCTTAAACCTTGGATCACCAATCAAAACTTGCTCAATCATGTCAACACAGCACTTCAACTGAGTCTTCTTGTTGGCATCAGTGAGGTACGGTTTGATGCTACTAGAGTGGCGCTTAAGCAAACCTTTTTTCAAATACCTTTGTATCCTAGATTTTCTAATACCAAGTTTAGTAGACACATCTTCTATGGTCATTCTTTGCTTGAGAGGAATGTTGCGCAATTGTTCGAAATCAAGAGTGACTGCCTTACGACCACATCTACCCTTCTTTTGACTACGAACCACAACAGGAATGTTATGAGCAAGTTGGTTTTTACCTCGCTTCCATAAGCGTTGAACTGATCGAATGTGTACTCCAAATTGATCAGCAACAATTCTTGTATCTTTCTTGCCTAGTGTCCCATTCTTGCTTGTAGCCAACAATGCTTGGTACACTTGCTTTGTGACTTCTTTTGTCATGTTCTTCCTTCGATGGTTTACTTCAACGAACTATACCCAGGTTGTAAGGACGCTACCGAAATATCTTTTATTGTGAGGCTATATCAGATTAAGTGCATGTTCAGTATTAGCAACAATGCTCTAGAGCAAGTACAGTTATTATTCTGCCATGTGCTCCCCAAGGACCATTGTGTCCCAGATACCCTGGACAAAGTTCGAAAGGTAGTTCGAGACCTTGACTTAGACTACCAAAAGATTCATGCTTGTGTTAATGACTGTGTGTTATTCCGTGGAGAAGAGTACGGGAAGCTGAACGCATGTCCAAAATGTGGGGAGAGCAGGTGGAAAGATACATATTTAGAGTGTGGTGGTGATGGCACTGGTGGAGTAAAGAAGAAGCTCTTACCTCATAAGATACTGAGGTATTTTCCACTTATTCCTCGACTGCAGAGATTATATATGAACGAGACCACATCGGCGCATATGCGTTGGCACAAGGAAGAATTGGTTGAAGATGGGAAAGTGTGGTACCCAGGTAACTCAAAGGCATGGAGGCACGTAGATGCCAAGTATAGTGCATTTGCAAGTGATCCACGTAATGTTAGGGTGGGACTTGCATCGGATGGCTTCAAATCATTTAGGATGTTGAATGTGACTTGCACTACATGGCTAGTGATCCTAATTCCTCATAACCTGCCTCCTTGGTTGTGCTTCAAACAATCCTATTGGATGATATCAATGCTAATTCCTAGGCCTAAATCTCCAGGAATTAACATTGATGTATATTTGCAGCCTCTGATCGATGAGCTTAAAGAGCTATGGGACAATGGAGTTGATACTTGGGATGCGGAAAAAAAAGGAAAATTTTACTTTGCGTGCAATGCTACTTTGGACAATTAATGATTTTCCGGCATATGCGATGTTGTCTAGTTGGAGCACAAAAGGCAGGTTTGCTTGTCCTTATTGTCACAAGGATACTAATTACTTGTGGTTAAAATATGGTTTAAAGCATTGCTACATGGGCCATTGTCATTTCTTGCCTACGAACCACAGGTGGGGGAAGAACAAGGTCAGCTTCAATAACAAGGTAGAAATGAGGGAGACTCTAGTGCCCCTCAGTGGTGCACAAGTAGTGGAGTAGTACAAGAGTTTCGAGCAAGTCACTTTTGGAGCGACTACTTCGAGGAAGAGGAAGCAGCGCGATGAAGATAATAGATGGCACAACTGGAGGAAGAAGAGTATTTTCTTTGATCTTCCTTACTGGGATTATCTGCTTATATGCCATAATCTCGATGTGATGCATATTGAGAAGAATATATGTGAGAGCTTGCTAGGGACTATGCTTGATTTGGCTGGTAAAAGTAAGGACGGTGAGAAGGCTAGACTCGATATGCAAGAATTGGGTATAAGGTGGGATCAACATCTATTGTTTGACAATAAAGGAAAATACACTTTGCCACCAGTGTTGTACAAGTTAGGTGATGATCAAAAGGAAATTCTGTGCAATTTTCTTGAAGGTGTTAAGATGCCCGATGCTTGTGCCTCAAATATCAAGATATGTGTTGATGTCAATGGTTTTAATGTTGCTGGACTTAAAAGTCATGACTACCATGTTATATTAAAAAAACTTTTACCCTTGGTGGTGCGCCAAATATTGCCTGAAGTAGTAGTGATCCCATTGATCGAGCTCAACAGGTTTTTTAGTTCGATATGTTCAAAGGAGCTTGAGGAAACTAAGATGAAAGAACTTACCAAATCGATTGGAGAGACCCTTTGTCGGCTTGAGATGATATTCCCTCCAGCATTTTTTGATATTATGATGCCCTTACCAGTTCATATTGCTTGGGAGGCTGAACTCGGGGGCCCTGTTTCCTATAGATGGATGTATCCAGTTGAGAGGTACCTATGTACCCTTAAAGGCTATGTGAGGAACAAAGCGTGCCCAGGGGGTTCAATAGCAGAGGGGTACATCTCGGAGGAGTGTCTTACATTTTGTTCTCAGTTCTTTGAAGGTGTTAGTACAAAGCTAAATCGGCCAGAGCGTCAAGAAAGGAGCACTGTTAGTGAACCACCTGCTAGTCTAAGTGTTGACGCCAAAAATCGGATGACAACTCTGGCTCCTGCGTCGGACACATGACCAGGGAGAATCTGCTTAGCTCCTATTCGGGTTATCGCCCTGGTACAGTTCGCGCGGCGTGCCAGTAAATTTGATCTGTTGATTGACAAGGAAGAAAAGATATCAAATTCCAAAGATTTGATCGGCTGAAGTTCCGATCTATTCCAAAAGATGTATCAGCGAATCAGCCGATTTGGTGTAAGTATGACCGGCTATTAAACAACCGACAACCACGTGGCAATGGTAAAAGAAACTACTGGAGTAACCTAAACAATGCTACAGGGACAACACTTGGAACAATTCTAATCAGCTCTATTATAATAAACAAAATATTGATATAGCCGACAGTTCGTGTCTCAAGCTGGATAACTGGTGATAAAAACTAAAATAACAGGAAAAACCCTATAATTCTAGTAAATATTGATAACTGGTGAATAAATCTAAACGAAACAATAGCGATGTGCCCGAAGTTAAAGCTTAGATATTACTCGATACATGGAACTTACAAATTGGTTGAAGGTCATGTTGATGCAGCTCTACCAACTTCGCACGAACTCGTGAAAAAAAAGGGATTTGGCGAAGTCGCCGACTTGAAAGTAAGGTTACGTGAAAAAGTAGATTTGTGTTGATGATTGTTGTGTTGTTTTACAAGCCTTACGAAGCACCTATTTATACCCTGCTACAATTGATTTCCTAACCGACTATGATTTTATCTCTAATTTAAAATAACTAATATTTGCATATGGATATAACTCGCATCGGAGTCAAACACTAATCAACTTTTCTATGGGCCAATCCCCGCCTTCATCTTGTCACCGCCTTGGCCCATTTAGGCCCATATCGGCCAAGCTGCTCTGGCTCCCAATCGGCCAGTCCTCATCGACTCCCTTGGCTAATCGGCCGAAACACTATAGCTCTATCGATCGATTTCCCCAGCCACAGCTTCTTGCTTATCCACATCGACCACTTTTTCTCTTCTTTACGCCGACCCTAACATGTGTCAAAAACCGGCATCAACACGAAGTCTATTTGCGAGCATGGACTTCACTAGAAAGAAAAGTAGTCATAGGCACAATATGGAGATACCTTCTCCTGATGACTTACGCAGGATGAGGCACTACATAATATCCAACTGTGATGAGACCACTCCATGAATAAAGTAAGCTACATGTAATCCTATGTGTTTTTTATATTGTGTTCACTATTTAACTGACATAAGTTTATTGTTTCATCAGGGAGCACATGGACGAATTGAGGAACACCGACTCGCATAATGTTGATAGAAGGCACAAGGTTGAATTTGTACAACGGTTCGAGCGTAAAGTGAGTCATATATATTTTTGTTCAATTTTATTCATCACACTTGAATATATTTGTTCGTAACATATTTTCCAAACATTTCTAAGTGTAGATCAGGAACCTACATGCAGAGGGAAAAGCAGACGAAATGATTTATTCTCTATCTCGTGGTCCAGAACAAATAGTTAGTGTGGGGAACAGGTGCTCCATCAATGGGTTTTTCTTCTGAACATCAGATGTAGAGAAAAATCTATCAACACAGAATAGTGGTGTTGTCGTCAAGGGCAATGATGGCATGGAATGGTATGGAGTGATTTAAAAAAAATCATCATCCTTGATTTTCCTAACCAACATGAAGTCACATTGTTCGAGTGTGACTGGTATGATATTCCTGCACCAACTAAGAGCAAATCCAGAGGGTACAGTAAAGATAAATTTGGGATTATCGATATTGGTACCACTCAGTTTCGCTACTCAGATGATCCATACATCTTGGCAACACAAGCGGAGCAAGTGTGTTATGTGAAAGGCGGGAAGAAAAGTACTAAATTGTGCAGTGTTCTCAAAATGAAACCTAGGACGCTGTTTGCCATGCCGGAAGCTGACGACAGTGTTGGTGATACCAATGTGGACTCGGTTATCACAGGAGTGGAACAAATTAATGTTGAGGACCAGTAGGAGGCTTTGACAAACTGGATTAGGTCAGACGTGCAAGGGTTAACTGGTGATGCATCTGTACTTCAAAAGGTGGTGCCCATGCCTAAACCGGATCGTGTGGACATGTCAGAAGACAAAGATGATTCTGATGACACCTACATTGGTGATGGAGTTGTTGCTCCAGTCAATATACTTGGAGAAGATGAAGATATTTTCTTTGTGTAATTTGGAGTTGCAAAGTTTACTTCGTGAACTAATGTGCATTTGATTTCTGGAAAACATTAAGATATTATATATACCATGAACCATGAACTTTATCAAATGTTAAACCAGACGAGATAGAGCTCCCATACATAAAAATTACTTAATTCATACGAATTGCATTTGGTTTGATATATTAGGTGCATGGCTTTCATGTTACAAAAATAAAGCAGAGGCATCCATTACTTCTACATCAACTAGCATGTTAGCAAAATAAACATGGTTCATGCTTCTCATGTTACCAAAATAAAGAAGAGGCATCCATGACATGATCAACTAACATAACTCTTATAAGTAAGAGTACTGATACTTCTACATCAACAAAGACTACTCCCTCCTCAACATTAGTCGTCCTTGCCTTCCACAGTGTAGAAATGGCCCTTCCGCAGCTTGCGCTTGATAGCAACGTGAACCTCTTCTATCTTCTCTCGCACCTGACATTTTCGAAGGGGGTTACTTAGCATGTGAAAAAGATCAAGCGCAAGTTACTTAGCATGTGACACTATGCACATGTATCTATAACTGTACAATGTACTCACATAATTGTGTTGGTAACTTGCAGATCTATACGATGACTACAGGGAAGAAACACTAAAAACATACTCTAAATGGTTAAGGCAGAAAGGCCTTATGAGAGATATTTGCAAATCCTTTTTCCTCTGAACTAATTCTTATTTTTGATGAAAATTGTACAATCCTATAAGTGCACTTGTTTTTCATTTGTTCAGTGGCTTATAATAGAGGTCAAGCAAAGCCTACAGAAGTACGTGATGAGAGCAATGGTAGTAGCACCACGTCGCCATCACAATGGACAACACATGCTAGGAAACCAAAGCAGACAATAGGATATAAAAGCTTCACACCTTCTGCAGTTTTTTATGCTCTTATTGGGCATGACTTAATGTAAGTTTATATTTTTTGATTGTAAGTAGGTGGCAAGAAAATGGGCCGAGGATGCTTGAAAGGGCTAGCTGCGATGGCTAAGAGATCAAAGACTGGCTCACAGAAATTGAAAATCAAATTTTTCAAAAATGTGGGTGGTCCCTGTGGAGATAATAGACGTACCTTTGTGGATGAGGTTGTTCTGTTTACAAAGCAGAAGGCTCCATTAATTGGAGTTAGAAATTGGAAAGATGTGTGTCAGCATGTCAAGGATGATATCGCATAATCTGTAATGGTATGTCAATGGCCACCTCATGCTGCATTATAATGTTATATATTAGTCTTCTTCCCTCTATTTTCTTAGAAACAAATATTTTGAATGTAGCATACAAAACAAGTTTTCTTTCCTAATAGGATCATCGGGACCTTGAGACCACTAAGAGTCCGAACAAAAAGATATGGAAGGTTGCTAATGAACGCTACAAAAGTTGGCGATCCGTTTTGCATTCTACATACAAGGCATACGATAGTTATGATGAGAGAATGACACATAAGCCTGAACACATAGACATTGTGGTGTTGCACTATTTGAACATGTACTTTGGAACTAAGGACTTCAAGGTACGCCCTCTTTTGAAAGTAAAAGAACACAATCATGAGTTCAACTTTTCATCGTTAACCATTACTTTATGGGATGACTGTGAAGAGTAGGAGCAGCATGAACTCTTCGAATCGCAGCCAACTGAGAACAAATCACTCGGGGGGTTCCAAACCTTTCTCGCAGTGGAGTTGGGAAAAGGTAAAGATTTGTTTACTTATTCTCAACTTTCAGTACATTACACAATGATATATTAATGGCGTTTATTGTTGCAATCATAGAGAGATCCATTAACTGGTGTTGAGCCACCCCTTTTGGAACTTTGGAAGACTACTCACACTAGGGAAGGAAGATGGACAAATCACCTGGCTGAAAGTATTTATGTGAGTACTGAGTGCTAATTTGATCATAACATTGATTCAGCATTACAAGCTATTTTTTGGTATGAAAACATGACCAAATTAATGTTACAATTAATTGTTTCTTGCCATCAGACTAGTACATCCAGAAAATTATCTCAAACACAATCAGATGAAGAAGAACAAACAAGTCACACTTCTGGACCTGCTAAGGAAGACCAAGTTTTTTAGGAAACGTACATGGAAACAACAGGAGCCAAATATAGCAGGTCACATGGCCATGGTTACTTGTCGAATCCAAAATGAAAGTAGGAAGCCCTTCAGGAGAGAATGATTCAGGAGAGAATAGAGAGGCTCGAAGAACAAGAACGTTAGTTACAGGAAAAAATGCAGAAGCATAAAGCTGAAAAGGAAGTAGAGATAGAACAACTTAAAAGCCTTATTGTCTGGCTTTACTGCAAGAGGTAACCAGAATATAATTTGTGCATGTTAATTTCTGTTGTGTTCTAAATTTGCATAATGTCACTAATATCTAGCCTCCCCTCTTTTAAAATCCGTAGTGTACAACAATAATACAACTGAAGTTGATGCTAGGACCACCGAGGATAACATTGATGCAAGGCCAGTACTGGACAGCTAAGAAATAAGGAGCCAGGTATCGACAATAATTTGTTATGATTGAAAATATATATACATATGTCGCTAATCTCTTGCCTGCCCACTTTTAAATTGTGCAGCATACCCCTCAAACCAACAATAATACAACTGACGATGAAGCTGGGAGCACTGAGGAAAACCTTGCTGCAACACAAGTAGTGCATAGTCAAGAAACATCAAAACCAGGTAACAACATCGAACAAGCATTCCAATCATGATGGTTTTTTGCATTAAATTTCAGCTAACATTGTTCCAAGAAACTTTATTATGATCCAGAATGCTCCAAGCACCATTGTCACAACTGAAAAAAGCACTTTGGCACCAACCAGAAATGCTAAAACTGCCAACGTTGCAAAGAGTCTGTTCAATGAGAATCGCGGTAAAGGTGCAGGAGCTGTTGCAGGATCCAGATTCATTAGTACACAACAGCTTATATCTGGTGCTAAAACATGAGTAGGCAAAAAGAAAGTACAACAGGTACGAACTGGAATTGTGCTTTCAATATTGTTGCATATTGATTCCAAGACAAAGTAGCTTCACAAGTTTTAATTCACTTGTTTATTTCTCTTCGCTTCAGCAGGCCAGTGAAGCCACAGAGGGGCAATAAGACTCAAGGTTGCCTATAGGTTACAAGCAGACCTTCAAGCAAAGTTGATCATCATAAATCCTGGGAGTGATCAAGATTATAGATGCGTACGAATAATATAGGTGTTCTACATACTTTATTATTGGGAGTCATGTGGATGAATGGACAAGAGTATTTTCATATGTCGAATATTCTGTTTTATCATGAATGGTGTGCGTGTATGATGGATTGATTTAATTAATGATATATATGTGGCATCAATTTTTGTTTTGGATCTTCCGTTGTATTAAACAATATGACGACGACATATTTTCCGTTGCGATATCCATTGAGCGTATAACCACGACCCGTACCGTGTTGCACTATCCTGTACGCATATAACCACGACATATTCTGTTGCGATATGGTTGATGCATATAACGATGGCACGTACCTCGTTGTGATACCTTGTAAGGATATAACGACGCTTTCTCGTCCTTGCGATATCCATTGAGCGTATAACCACGACCTGTATTGTGTTGCACTACCCTGTACGCATATAACCACAACATATTTCGTTGCGATATGGTTGAAGCATATAACGACAGCACATACCTCGTTGTGATAACTTGTCAGCATATAACAACGCTTTCTTGTTGTTGCGATATTTGTTGAGCATATAACAACGACACATGATTCGTTGCGCTACCCTGTATTTGTAACACGTCGACATATTTCGTTGGGATATGGTTGACGCATATAGCAACGACTAATATTTTGTTGAGATATCCTGTTAGCATATTGCAATAGCATAAATCTCGTAATACAACAACATTCTTGCGTTGTATTAATGCTTGTTTGCAAAAGCGCAATGTCGTTGCAATAGCCACTATAGCAACGACGCCTACTGTTGCAATTACCAAAATTGCAACGACAATGGGCATTATAATTTCCACTGATTGCTATGACACATGTCGTTGTAACAACTCACCCTTATGCCTACGCCTTCCTGTGTCGTTGTAATACCATATTACAACGCAAGTTTAAGCAACGACATCATTTAAGGCAACGACAAAAAATCATCGTAATAGCTCGCTATTGCAACGAAACGACCCGTATTGCAACAATTTTGTGCCATGGCGCTAGTGACAAAACCTTGTAGGATCAGCATCTTCTACCTCACCGTTCTTCTATGCCTGCGATTGACTTGGAGGCCTTGTTTGCTGGTTCCTTAGACGCTAACACATGGTTGGTGCCCTCTACCTCGCACATCCAGTATTGGCAACACTAGTGCGTGCCATCGTCCCCGACTGTGCGAGCGAGCACCCTCGATGCATCACCATCTTTGTCTTTGGTGTCCTCCTATATGCGTCACCATCCTCTCGGTGCCTCCTCATGCGCCCGCGGCTTCATGTGCGGCTCCCTCATCCTCGGCAACTTTGCATGCTACGTCGACCACGGCTACTCTATGCATGGCATCCTCGACCATGGCTACTCGTCCTTCTACTCGGCTACCTCAACATCGGCACAAAGGGCTATCATCTGCATGAGTTACTCGCCGGTTTTCTCTCCATTCACAGCATCCACACCGCACCAGCGTTATCACTATGGGAGGATGTCGGTTCGTCAGCTTTTTGCCTTCGGCTTCTTCTCCAGTCTCACCATTTGCGGTGCTCTCGCTGTGACTGTGGGGGGATGTTAGAGTATATTTGTTAGTTGTAGATATATGTATCGTAGACTGCCATATGTATCCGGGGGTGCCTTGCCCCCCAAGTCATATACTCAATATATACCGGCCAAGATGCTCAATGCAATACAATCAATCTATTATACCCAATTCTATTCCTTCCTACAATTAGCAACTATCAGGGATGTTGTTCAAGGGTGAAAGAGATCGCTGTGAAGCTCAACAGAGCTCAGGCTTCAAGCACAGGTGTAAGCTGATGGTAAATGGTGGTGATGCAGAAGGTGTCTGACACGGGCTAAAGTAGAATAGTCTAGATCAAGGGAGGATGGCTGGGACAAAAAATTCATGAGCGGCAGGTCTATTGTGGTGAAGGCTACAAGAAGAAAGACTGGATGAAGAGGTGAGCTGGATGAGGTGAATAGCTCATGCCATGACCTTTAGGAGCGATCAAACATCACTTTCTATTTTATCTCCTAAAGAACGACCCAACAGCAACGCACTACGATGTCGTCGTCTTCTCGGTGACAGACACCGACATCAGTTCGTGCCACCCCGTGCCACTTTCTCCTTCAAATTAAGCTGCCATTATACGCCCCTACGCTGCCCTAACATGGCTTCTTTGAGGAACTCATTGTGACTCCCCCGCCGTCTACACATGCTACCAGTTATCCTCCATGACCAGTGGCTAGTGGCACCCCGCCCACAACCCGCCATCACCACCTGCTACCTTGCCGCTGTTGATTTCTCTCTATGACTAGTCACACCAGAGACAAGCCCCGCTATCATTACCAGTGGAAACCCATAACATGGAAGCCCTGAACCCCAACCCTAGTATGGTAGCGAGTGAAGGAATAGAACGCGGGTACCTAAGGATTGATGAGAGGAGGAAGAAGGCTGTCGTGGGCTCTGTTAGTATTTAGACCCGGCAACCTACTGAGGGGGTGCCCGAGGTAGTGTTTTGGTTGGTGGGGCTCGTTGAGATCAAAAACTTGAAGGTAAATGCAAACACACGATTTAGACAGATTCGGGCTGCTGAATAGCATAATACCCTACGTCATATGTGTTGGTTGTATTGGACTACTTTGGAGGGGGTCCCTGCCTTGTTTTATATACACTGGGAAGGGTTACGGTCGGTTGGTTACAAGAAGACTAGTCGGATATGACTAGAGAAGTCCTACTCTTATTATAACGAGTATTTTTCTAATCCTCGACTACTTCTTATCTTTCCATGTAGATCACGCCATCTTGTGCCATGGTCTCCATGTCAGATGCATCTTGGTGTCTAGTCCCATATTTGGGACTGTCCAAACCTTCTAGTGGGCCCATAGATGTATGTGCTCAAGCCCCATTTATGTGAACTTGTAATCTTCAACCTTGAATTTATTGGAAGTGCGACGAAAGTCGCACTCCATATGGAGTAGCACACGAGCCTTAGGTTGAATCGAAGAATCAGGCTGTCGGTCCATCTGTAAATCACTTCACTTTTCCCTTAAAACTTGGAGAAAGAACTTTTTTGTCAATGGAGCCCCTCTACTCATATTTATAGGCTCCAAGAGGTGCTTTTGTGAGGGAATCTTCAAGGAATATCCCATAACCGACCTAAACCGCCGCCATGTGGAAGTTGGAGATGAGAGGAGACAACGGCGGTTTGGTCGATCCAGGTCGAACCCCTGGTTTAGCCGACCCCTTGTGGGCCCCCCTCACAACCGCCTTTCTCCGGGTGACTGCTTGGTGCGTCCTAATGGCGGTTGTGTGTGTTATCCGGTGGATTGAGGTGGTTGTGGTAGTTTGTGGGCTCTTCAATCCATGGGATGCACACATAGCAACCTCCCATTGGTCAGAAGCGTGTTTCATTGATCCATAGAGGGTGCTTTCTCCATCCTTTTGTGTTATTTCACCTACAACCAAATATTCTCCAAGGACAAGTGGAACTACATTATTCGAAACCAAATATGCGTGTAAGAAATACCATTCTTCCTTTATTCTTGAGTATATTGACGGTCATATTTGGTTCTTAACGACCGTCAACAATGGCATCATAATTCAAAGTGTAGAGAAAGCTCCCCCTACATATGTGCATATAAATCTTGAATTCATTTTTCTCACATATGCATGGATATGGAAAATTTGGGTAGTCTCCCCTACAAAATGGAAACTGAGGCAACAAGAGTAGATATATCCAAGAATATTCAACAACAATAACCTTGAATAATAAGCCTCAAATTTCCAGAAGCAATAGAACACGCAACCAAGATAAAAGAGATAAGGACATAAACATAGTTCACCACATATTACAATAACAAGTTCTAGTACCAAGCAAGCCACACAAGTGAGTGCATAATTATTACAAAACCAAGTCCATGATGTGCAAGCCACAAAATGCAAAGGTCCAACACAAATGCAAATTTCAACATAATGCAACACCATAAAAATCATGAGTTCCCCCAGCAAAGGTGAATCATCTCATCAATCACTCCTCCATATATTTCTCTCCCTTTGGCATCAAGTACCAAAAGAAGGAAAACTAGTCATCTTGAGGCAGCAGTGGAGGAGGAGAATAATATGGCTGATGCGGATAGAACTGAGGAGGTGGCCTAGGATCTGGATAAACTGAGGAGGTGGCATAGGAGCTGGATAAACTGAGTAGAAGTGATCAGTGAAGCCCGAGAAAGTGGAGGAAAAAGTGCTGAAGTCATTCTCAAGCCTCTGCTGCTTGTCAACAAGCTGCTGGCAATGCTCCGAAGTGGTCAAGTCACTAAATCTAGCATCCAAAGCCTCTATGTCAGTGTGAAGACCTTCCTGCACATTTCTCAGTCTTTCCATCATAGGCTCATACATAGTGGAGTGAATTTGCTGCCCAAAAGCCTGAAAACTAGCATCCAACTATCCCTGAAAGGTCTGCTACATGGTCTGAAAACCAGTGGCCATTTGCTATCCAAATGCCTCAAATTGACAGTTAAAACCCTACTACATCTGCTGCCCACAGTTTTGAATATTTGCATTCATATCGTGCTTGATAGTGGCAAAGTATGGATCAAAGAAACCAGCTGGAGGTACCCATTGTGGTGCCATAGGTGGTGGTGGAGGAGGCATAGCCTGTGCATCATTACCACCTACACTTCCATCACCTTCACTTGCATTATTGCCTCCCTCACCTTCCTCAACAACATTCCCTCCATTATCCGGAAACGAAGTCAATTCTCTTCCAAGAAATGCTTTATGAATATTAAAAGGCCTGAAAGGTAAGTGAGGAACTTCACATGAGCCTCTAAATCTTATCTTAGACTTGACGAGTGACATGATATATGGAGCAAAATAAATATTGATCTCAAGATTGACCTTCTTGCTTTCAATTTGATCCATTATCAAAGCAATCACATTCACTTTCCTTCTAAACATCACAAGATTAACAAAGTTTCTATGATGTCCAATAAAAGCATCCTTGTTTCCATTTTTAGGGAGAACACTCACTCTAGCAATCTTATTGATAATAGCAGGATGATGCCTAAGTCCACTTGTTTTTCCAAGAGAACATGCAATTCTAGTTCTACGAGGCTCATATAATTGAATAATATCATCAACCTCAAGTTTCAGCCTCCAACTCACTTGGATTTGGATCATAATCAACATCCTTAGGATCATCATCATCTTTTCTCGACCTTTTTGAATTACTTCCCATTTTGATTTTGCAAGTACAAGCATTAAGTTTTGACAACCCGACATAGTGCATCTCTGTCATAAACAAGTCACAAGTATAAGCATTAAGTAAATTGACTAAATAAATGAATCCTCCTTGTGCTACTGTCTCAGCCAAAGCCAAAGTCGACGGTGACTGGCGGACCGTCCGCCAGTCACTGTGCGGGTGCGACCAAGAATAGTAGGTTCCAAATTTCAATCCAATGAATCTCGAGTTTTAGACCGATTTGACCAACCAAATTTTGAACATATCATCTCCACAATACTAGAAACCAGTTCCACCAACCAATTTCATGAATCCATGGATGAATTTTAGATCACATCATCAAACCCTAACCTCATTCAAACTTGAAATCCAAAGAAATAGAGAGGGGATTCAATGAAATACTGAGAGGACATGGTGGAGGATTACGTGGAGTGTCCGGCGACGCGCTCGGATGGTTTGGGGAACACGGCAAATACCTTCCAAGTGGAGGTGTTTTTCACTATCAAGAGCAAGAAAGAGAGAGGTGTGTGGCCTTTTGCTTGGTTGGGAAGGAGGAGGATGGGGACTCCAATAGATAAGGCTTGCTCGGCCTAGGTCCACAAGCCCCCGACAGGCATGGACGGTCCGCCTCAGAGAGTTCGACATCCACCAGTTCCTAAACCGTTTCTGTCAACCTTTTTTATTCAACATGTGCGGATGGTCCGCCTGAAATCCGCGGACGGTCTGTCTTTGAAAACTTTTCTCAACTCAGACTGCCCAGATTCTGTCCAGAATAGTTATGTCTTCAATAAGAGTACTGCAGATGGTCCGCCTCTTACCTGCGGAGGGTCCGCCGTTGACTGTCCAAAATAAACCGAAATCTGGCACTTTGAAATGATTTTGAGATTCAACTTGGGATGATTGCTCATGATTGTTCTCAATACTTCCACTAGCATCAGTAAATCAATCAAAACAATAGTAGGAGTGTCTTGAACCAAAATTCATTAAAATTTTGCATGACAAAGGATGGAATAAAAAATAGCTCAAAAATGCACCTAAAATACTAGTAAGGTAAGCTCATGAATGCAATATGCACAAGCGAACACATGTACTCAGTTTCAAGCCACATTTGAGAAGTCAATGACATTAAGCTTATTCCTCAACTTGCAAAACCGTCGCTCATCCAAAGGCTTGGTGAATATATCCGCCAATTGATCATTTGTACTAATTCCATCAATCTTGATATCTTCCTTGCGCACATGATCTCTAAGTAAATGATGCCAAATATCAATATGCTTAGTTCTAGAATGTTAAACTGGATTGTTAGCAATCTTCACGGCACTTTCATTATCACATAAGAGAGGTATTTCCTTGAAATCCATACCAAAATCAAGAAGAGTTTGCGTCATCCATAATAATTGAGCACAACAACTACCCACCGAGATATATTCCGCTTCGGTGGTGGAAAGAACCACTGAATTTTGTTTTTTTAGGACTACGAAACAAGTGACCTTCCAAAAAGTTGACAACCATCGGAAGTACTCTTTCTATCAGGCCGTGCTTCCTTCCGTCACGCTAGATTGCCCAGTAAAAAGAATGCCTCCCAAGCTATCTGCTACTTTTGCGAATACTCCGCACAACACCGCAGTGTTATGCCAGGTTGGCCTTGCGTGAAGTTTACGCAGTGAGAACACATAGACCGGCCATGCCTCGCCTAATTACCCACCATGTATTTCGAAAAGAAATAGTCTGCCACGTATGCGGCGGCGGCGTCCTTGCCTCCCTACAAAATCGATGTCTTGGTGTGATTTCCGTTCGTCATTCCTCTGAGCCACTCTGGCGGTCTCAATGCCTTCGCCCGAACCCCACTAAGTACCGCTGCACCAGCACGCCCAGCCCTCGCACCCCTATGACTTCACCACAGAATCACCGATGATGCATTTGATACCACGAGTTCTTTTATGTCCTTCTTCCGGTTAGGAGCAGCCACACAAACAAATGCGTCCATCAAAATTTGTTTGATCACTTCCATTTGAAGTCTGCTTAAGTATTCGTACTCAAGAGAATACAATCGTTACAACTTTTTATGTTAAATTTCTTTTGTTTTCTGTCTTCTCTTTTTTATGAGTGTACCAAAAATACTATACATCATCATTTTAGGTCTTTTCCTATGTGTTAGTACAGTACATTAGTACAACTTCATTATAAATAATATGTAAGTTCTTTTGCTTCACATTATTAATTTTCCAAATAAAACCTTTAGCTAGTTTGTGGTGGTATATAACAGTTGTATGCTTACAAATAAGGAGGGGCTGGCTGCCGAAAAGGTGAACAAATTGGATGCGTACACAGCACATGCCGCGTCATCTGAAGTGCTCTATTGTACTGGCGCGGTGTGTGTTCTCAGTTCGGCGCTCAACCAGAAATATCCAGCTCAGCTTGGAAATTAGCCAGATGGGACGTATGTGGTGAATATCAGTCCATCCATCGGCTAGCAATTCAATAATGAGAACAGCACAGTGCATACACACTGAACGCTCTGGCACTGCACCTTTTGTAATCTTGCTAGCCTTTGGATTCTTGCAAATGAATTGGCTCACGCCGACGTAAACGGCGACTTCTGTGTTCATGGTATAGAAGATAAACGAAGAAGAAAACATGCTGGAGCTTTTCCGTGCAGACGACTTCTGCAGGGTCTTAGGAAAATGGGAATGGTCAAAGTCAATGACTTAGCTGTGAGATCCAAATAGAGACACAACAATTTGTGGATGAAGTATTGGATGAAATGACTTAGTTAGAAACTTTGACCTCTAGCTATTTCTATTAGAATATACATATACAATACCCAATAAATTAAATATATTCGATTTTGAAAGAACTTAAGAGAGAAAATTCTATACATGTATCTTATTTCTATGTTTCTAAACTAAATATTTCCACGTGAGACAGATGTTCAAAATTCAAGCGATTAGATGACGATGGCCAGACTTCAGAGTGTAAGCTTTTGTAAGCTTTGTGAACGGCCGGAGAGAGTTACATGTAGTTCGTGTAGCACGCGGGTGGAAAACGGGCCTTTAGTTCTGGTTGGATAGGACCATAGGTCCCAAAAATCCAACCGGGACTAACTATTTGAGATAAAAGGGTGTCCTTTAGTCCCAAGTTAAGACCTCCGTTAGTTCCAGTTGGTTTTACCAACCGGGATAAAAAGGTTAAAAAAAGCCGCTCGCCCGCTGCCGCTCACGCCGGCCCCGCACCCGTGCAGGTGGCGCCTGCGCCTCCCGTGCACGTGGCGCCCGCGCCTCCCGCGTGCCCGTGCCTGTGCCTCCCGCGCCCGCGCCTCCTGCGCTCGACTGCCCCCACGCCTACCTGTGAGAGGGAGAGGGTGGGGGCAAGCATACCTATGCCCCGCACGCCACCGCATCCCGCCTGCGCCTCGCCGCCTCCGGCTGGCTGCCGCTGTCCCGTACCTCGCCCTGCTGCCGCTCCTCACTGCTAGTGAGTGGACAGCAGAGGGGGAAGGGGAGGGGTAGCAGAGGGAGGGGGCGGGAGAGGGAGGGGAGGGGGCGGGAGCAGCGGCAGGAGTGTGAGAGCCAGGAGGTAGCGAGAGGAGGAAGATAAGGTAGGTCGGGAGAGAGAAGAGACAAGGGAGAGGAGGAAGATAAGGCGGAGGCTGGGGGCCGCACGCGTTCCTCCTTTAGTCCCGGTTGGAATTACCAACCGAGATTAAATATTTAGTCCCGGTTGGTAATTCCAACAGGGACTGGGGGGTCTTAATCCCAGTTGGTGTTTCCAACCGGGACAAAACGCTCCCTCGTCCCACTGGCTGTTACAACTGGGACTAAAGGGGGCTTTAGTCCTGGTTGATCTTTACAATCGGAACTAAAGTTCCCCCGTCGGTGGCCTTCAGCGGCTGATTTTTTACCCGATACTAAAAGTATTTTAGTCCCTAGGTCCAAAGTCAACCAAGATAAAAGCTCCTGGATGGAAGGTCAGTTTTCAGTTTTCTACCGTGGCGGTTGAAACTTGAAATCAGAGATAGCAGCAGCCACACGCCCACATCAACACTTAGTCCATGGACGTGGGTACCTAATTAATTAACATACCGAATCCCCATCGATGCAATAATCATTACTAGTTCGTTGTGCCTGCACGCGTCCAATTAACCGTACCGTTGCGTGTCATTCTCTGCAACCCAAAAGCAAATCACATGCAGCGATGCCGGCACGTCCATCCAGCCAGCCGTATTATTGCATATCCAAACCACGAAGGCTCAGTGCATACACACTGAAGGCTCTGGACTGCACCATCTGGAAATCATCTTTGCTAGCCCTTTGGATTCTTGCAAATGAATTGGCTCACGCAAACGTATACACGGTCACTTCTTTGTGTGTTCGTGAGCACTAGTAGAAGCAGCTGGTAGAAAAAGAGGAAAAGACAAGCAATGGAGTTTTTCCTTGCCGACGACTTCTGCGGGGTCTTAGGAAATGGGAACGGTACTGTCAAAGTCAATTTATTAGTTGTGGGCAAACTGAGCGTAGCTCACCTAATACGATTTCTTGTGGTGAACATATCTACTGCTATCCGACTCCTCAACTTTGCACGTGAACTTGCATTTTCCTATATTTATTTCCTGATCTGTATTTGGCGAAATTCTTTCAGTGATAGAAGATGCACCCGTAGGCACTAGTGGTGAGTTTGTTAATCTCAAAGATATGCTGGCTCAATCTCTCGATCGGAGGTACTCATAGGGGTAGAATTGCATGCATATCACTACTAGAGAACTCGGTATTAGTACCGGTTCGTAGGCTGCATATCTCCTGAAAATGCATCCGGGATTAATCCGTCGAGATAAAAGGGGGGTCTTTTATCACGGGTCCCTCAACCAAGATATAAGACCCTCTTTTAGTCCAGGTTTGTAAAATCAACCGGGACTAACGGGGCTGCCACGCCAGGTGCTGGACATACCCCTTTTGTCCCGGTTGGTGTTACAAACCGGGACTAAAGATCGCCTCTTTAGTCACGGTTTGTAAAACAAACCGGGACTAAGTGCGTGCATATAGCGCTATGCAGGCGCCTGCATGGCGCCTATAATTTTGTGCATATCACGTAGCCCTTTAGTAGTTGAGAAGTTTTTTTTATAATGAAATCAATCAAACTAGTATTTAAACGAATCAAACAAGTATTTAAATGAATCAAACAAGTATTTATACAAATACTATACAATTCTTAGCGTACAATATATATATATATACAAATCTAATTAGCGTACGTATTACATATATATATACAAACTAAATCAAACTATATATATCTATGATGATCTTCCCGTCGAGGTGCTGGTAGCGTCTAATTTTCATCCATCGTAATGAAAGTCTCCTTGTGGATTTACCACCTCGTTCACCAGGAATCCAATGAGACCTCCACATATTGCCGCTACTCTTTCCTTCTTCAAGAGTCCCAATTGAATATTCCACATCTGTAATTTAGATACATATATGTGAATTTTACACGAACAATTGTAGAAAATAAATAACTATTAATAGTTTTATTTTACATACTTTAAATTTGTGCTCCGTGGCCTTGATGGTCTTGGGTCCCAATAAATTGTGCATGTGCTTACAGATATAGTAGCTACATAGATTATCATTCCCAGATTACTGTCTTAAGCACTTTAGTGGGGAAAAACAATTAAGTTATTAAATATTCGCGCTATAGAATGTATAAAATGTGCAGACTTCATATGTACCGGGAAGTCTGTTCTCCATGTAAGTTTTTCTTTGAATTGACCTGATTTGTCTACCCTGACGAATTCTCTCCATGCTTTGCGGATTAAAATAATGAAGATATAGTGTTAGGATTTAGGAAACAAAGTCTTGGTACTCCTTCGGATCTCTCCTCAACAAAACGAAGACAGTGATGTGACTTCGATCAATGTCAATAATAATGAGGATCCAGTGGGAGCTGCGGACGTAAATGTTCATATATATTAGAGGTAACTAACATTAATCAGGTAAGGAAAAAAGAAAATGAAAATAAACGGTATACACATACTTACTTGAAGTTGTATGGAAGTAGTATGTGATCCTTTAATTTTTGTCTGTCTAGGGAATTGTATACTGCCAGCAACATTTTATCTAGAAAATCTCGTATCTGAGCTCATCAGAGAGACGTCTAGGGCACCATGATGGTACACTTTGTATATATCCTTGAATTGTAGCCACAGGACTGCCTCGCCTTCGCCGTGAAAATCTATCGGTTTTATCTTAAGGCCCAACGTCTCCCTCTCGTTGAGAGACAACTTCATGTACCATTAATGGAATTCGTACATCTTCGTTGATAGCTTCTTTAGCGAATCAGGGCTAACCATAGGCTTGCCTAGCTCAAAGGTCCATTTCGGTTCACTTGGTGGTGCAGCTGGCAGCTCGACTTTTTTCTTTTTTTCTTCTCATCAACCTTGACTAATGCATGTTCATAGTTCGATAGTAGTGGTTGACTCTTCTTAGCTTGTTCTTGCACCTTGATGAATTTATGTAATTCTCTTCGATCTACTGGTGGTGGCTCCATCTCCCTTACTTTTCTTAATTCCCTCTGTTTCCTCAACCACTCACTAGCTTGCACTTGGATTTTGGTCCAGCGTTCCTCATGAGTCATTGCCTCCCAGCGTTCCTCAGGAGTCACCTTAGGATCCTTTGTTTTCTTCTTACGTTGTCTTGGCTTGGGAGGTGGTAGTCGCGACTTCTTAAATGGTTCTCTTAGTCCCGATGAAGGTGATCGTGAAGGGGTGTTGTTGTCGTCGTCGTTGCTCCAACCACCAGGATGTGGTGGAGATGGAGACCTTGATCATGGAGCAGGTTGTGGTGGAGATGATGGTCTAGATGTTTGAGGAGATGGTCGCTGTTGTGGATTTGCGAAGAGTGGTCTTGAGCTCTTTGGAGGTGCCTCCATGCTGGGGATGATGATGTAGCGTTTGCGTCATAGAATGACCTCGTGAACCACTTCTCCTAGTGTTGTTGACCCGTCGCCTGCTGGAAAGTCGAGCTCTAGGCCTTCAAATTGGCAATCAACGATTCTCTCTACGCCAACACTGGCATAGCCAGGTGGAATCTCCATGCCATGGCATATATGATTTGGCAGGATTGGCAAGGCACTCCCGTACGCCACCTGGATTTATAAAAGAAATGAAGTTCTTAAACTTCAAATTGCCAAGGCACTCCCGAGGCTCCGGTGCATAAATATTATGTATATATACATACCTTAATACTGAGGTTATTATCGGTGTATGCAGCTCACATGTGGTGCGTTGCGTGATGGCATCACAGGGAATAGTTGCTCTTCCACGGGTAATCCTGGCGTATGTGGCTCAGGGAGCCCTGTGGACGCACAACTGCTCCTGAGGTGTTGAGAAGGGCTAGCAACTGCGTCGGCCATTGGACTACTGCCTCCCTCCTGCATTCTTACTTCTACAGATTGCAATTTGGATTCTATCGTGCGCCGCCACCTCTCATCTTCTTGCTCCTTTCTTCGGTTCTAGCTTGTGTACATGTCCAAGTCGCCTCGGAATGCGAACTTCCATGGAACAAGCCCAAACCCTCGGGTACGTCCTGGGTGTTCGGGATTCCGGAGGACCATTGTGAGCTCATCATTCTCTCGGCACACCGTCAACGTCCCATCCTTAACATCTTTAATAATCTTGTCAAGCTTTATGGCCACTTCACGTAATAGCTCATCGAAGACCAGCGTCCCATCATCTGGGTTTATCTTACCTCCATGAGCGTAATACCAATTTTTCGATCGTTGGGGCCAATCAATTGTTCCTGGTACGATACCCCGATCAATCAGACCTTTTTCCATCTGATTCCATTTGGGAATTGCATTGGTGTAACCACCTCACCCTAGCTTATGATGGTACTCCTTCCCCCAGCATTGCCTGTGTTCTGGGCGACCTTGTTCTTACTGTCTTCGATGCTCTTGTATTGTACAAATGCCTCCCGGTGATCCTTACATTGTGGATACATAGTAAAATATGGAGTTCGACCCTTCTTAATGTAGGTGGTATCCAACATCTTCTTGAATGTCTGGAATTGTGTGGCCATCTTCTTCGGTGTCCATGATTTCACATCATTTTCAATATATCCATCGGGAAATGTGAAATATTTCTTAACTTCTTCCCACAGCATATTCTTTTCTGTATCCATGAGCACGTATGGATTAGTCGTTTTGCCCTTCTATTCCCTTATGCTGATGGGCACATTCTCCCTTACGATTGCCCCGATCTGACTCTCGTACTGTGTTGCCACTTTTTCGGGAGCAACCGGCCTGCCCTCTTCTGTGACTTCCATGATGATAGCCTTTTTCTTTTCCAGTCTTCACCTTGGAAGGACCTCGGGGCTTCGGATGATGGTTCGTCGATCCAGAGGGCTAACAGTTCAAGATTCATTAATTAATTAGTACATAGTAATAATGAATAAGATCATATATTATATATAGAGAGAGTTAAAATATGATCTATACCTCATCGGAACCTTCTGCCACGGTAACGTTTTGCTGGAGCTCGAGCTCTTCATTGCCATCTGCAGACAGGTTGAGAAACACGTCTGCCTAGCTACCCTCTTCATCGGTGTACGCTATGGGAAGGTTGGAACTACTATCACCAGCAATAATCCACTCCATTAGATACCTTCTGGTCTCGTCGTCTGCCATCGATCTCAACTACTTTGTACATGAAATCATATATATAACAACCATGAAAACAAATTCATTTCAAATTTTTTTTTGAAATATACAAAATGTAATATACAAAATGTACTATACAAAATGTAATATAAAAAATATAACATACAAAATGTAATATACAAAATGTACTAAATTTCAACTAATTTCTAAAATTTGTACCAAAGTTCAATTAATTTCTAAGCATTAATTATAAGTATACAACTATATTCCACAAACAATTGCAATGATCCAAACGGGGTCTAAATGTATACAAAATTTATTTTGTATGTAATCTACCAAATTTCAAAAATTAATTCGAGGGGACGGCCGGAGTTGGGGGGGTGTGACGGCGATGAGGACACGTGGCTACGATGGGGGAGGCGGTCGGCCGGCCGCTGATGGGGACGGCTGCGACGACGGGGAGGAGGTGGCGCTGGCGCGCGATGAGGGGCACGCGCGGAGGTCGCGGCGACAGGGATGGATGCGCCGGCGGCAGCGACGGGGACGGAGGAGGAGGCCGGCGATGTTTGCGGGTGAAGATGATCGTGGCGGCGACAGAGACGAAGGAGGCTGGCAAATAGGATGGGCCGGCGGCGGTGACGGGGAGCGGCGACGGCGGAGGCCGGCGACGGGCGGGACAAGGACGACGAGAACGAGTGAAAAATTCACTGAGTGTTGGGTGCGGCGGGTGTAGAAGACTCTTTAACTTTTATACAGGAACCCCCTTTTTATCCCGGTTTGTAACTGAAATCGGGATTAAAGGACATTTAACCAAGGTTTCCAATACAAACCGAGATAAAAGGGGGCCTTTTATCTCGTTTTATGATCACTCGCGATAAAAAGCCCCCCTATATCTCGGTTTATGATCAACCGGGATAAATGGGTACTTCGAGGCGGGAATCGAAAAGTACCCTTTTATACTGGTTCTACTTTATAACCGGGATAAATGGGGGCCTTCTCCTATTTTTCATCTCCCGACTAATTTTTGGAAATTTATTTCTTTTTGCTTCTATTTGGAAATTTATTCTATTTCTTCTCATCGGTGGAACTTGTAGTCATCAGATGTCGCCGGGTTTCGCTGGATCTCATGAAGCAAAAATTAAAACTTTACATATTTCAAACATGCAAAAATATATTTAATTAGCAATTATATTTACAACTCATTAATTATACACTAGTTATATTACCTTCTTAAATAATTATTTTACTGCATCATTATCATCTATCATTAATCCCAGAGGGCAAACAATCTGTATAGCTTCATATGTTGTGGATGGTAATTCATTATTCTCGGGAAGAATCTTCTTAAGAATTTTCAATATCCCCTGAAATGCCTTATCGGACATACCATTTTTGACCTTCCATTGCATAAATTCTAGTGTGGTACCCAGCTTTTTATGGCCACCCTGGCAATCTGGGCATAGTAATTTCCTGTGATCATCATACGCTGCAACTTTGATGCTTCCTTATGAGTTTTGCAATCTCTGTGTGCATCCCTAAGCACCTCACCAAGGTCATCAATATCGCAAACTCAAATATGGCTGAAAGTTTACATAGAAATACACAAATTATTTAGCTCATATTTAATTTACAAATAACTAAACTTTTAAAAAATTCAATATTTCCCACATAATTTACTTATTCTAAAAATGGCTAATTCCATACCTCTATCTAAAAAGTACTAAAGTATGAAATTACACCTACAATTTATATGGCTAATTTATAAATACAAAAAACACATTTACTCTAACATTTCCCTAATACATAAAATTGAAATAATCTCAATTCTACCTCACATTTACTGTCCATTCTCCCTCACATTCAAACTATCCATCACATTGTAGCTCAAAAACATGTATAAATACAAATCCTCTACATGCTTAACAACAAACAAACTCATTTTTCTCCCTCTGTAAAGTATAAAACAAAGCTTAACAACAATAAATGAACGGAGCATGAAGTAGCTAACCTTCACAACACTTTGGATGAGTGAAATCCCTACGTAAATGAGGAAAAAAATTCAGCAGCACCTCCCCTAGGCTTGCTTCGGCGCCATGGAGAGGATGAGCTTCTCTGTCTTTGTGGAGTGGAGTGGCTCGGGTTGGAGGAGTGGTCCCTCCTATAGATAAGATTTTATCCCAGTTGGTAAATCCAACCGGGACAAAAGATTAGATTTTTTGTCCCGGTTGGTGTTTACTCCTGGTTGGTAACGCCAACCAGGACAAAATCTCCAACCTTTTATCCCGGTGGGAATTACCAATACACCGGTTATCCTGGTTGGTAAATCCAACCGGGACAAAAGATGTGGCTCCAACTGGGGGTAAAGGGTGGTGCCGTCGGTGCCCGGAAATTAGCCGTTTTAACCGAGACTAAGGGTTGGCTTGTAGTCCCGGTTGCAAAAAAAGAACCGAGAGTAAGGTACGCCCCATTCCAGCCTACCGTGGCGCACCCCCTTTTCTCCCAGGCCGAAATCAAACCGAGACTAAAGGGGGTGGGATCTAAAGTCAGTTCTCTAGTAGTGTATATTTATAGGGTTGAGTTTGCGTGCGTACATGTGAGCATATGTGTCTGCGCATCTTTACTGTGTTTCATAAAAAGTTAATTTAGTTGTGAAAGTCAAATAGGAAAATAAATTTTGAATAATGTAAGCGTGCAAGAAAATAACATCACAATCCTACTCGCACGTTAGAAAGTATTTGACATTGTTGGCATCTTTAAATCTTCAAGGTGCAACTTTGACCTATATTTCTTCAAGAATATATAATGTTTCAATATCTCATAAATATATTGCATTTTGAGAGACCGAGAGTAAATTTTGAAATTAAAGGAAATATACACAATATATAACTTTTATGATTCCAATCTAAATATAGTTTAAATAATTTGTGGTGAAATTTAAAACTTTTAATAAGAGATCATGAGTATTTGTGACCCGAGAAGGTAAGAGTTAGTGCATGTAGTTGAAATGGCAAGATAGGAGCCACACACGCCAATGTCAACACTTAATCCATGGACGTGGCTACCTAATAACATACCGAATCCAGCAATTAATCATTATCAGTTCGTTACGCATGCGTCCATTTACACGTTGCGTATCATTCTCTGCAACTCAAATCACATGCAGCTAAGCTCTTGCACGCCCGCCCGGCCGGCCATTTCATTACACATGCACAACCCCGAGCATGTTCTCATTGCCTTTCCCTTTCGAGCAGTCAACTGGTAGGTATGGCCGGCCAAATCAGTAGGATACGACCAGGGAATGGAAACCCCACGGCCTATAAGAACGCACGTAGCTGCTCCCTTTTCCCCGCACCGAACACCACTCCACTACACCGATTCGTCGTGTTCGCAGCATGGAACCAGCTGAGACAATGGTGGGCTACAGGTCGGCCATGGCGAGTACCGCGCTGTGCCTGCTCGTGGTGTCCTCGTCCGTGCTGGTAACGACGGCCGCCGCTGCCGGTGCCCGGCCGCCGGCGATGTTCGTGTTCGGGGACTCGACGCTGGACGTCGGCAACAACAACTACTTGTCAGGGCCGGACGTGCCCCGGGCGAACAAGCCTTACTACGGCATCGACTTCCCGGGCTCCGTTTCCACCGGACGCTTCAGCAACGGCTACAACATCGCCGACTACCTCGGTCTGTATTGTACTGCACTTCACGTCATGATCATCCATGTCAAAATGTGTTTTGTTGTGTAATTTACATGTACGAACTACAAATGCTGCGCAGCGAAGAGCTTGGGGTTCCCGTGGAGTCCTCCGCCTTATCTGTCGCTGGCACCAAGCTCCGGCCGTCTTGTCCAGGCCGCTGTTGCTGGTGGTGTCAGCTATGCCTCGGGAGGAGCTGGGATCCTCGACTCCACTGTAAGCATTTGATTTCATGTAGTAGAGAATTTACATCAAATTTAAATTTGAATCACTTTCATGCATACAAATTGCTGAACAAAATCTAATGAACTAAATTAATTTGTGCGTGCATCCAGAACGCTGGCAACAACATCCCGTTGTCGAAGCAGGTGCAGTACTTCAAGACCACCAAGTCCCAGATGGTCGCCAAGCTGGGCTCCCGTGCGGCGAACCTCCTCCTCACCAAGTCCGTCTTCCTCTTCAGCGTCGGCAGCAACGACCTCTTCGTATTCGCGGTTGCGGAGCAGAACAAGTCCGCCGCCGGACAACAACGCGACGCGGCCGCCCTCTACGCAAGCCTCATCTCCGGCTACTCCGCTGCCGTCCGGGACCTCCACGCGCTGGGCGCCAGCAAGTTCGCCGTCATCAACGTCGGCCTTCTGGGGTGCGTCCCGGCGGCGCGGCTGCACGACGCCAGCGGCGCGTGCTCCGGCGCGCTGAACCAGCTCGCGTCGGGCTTCGACGACGTCCTCGCCTCAATGTTCAGTAGCCTCGCGTCCAGGCTGCCGGGCTTCGCCTACTCGCTCGCCGACTACTACGGCCTCTCGGAGGCGACCTTCGCCGACCCGCGGGCGGTCGGGTACACCGACATCGCCGGCGCGTGCTGCGGCGGTGGGAGGCTCGGCGCGGAGGCGCCCTGCTTGCCCAACGCCACGGTGTGCGCTGACCGCGACCGGCACGCGTTCTGGGACGCCGTGCATCCGAGCCAGCGGGGCGCGATGCTGACCGCCCAGAACTTCTATGACAGCCGCCCGGGGCGATACACTGCGCCCTTCAACTTCAAGGAGCTGGCTCAGACCAGCTTATGATCTTCTACGGACTGAATACTCCTGAAGATTTCTTCTCCCGAGTCCTATTTAATTTGTTTTCCACCTTCAAGTGTAACAAGTGTACGAAAGTATATACACACTGTTATAGCTCAATGAATTGATTGTTGAGGAGAATTGTTTGCTCATCGAAATGGTCAATAATAATACATTTTGTGCAATTTTTGTACTTGGCCTTGTTTAGTTTCCAAATTGGGAATGGCAAATTAAAGTTTGCATTTTCCCATAAATGCGCAACTGTAGCATTTCGTTTGTATTTGTGAATTATTGTCCAAACATTGGCTAATTAGGCTCAAAAGATTCGTCTCGCAAAGTATAACAAAACTGTGCAATTAGTTTTTGATTTCGTCTACATTTAGTACTCCATACATGTACCGCAAGTTTGATGTGATGGGAAATCTTATTTTTCATAGTGTTAAAGTTGGGAAAGGGAAAACTAAACAAGGCCTTGGACGTGCTCACATGCATGGTTATATGAAATATGCTACGTACGGAACTCGCCTCTATTGCTGAGTTCAAACTGTGTCATCAGTACGATTTTGGATTCGGTAGCAGCGGACAATCGGCAAAGATACTCATATGAGTAGTTTCTCAGCTCAATCATTGATCTATGGCCCGGGAAAAACTGAACCGGGGATGATGTTATACCATCTTTGATCTGTTTATCTCATTTTGACTCGACTGGATTGTGATTGACATGTGGCAGAGGATTTTGAGTCCATGCTGCCACAGCTGCCATGTCGGCCATTCAACTGGTGGGCGATTCCTGCTGGATCACAAGACTGCAGCAGCATAAAAATCCAACTGCAGCAGTCCACACAACAAAATAGTTGCGCCAGCTAGATGGTGACCTAGAGCCGAAAGCGTATTATTTTGCAATTACTAGTGGAGATAGCCGTGTCACAGCCCACAGGCACGGGTTTAAAATAAATAAATTTGATTAGAACTTATTGTTACTGATGATTATATGATGTTAAATACATAAACACGTAAAGGTATTATTATTTATATACCAAAGGTGTCCTAAACAAAATAACATTTAAATTATCAAAATCACCACATGGGAAATATTAAGTTATTTTAATAGACGGAGGAAAAGGAATGCTAGAATGAAAAACACCTAATCTACTATTAGTGAAATGAAAATAACTAACCTGGCGTCACACAATTATAATGAGGTTGTGCCATAGCAACCTTGAAAAAGACGAAAGCATCACGTAGCAAACAAATGAACACAGACGTGTGTACTTTTTCAAGTACTAGGCTATGGGACGAATTTGGTGTGTGTGGGTGGGGGAGACCAACAAGCACCTTGCATATATGAGATAGAGAGTGGAAAGGAAAATATCCATGCTTCAATCAATCAATCAATTTGATTGGTTATTTGACTCATAATTAGGTCCTGTTTGGTTCTTTAGTCCCTCCTAAAGTTTCTGTCACATCGAATGTTAGATACTAATTAGTAGTATTAAACATACACTAATTACAAAATCAATTGCACAGATGGAGCCTAATTTGGGAGACGAATCTATTAAGCCTAATTAGACCATGATTTGACAATGTAATACTACAGTAAACATGTGGTAATTATGGATTAATTAGGCTTAATAGATTCATCTCGCAAATTAGCCTCCATCTGTGTAATTAGTTTTATAATTAGCTCATATTTAGTTCTCCTAATTAGCCTCCGAATATTTGATATGACATGAACTTTAGTCCGGACTAAAGTTCCAAACACCCCCTTAGAATGATTTTAATATAATTGGAAGGGACTTGACGTGATTGGTGATATGATTGTTCCAGATTAATCATGGTCGATTGTAAATCAATCAATCAATCTGATTGGTGGGACAACAGGCTTGTAATTGGAAGTGTTTCGACGTAATAAGAAGGGACTCGACATGGTTGGTGTTATGATTTTCCATTAACTGTGATTGATCGTTAGTACTGATATTTGCTCCCGAGCAGCTTTACAATTAATAATAGTTTTCTCAATACAGTTTTATTTTTATTAGTTACTCGTAGTGGCAATAATATTGCAACCATTGGTTTTGATGACCGCACCTCACTATCCATCACTAAATTTTCATTGCCTGGTAGGTCAATTTCTTACTCAATTGCGTAGAATCTTTGGACTTAATCACACAACAACATGCAACGACACTGCTGCAATCATCATTCCGCGCTACTGCAACACAGAGTGAAAGTATGCTCGCCGGCTCGCCACTAAGTCGATCCTCAATGATTTGATTTTGATCAACATTTCTTTACATACTCTTCCGGCACCTTCATGCATATGCCTTGCTGTGCCGATCAGTGAAATTATGATGTTGCGAGTCACTGTTGGTTAGGAAAATATTTTCACTGAAACGGGTAAAATACGCAGATTTAATAAAAAATCTAAGGTGCCTGTCAATTTTTCTATCAACATTTCGATTGTTAAGATTTCTAAATACTGAGCACAATCACTTGGCTGCATACTGCTAATATTCCCCGGATGTGATGGTGGCATAGATCAAGGCACAAGATATTTGGTTAAGAAGCAACTTTTGGAGACTTTGCATTTATATAAGAATAGATTTGTTCAAATTTTTATTTGCAAAAGAAGGATCAAATTGTGGTATTTTTTTTTGCATGGCTTAACCCGGAGTCTTTATTCGTCCATGATAGATGAAGACCTAAACTGATCTTATTATCATTATCAATACGTTGCCTTTTGAGGTTGATGGTGGATTTCGAAATATATTATAACTAATTGTGCCCTCCACCCTTCACACAAGCAAATTCTTCACTTTCATTTATTTTTTATAATCCTATTTCACAACCATTTTTGTTTGTAACAGTGTTATGCAGCATCAACCCAAAGCTTAGTTTTTTCAAGCCTGAAATCTTAAGTAGGGAAAAATTACCTTTTTCTCTGCACAATGGCAGTCGCAGATCATCATTTTTTTTCATTACCCAGAAAAAAATGAAGCTTTTTTTGTGGAAATATAATGACAATTTGTGATGAATTGAAGCGCTACTGCACTGGAATCATTGTTTCTGCTGTAACTGCGAAGATAAACGTGGCAACTGCATAGGACATTGTAATTTGCTTTATGCATGGAAAAGTTACAATCTGTTGTTGTTTATTATAACGGGGAAGCCATGGCCAATTACCTTAAACTTCGGCCTAACCGCGCATGGTAAAGACCTCACACAGACTCACTTGATTAGAGTTCTATTACTTCAGAATCGAATTTTTTTTAGCTCATGCAAAATGTTGAATCCATGATTAATTTCAGTTCGAACTTTGCATGAAGATATAGGACTAATTTCCCATACGCATACTTGTAGAAACGCATAGGCTCATATTGCATTATAGCTCATTTGATCTTTTTAACTCAAAAATGGTGGTGCACCAAATTGTTTAACCGCCACAGGCAACTCATTAGAAATGTTAGTCGACTCCAACCGTAGTATAAACTGCTGCAATTTCCAACATATTCAACCAAGCACGCGTACATGTAAACTCAAATGGACCTGTGTTGGGCCCAATTCAAACTGCAAGGGTCTCACGGGTATATAGTCATTTCTTTTAATTACAACTATGTTGGCGTAGTTTTTGGTTCCAGCCACGGAGGGGTAACGACACGGTGATTTGATACAGTGTAAGCGAAAACATACTTTGTTTGGTTCCCGTCGATAATGAAATCGAACAGCTAGCTTCCTGTCAAAAAGAAAAATAAAATCGAATAGTGCTCAGGACACTGCCCGGCAGTCCACGACACGATGAGCGCTTGCTGCCGGCGCTGAAAGCACAAGGCCAGTGGCCACGGCACGCGTCACATGCGAATCGCACATCACCTTCCCGGTTCCTGCTCTATAAGACGCAGCAGCACGATCCGATTACGGAGCCGGAGGAGCGGTAACAAAATCGTACGCCCCCGTATCTGATTACGTGGTATCTGATTACGTATCTGATTACAGAAGGCCGGAACCAGACAATATATAACGTAAACACATACGGCTGAAATCAGATTAAGTTACAATAACACGAACCAAAAAGCACCATGTGGTAGCGGAGTAAGTTGATCAATTTTGCAACAAGTGCGATTTGATGATGTTTCCTCTACACATACCACACTATGTGTATACATACACAGCATAACCTCTTACCAAGTCCCCGTCTTCGTCTTTGTGTCTTCCTTTATGAGCCACCATCCTCTCGGCGCCTTCTCATGTGCCTGCGGCTTCGTATACAGCTCCCTCATCTTCCGCAACTTCAACTGTTACGTCGACCACGGCTACTCTAAGCATGGCATCCTCAACCACGGCTACTGGTCCTCCTGCTCGCTACCTCGATATCGGCACAAAGGGCTATCATCTGCATGAGTTACTCGTTGATTTTCTCTCCAGTCGCAGCATCCGCACCGCACCGACGTTATCACTGCGGGGGATGTCAGTCTGTCAGCTTTTTGCCTTCGGCTTCTTCTCTTGTCTCACCGTCTGCGGTGCTCCCGCTGTGACTGTGGGGGATGTTAGAGTATATTTGGTAGTTGTAGATATATGTATCGTAGACTCGCATATGTATCCGGGAGAGCCTTGTCCTTCAAGTCTCTGTATTGTATATATACCAATCGAGGTCTCAATACAATACAATCAATCTATTATACCCAATTCTTTTTTTCCTCCACGTGCACTCTCTTATTTAGTTCCAAGATGTCCAGCGCAAGCTAACTTGATACTCCCTAACATAAAAGAAATGGTTCCTGTGATAGATAACACAATATTTGGACTGAGAGGCGACCGGAAAGAATTGTGAACATGTAGGTCGTGTGCTTGAGGATCCGGAGGAGGACGTCGTTGAGCTCATTGATGCGAACTAGTAAAGAATACACTGTACCTTAGTTTTTAGTTTGTATATTGACGGCCACGGCTCTAGATCAGTGCTCTTTGGTGAATTTGTTGGGAATTAGAATATCGACTCTTGGGTGCTCGATCTGAAGGAAGTACGCGTGCAAAGTAAGGTGACCTTGTTCCGTTGTTCGGAATTGGTAGGGGGTAGTAGCTAAATTCTTGGTTATTCTAAAGCAATTATGCATGCAAAGGTTCCCTCACAGTAACTTTTGTGCTAGAGGCAATGTACGAAATAGCGGGTTACAGCGACGCTACAGCGATTGATGCTAGCTGCCGCTACAACACCGTTGTACTAATTAGCGGGCTTAGCAGCGTTATATTGGGCTATAGTGGTTGAGCACGGTTGTACGCTAAATCCCATAGCCCACTATTTTGTACATGGCCGGAGGGGAAATGATAGGGAACGCCGTACAGAATAATCCTACAGTGTAGTGTCTCCATCTATTAGCTCAATGAAACAGTACAACTGAAGTTTATTTTGTGCTATGTATAAACTAGGTTGGTTATACTTTTGATTGGTATGTCCATTATCGCTACCGCCAGATGTAGATGCCAGCAAAAAAGAAAAAAGGGAAACCATACTTACTGCAGCTGAAAATATGAGCGCAGATGTGAAGCTTGAATTACACAGTTCTTCAAGAGAGTAACGTGGAATAGTTCTTTTGAAATTTATCATTGTCCAGGTAGATCATGTTTAGAGAGCCCCATGAAAAGCTTGTACATAAACATGTAGTATTACAGAACATCATATCAGGAGAAACTTCTTTTCGTTCGAAGTAAGGCCTTATATATACACTAGTAAAAAAACGACGTTTCGTCTACTCTCTTAGTTCCGGTCACACCTGGTACTAATGTTAGCATTAGTACTAGATCTAAATTTGAAACCCCTGGAAGCCTTTTAGTACCGGGTCGTAATACCACCCGGTACTAAAGGTGCCCCTTTAGTACCGGGTGGTGTTACGATCTAGTACTAAAAGGTCTAGAACTTTTAGTACCGGATCATAACACCACCCGGTACTAAAGGGCCACTTTTAGTACTGGTTGGTGTTATAACCCGGTACTAAAGATCCTCCACGGGTTAGTTCAAAATTAAAGCATATCTACCATCATTACATGTGTTGCGTAGGTGGGATGGTAAGGAAGGATCACGCGAGGCTTGAGGTCGTGGGTTCGAAACCCGTGCAGTAGCACTTCATATTCAGCTTCGTTGTTGGATACCTCCCAGAAGATCTGCAGGACGTATTTGAGTTGCTCGCCTTTGGAAGATATCAAGAGTACACCTATGCTGGTGCCCTCGAGCTTGAGGGACCCATCGAAGTACATGACCTAATATTCTGGGCGCTCTGTCGGCGTCGGTAGTTGATTTTCCCACCACTCTGCCATGAAATAACCTAGAGCTTGGGACTTGATCGCGGTTCTTGACTTGAAATCCAGGGACAATGCTCTAAGTTCTACTGTCGACTTTGAAATCCTGCCTGTGGCATCCCAATTGTGGAGAATCTCGCCCAAGGGAAAGTCAGTGACGATGGAGATCTTGTGTTCCTGGAAGTAGTGCCACAACTTCCGCGAAGTGAGTAGTATGGCGTATAGCAATTTTTTGACTGGTGGGTACCTACCCTTGGAATCTGAGAGTACTTTGCTGATGAAATAGACAGGCCTCTGCACTTTGTATACATGGCTGGGCTTTGATCTTTCGACTACTATCGCCGTGCTTATGACATAAGTAGTTTCAACGATGTAGAGCAGCAAGTCTTCGTTGGGGCTAGGCGCCGTGAGGACCGGTGACCTTGACAGGAAGTCCTTCAGCTATTGCAGGGCTTGGTCTGCCTCCTCGGTCCGCTGGAACTTGTCTTGCCGCTTGAGTAATTTGAAGAAGGGAAGGCCCCATTCTCCAAGTCTTGATATGAATCTGTTAAGGGCCGCCATACACTCAATTAGCTTCTGAACGTCTTTGATGCTAGACGGTGCTTGCATATCGATGATGGCGGATATCTTCTTAGGATTTTATTCAATGCCTCTGTGGCTAATGATGAACCTGAGTAGTTTTCCAGATGGTACACCAAAGACACACTTTGTTGGATTGAGCTTCCACCGAAATTTCCGTAGACTAGCGAAAGTCTCTTCCAAATCAGCGATGAGGTCGTCTGAATTTCTGGTTTTGACTGCCAAATCGTCCACGTACGCCTCAACATTGCGATGTAGCTGTTTGTGAAAGCACATCTGGATTGCACGTTGATAGGTGGCGCCTGTGTTTTTCAACCCAAAGGACATCATTGTATAATAGAAAGCTCCATACGGGGTGATAAACGCAGTCTTGGCCTGGTCTTCTTCCTTGAGAGCTATCTGGTGATACCCTAAGTAGCAATCTAGGAAACAGAGTAGTGCACATCCGACAGTGGAGTCGATAAGTTGATCGATCCTCGGAAGCTTGAAGGGATCCTTTGGATAGTGCTTGTTGAGATCTATACAATAAATGCACATCCTCCACTCATTGTTGTTCTTCTTTCGAACCAGGATGGGGTTAGCGAGCCACTCAGGATGGTAGACTTCTTTTATGAAATCCGTCGTGAGTAGTTTTACCAACTCTTTTTTGATGGCTTCCCTTCTATCCTGGGTGAATTGTCATAGTTGTTGTCTATTTGGAGTAGCTTTCGGATCCACATTTAGTGAATGCTCGATTAGCTCCTTGGGCACCCCTAGCATATCTACTGGTTTCCATGCAAAGATATCTCGGTTGGCCCGAAGGAAGCTGACGAGCGCAATTTCCTATTTAGGGTCCAGCCCTGAACCGATCCAGGCTGTCTTGGAGGCGTCGCCAGTCTCGAGGTCAATGGTTTTGATGTCCACATCACTTTCCAGCTTGACCTTGGTAGCTCCCGACTTGTTCTCTGGAATTTCGAGTTTTGTCGGGAGAGCTTTTTTGAGGCAGCGAAGGGTTGTTGCATTGAATTGGGCACTTGAGAGGTTTCGGCTAACTCGACAGCTTCTATATCGCACTCGTATGATTTCTTCAAGTCTCCGTGGAGGGAGAGGACTCCTTTGGGTCCCGGCATCTTGAGTACTAAGTACACATAATGCGCGATGGCCATGAACTTGGCCAATGCTGATCTTTCGAGGATGACGTGATAAGAAGTCTCAAAATCCAACACCTTGAACTGGATGTACTCTGTCCGGTAGTGTTCCTTGGTCCCGAAGGTAACTGGTAGGACTACCTATCCAAGAGGTATAGACGCGTTGCCTGGGATGATCCCATAGAAGGGAGAGCTTGTCGGGGTGAGCATTTCCGTGATGTTGAGAGGCCCATCTTCTTCAAAGTCTTGGCGAACAGGATGTTGAGGCCGCTGCCGAGATCAATGAGTACCTTGGTGAGCTTGGAGCCAGCAACAACCGGGTCCAAGATGAGAGGAAATTATCCTGGTTCTGAGAAATTGGTCCACTGATCTTTTCAAGCGAAGGTAATTGGTACCTCGGACCAATTGAGGGGCGTGGATATAGCAGGTTCAATGGACATAATCTCTCGTAGCACTAGCTTCTGAGACCACTTCGAGGCAGAACCCGGGATCCCACCAAAAATAACGTTGACAGTCTTGGACGGGGTTTGGAACTTGCCGTTACCATTCTCGTCTTCGTCTTCCTTGGCTTTTCCTTTGTCATTGGTACCCGATGGCTCTAGCAAGTCCTTCATTACTCTACGTAGGCTGTAGCAGTCTATCGCAGCGTGTTTGTGGTGAGGATGCCACAGGCATTATTTTTTCAAGAGCTCGCTGAAAGCAAGCCTGTCTTGGCTTCTGCCACATCCTTTCTTAGATGATTAAGATATCGCTGTGACAATATTGTCTGGCTTGCGCTTATGGCTGTGACTCTAGTTATTTCAATGATCGCCATTGCGGTTCTTGTCATTGTCCTGGCCATTGCTCTGATTGTTGTGCTGGCCTCGATTGCGATTTGACTCGAACCTTTCAAGCTATTTGTCTTCTTCGTCTGCCCATGCTTGCACCATAATCTTGAGTGATTTGACATCATGGGGGCGCCGTCTACCAAAATCTTGGAACATGCAGGGATCGTAGAGATCGTTCTGGAAACAGTCGATTACGTCTTGCTCTGAAATATCTACAACACTAGCCTTGTTATTTAAGAAACGACGCAGGTAGCTTCACAAGGTCTCATCTCGCCGTTGCTTGACTTGTGCCAAGTCAAGTCTATTGCCTGGACGCTTCATTGCTCCCACGTAATTTTTGGTAAATGCCTTCTTGAGATCTTTCCATGAGTCAATCGAGTTTGACTTCAATGATTTGAGCCAAGTGAGCAGCGTTGATTCCATGCATATGGGGAAATAGATGACTTTTGTGTCATCGTTCCCTCCTGCAGCTTGAACTAATAATGAGTAGCATCGGAGCCATTGAACTGCATCTTGCTTGCCATCATATTTGGAGATGCCTATAGGTTTGAATTTCTTGGGCAAAATAGTCTTCCTAACCCAACTTGTGAAAGCCGGGAAGCTATCGTTGTCATCGCCCCTATAGTCAACTTCGAGTTCGCGCTCACGATGCAGGCCTTCAATGATGTTGCGAGCATTGCGGTTGTTGTTTATCACCTCTTGAAGATCCACCATGGGACATGCAGGCTCAGGATCAGCTCTGTGGTGGCGGCGGCCTCCCACAGAAGGTGTCTGATTACCCTCGGGTATGTCCCTGTTTTGTCTGGCGCCTGCAGATTATCGAAGTTGAAGGGCCCCTGTGGCTACTGCCGTATTAACTCCGTTGGGATGGAGTACGAGATACCGAGCCTATCGGATTCTTCCTGTTGAGTTGTTCATTGGCGTGTTCCGCCAGCACCGCCAACTGCCTGGTATATCTATCATGTGGCATGGCACGGGTAATAAGGTTTATGGAAGCAATGGTGGTGAGAGGCATACGGTGTTGCCGTGTTTGGACTGCTTCGAAGGCTTTTTCCAGATTCATGATCGGGAGCCTCTCTGCCAGCCGGCGGCGATGATCCGCTCTCGCTGTGTTCCTTGCTCATCGCTATGTTCTTTGAGCTTCGATCTCCTCCCCGACGATGTTGGCGGTTAGCTCGTCTTGCGAGACGTTATCTAGGTGACGTTCACGTCAAGGTTTCCTCTCCGGTGGATCACCATCCTCCATATCTTGTCCTGTGACGAGGGCTAAGAGTTCTCTATCCGGAGAGTAGCTTCCAGAACTTGAGGTGATGACTTCTGTAGAGCCGTCGCCTTCAGGTATAGGGGAGAGTGGCATCCCTTCCTGATATGGGAGAACGTTGAGGTGGGTGATGAACCGTGACTCGTTGTCGTGGGCAAGGGTGGGTAGCCTCATGCCAGGCCAGTAGACGAATCTTCCTTGGGGGGTCGAAGTGATCACCAGGCCCTGTTGCGGGCCTGATAATGGGTTGTCATCGTCGGAATCCAAGTAGCGATTGTAGTCGTGGTCCTCCATCGTGCCCGAGTTGGATTGCAATCTGGGCAAAGCTGCTTGATAGATGGAAGCCGTGTTTCGGAGTCCAAACAGGAATTGGCTCAGAATTTGACTTGATTCGCATGATGGCTGGAACGTCGGTTCATGGGAACCAATTCGAATAGTTGTAGGGCCCAAGTTGTACTCAGACTTGCTTCTTGATCCTTGGAACTAATCGAAAATTTCATTGAATCTCTCAACGAATTCCTCCAAAGCTTGGCGATGAAGGTTGATGTCGTATATCTTCTCCTTCGGGGTCTCAACAATGCGGCGGTGGAAACCTCCAGTGCCATTTGCGAGCAGACCCAAGAGCTGAAGATGAATGTCGCGCCCACTTTGAACGCGATTGCGGGTTTGATGATGACTTGTGCCATCAAACTCGTAAGGAAAATCTTGGCGACTTTCCCTACTTGGCGCGCCAGCTGTCGGTATTTAAACTCGGCAACCTACCAAGGGAGTACCCAAGGTAGAGTTTTGGTTGGTAGGTGTCGTCGAAATCAGGAACTCGATGGTACACGTAGGCACGCGATTTACAGGTTCGGGCTGCTAGATCATATAATACCCTACGTCCTGTGTGTTATTTGCTTGTATTCCATTGAACTTGTCTGGAGAGGATCCCTGCCCGTCCTTATATATCGGAGGAGCAGGGTTACAGGTCAGTTATTTTACAGAAATACTAGTCGGATTCGACCAAAGAGTCTCACTCTAACTGTTATGAGTAGTTTCCAAGTCCTCGACTAGTTTTTGTCCTCCACGTAGACTACGCCGTCCTACACCATAGTCTCCATGTCTGATATTTATATTTTTTTATTTTTCAGAAAAGGCATGGCAGTAGCAGTGATGTCAACACATCGTCTTTAGCTCCAACAATGTACTATTAGGCAAAAAATTAAAGTATTTCAAGTGCCTACATGTAAATGGGAGGTACTAATTTGGTACCATTTGATCTTTGTTTTTAATGATTCATGAATCAATTCAAATTTGTACCCATCTTTTATCAGTAAAAAAATTGCTGACCTGTTAGTGGGAATAAGAGCGTTATAAATCCAGAAGTAGAGAAAAAGTCATGCAATCCAGCTGATCAACTCATGGAGCCAATGTTCTTTGTGTCATAACTCCACTCTCTTTTACATTAAATTAGCATTATGTTTGTAAATATGATGTAGAAAGCGTGCAACAGGCAAAATTCGTCTACCAGTTACTTACCTGTACCATGACAATGATTATTATGACCAGTCACTCAACGGATGTTCGACTCCTCCTCATGCGAATATTCGACTCCTTTCTTTTTACATTGAGTTATTTTGTACTAGCAGCGAGCATCTATATGTGATGTGCAGCAGAGAACATGCCCCCGACTGATCACCAGGTCCTCCCTGGCTCAATATATATTGCTTCACATCTACTCGCTCAGTCCCAAATTAACATTCGTTTTGCCTTTTCTTGATACATAGTATTTTACATACACCTAGATACATATTATGTCTAGATATATAGTAAAAGTTATGTACTTAAAAAAGCTAAAATGAATAGTAATTTGGGAAGGAGGAAGTATCTTTTAGTACAAGAGTTCAATGTTCTCTTTCGTCACAATTGTGGCATTTGTCAGCAGCCTTCGGCTTGTTAGGAAATAAATGTGAAGTTGCGAATGAGGAGCATGGAAATCAGTTTCATTAGTGTGGTCCATATGCGCAATGTGCCAATGCGCAAACGGCCAACTCACTTGTCATTTAGTTTGTATGTGCTTCAACTGAAGTGAAAGATGTCACATGCCACTTAATTGTAAAACTGGACATTGCATGGTGCTTGGATACACTACTGCAGTAAGCGGTATCACTGCCGGCCCCAAACCGGACTTCACCTCCAGTTTGAGATCCATCATATCCAATTCGGTGGTGATGGAATCCGTGGTGATACCGGATAAAAAAATAAAAAAACCCTAGCACCGCATCCCGCCTACCGCGCCCGGCCGCGCCTCCCCCGCGACCCGCCGGCCACCCCTTGTCCCGGCCGGCCGCCGCTCCTCCCACCGGATCGGCGAGGAGGAGGAGCGGCCGGCCGAGACGGGTGGTGGCTGGCGGATCGCGGGTGTAACAACCAGGGTTGTTAAATACCTAAGAATGGTCATTATGGTGCTTATGCTGAAATTTAGATTAAAAGGAGGTATTATGAGTCAAAGTCAAATTTGAACAAAAATTCAAATTCCAGATTCAAATTTTTCAAATTTGATAAAAATGTGTTTAGAATTCAACGGAATCAAGTTTGAAGTCAAAGAGGTTGACTGGAAATTACTATTCACTATCTGATAATACAAGTCTGAAAACAGTGACAATTATACAAATTTGAAATTAAATTCTGAAGGATTTTTCATATAATCTTTGAAAGGTTTTGGACCTCAAGTGGACTTTCGTGTTCAGTGAATATATTGGGCATGCTGTTGGACAAGCAAAGGAAATAATTCAAACTTTTCTGGAAGCCCAAAGTTTGAAATTGGGACTATTTTCATTTGACTGTCGAAACTGAATGGCAATAGCCATTTCAGTTCTTAAGACAGTGAAATGGAAGATTCTATATGTAAAACTTGGGCTGTAACATGTAAAATGGAATCCCTGTCATGGCTCACAAGTTCCAGTAGTCATTGAACAAACTAAATTGACATTGAGTATTAGAATTGGAGCTCAAAGATGAAGCCTTGGACTGTTTTGAAAGTTTACTGACAAAACTGAATGGGGGTGTCGACTGAACACTGACAGACCGAACCCTAGCTGGTTTTCAATGCTGCAATTCAAGCTCATAGAGTGATCTTTGGCCCTCGATGCAAATCAATAGAATGTAGACCTGAGGATCCTTTACAACTTTGCTTAAAAGAGATTGTGACATTTGAATTGGAAATCGGGCGCAAATTGGAGTTCAACTTCGAGCGAGAATAAAAGGGGGAAGAATAGTGTCAGGCTGCTACCACGCAGCTGCTTGCCACCAATGGCAAGAGCGGTGCCGCCATGCCACGCGCCGGCACAAGCATGCGACGTGAACCAAGCAAGCAGGTAGGATGTATCGCAAGGGCGGTGAAAAATTCATATATTTACCGCTCCCGCCGGCCAGAGTTATCCTTTCACCGCATCACTCTGTTTTTCACCACTCCTAGTCATCGGTGCGCTCCACCGCCGTCTCACCACCATCGGCCATTCCCCTCTGCTAGAACCACCACCTTGAGTCCTTGAACCCGTCCCAACAATTGCCGTCCAGTCCCATCCACCACAGCTTCCGTCCGCCATCATCTTCTTCAGTGCCGGCCACTGCTCTGTTCTGGTAAGGTTGCCGCCGTGGAGGGCTATGTTGCCGAAGCTCTAGTCAATGTCTAAGACATTGGTGTGTCACGCACGAGCTCTAGATGGTGTAGGTCTAGCTTGTTGGCCTGGAGCATGTCCGGGTTGGCTAGAGCTCCTACGCCGCCGTGCGCACACCTTGGCCATGGCCGCCATCGTGGAGTACCTTGCTCTGACCACGGTAGGCTTTGGTTTGGGAGTGCACCGCGTAGTTTTGGTCCTAGCTTAGCCTCCAGAGCTGATTCTGGTCGTCAGTTTGCCGCTGGCGAGCTTTGCGCTGACGGTAGGCCTAGCACCGCCCGTGCCGCCTCTGTTTTCCGCCATTCGTCGTCGCCGTCCATCCAACCACCACTAGAGTGCCATCAGTAGATGCACTAGGTTAGCGCGACTCAAGTAGTGGTGTTCTTGTAGCCAGAGGCCTCGCCGGCGACGAGCTGTCGCGGTTATCCGCCGGTAGACCCACGGTCAAGGCCGGGAAAGCGGTCTGTTGACCGGGCCCACATGTTGGTGAGAGTGGGTTAGGGCGGGGGTGGTTATGAAAGGTTCCAGAAGGGGGTTTTCGGGAGGAAATTGTTTCATAGTTTTAGAAAATAGATTTAAATTCTATTTTCCTATCTAATTCATTATAATTAGTAGAAATGTCCAAAATTAGTGAAATAAATTTTATTAGGTGTATCTTATTTTCCTTTATGCACTAAAAGTTCTTAAACCATAGGATAAGGTAATAAAAAATTAAGTATTTATTTAATGCTTTTAATTAAGATACTTAAATAAATACTTAATTTTTATGAAATGTATAAAGTTTTGAATAATGTTTTATTATTCACAGATACTTATTAATCCATAGGAATTAAGTTTTTCATATTAGAAATTAATTATAATGCTTTTCTAAATAAAAGGAAAGGCTTAAGTTAGGTTAGTTAAGAAATTAAATTGTGGGTTAATTTTTTTTGGGTAGATTAGTGTTGGCTTGCAACTTTTTCATGAAGATAAGTTGTGTAGTCTTTATTTCAAAAAGTTTGCAGATCTAACTATGGCATGCATCGTATCGTAGAACCAGAAGCCTTCGAAGTGGATTTCTTGGAATTCTCAAAAGAACTTCACGAATTTGAGGAGGTTGTTGAATTTGTTCCTTGTGTTGAAGGATCTTCAGAAGAAACTAACTTTTTTGTGAATCAAGGCAAGCCCCGGTGCATTTACACCTATCTAATTTCAGAAATTATTATTCATGAGTCCAATTATTGGTTATTTCCTTATGTATGCATTAAGTCTAGGAGTTGATTGGAACATAATCCAACCTTGTTTGTAGGACATCTTTTCCACCTGTTCAATTAATTATTAATTAGTAAACATCCTATGCTTAGAAATGCTTAGATTCACCCTGAAGTAACTTTTGTTACTCAACCACTTAAGGTTAAAATTCTCATACATCTTGATCAAGGAAAATGGCTTTGAATTTGGAAGATGTGGACAGAAGCTAGAGATGGTAGCTCTGTCCACTGAATTTAATTTGTTTAAGGCACGTTCATTGTTTTAACCGTTGATCAAGTGATATTACCTGGTTACTTACTACTATTGGGAACCAGCAAGCCCGGTAGGTTAGTTGGCTCTCTAATTGGAAATATTCTTACACATGCTTGGCATGCGGCAGAAAGGTAGGGGCATAGCCTGAAACTCACATGAAGATCAAGCTAGACGTGCGGTCCCATGTGGGGGTGCTTCCCTAGGTTTGGGTATTTATGTTTCCAATCTTTGGGTACGGCTAATCAAAAGGTCGTTATGCGCAAACCGATCAGTTGTGCATGGCTGGTGATTACGTATCTCCTGCAGGATGTAAATCGGTCCGGGTCACCGCAATTCTCAGTTATGAATGTACTTGATCATTGCTTAAGCATCATAGAGTAATCAAGTTGAATACAATATTTTCCTTGAAATAATATTGCTGTATGATGTTTAGTTCCACTTGATTGAGCAAAAATGTTTTATTCACCTAGACCCTAGACCCATTAGGTAAGAACTAATCAGGATCAAAATAATAAAACTAGGGTTCCACAAGTAGTAAGCTTTTCGCAAAAATGTGAGTCAGTCAGTACACAAAAAGGCTATCATATTCCTTGAAATGTATTTCAATCTATTTATATTTGTTAGACAGGTCAGTCTTGCTGAGTACCTTCGTACTCAAGGGATCCCTTGTTGTTTTCAGACGTGCCGCAGGGGTCGACAGAAGAGAAAGGCCCAAAGAACTAGGGTATTTTACGAATCTCATAATACCCTAGAGTGAAACCTAGCTGTTTAATTATTTTATTCCTTGGACTTGTTTTATGTTGAAAACTCTTAGAATGGTCTAACTTGCACTATAAGTTTGTTTCAATATATGGTTTGTAATAATTCGTACCTCCAATATGTATGTAAAAATATAAGAATTGTTGATGCTTTCCCTTCATGGAAGCGATCCTGATGTATGGCTACGATTCAAGTCGTGGATGATTCGAGGCGTCCTTGTGACACTTGACAGACTACCAAGATTAAACTGTTTTAGGTGCGTTTCGTATAATTGCGATAGCGATTAGGCGCACTTAAGCCAGTTTAAGTCGGATGGTTCCGCCACAGCGGGGGAGGCGCGACCAGCGGACGAGGCACAGTGGCAGGAGGTTGGGCGTGGCGGGCGGGATGCGGGGCCGGGAAAGGGGCAGCAGAGGGGAGGAACCGGCCGGCGAGCCACCCGATGCCTGGATCTCGCCGCCCGCCGCTCCTCGAAGCTGAGCCCACCAGGATCCCACCACAGCTCCTCGCCCCCCCCCCCCACGCTGCCGCGAGTCGGGTCGTCATGGGCGCAGCTGCTCCTCAACTCGCTGGCCGCCGCCGCCACCGCTCCTCACCCTGCCGCTGCTCCTCAATGCCACCATGAGTGTGAGGGTCGCGCGGAGGGAGGAGGAGAGGGGCGGCAAGATCTTGAGAAGAGGGAGAGAGGGGAGGTGGCCGTGGGAGGGAGGGAGCCATGGAGGAGAGGGAGAGGAGGGGAGGCAGATGGGGCAAAGAGGAAGCGACTGACGAGAGGGAGGGCTGAGATAGAGAGGGGTGCGACGGGTAGGAGGAGGAAGAGAGGGGGGTGGGGGAGGCAAAGAGAGTGAGGAAGAGAGATGGAGAGCCGAGCGGGGGAGGGAGATAGCATGGGCCTAGACGCAAGTTGTTCCTCTGAATTGAAGTTGATGAAAATTTCGGATCCGGGGCAACTATCACCGCCGATTTCTATTACGAGCCGGCGTGGTACTATCACTGCCAGCTCATAATACAAACCGGCAGTGATGGTAATTTCACCGTCGGTTTTCACCTCCTATAGCTCCATTTCCTTACAACCAGTGAAGATACTATATCGCCGGTTTAACTAAAACCGTTTGTGATAGCCCGTCTCGGATGGCTCATTCTGTAGTATTGATACGTACTGGAAGAGAATTCTGAGGATAAGGAAATCAACAAGTTGAGAAGAATTCACTAAAACAGTACCTGATGTGAGAATTCAATAAAAATGAAAATGATATTATAAAGAAATGGTATTATAAATAATATAAGTGTGGAGCTGGAGGGGTATCAGGTAACCTTTGTTTCAATTTGCCGTATGGTCATCTGAACTGTAACCCGGTTTTGTTGTGAGCGAGCGCTAGGAAGCCCGTTTTGTAAAACTCTTTTCTTCTTAATACAAATATAAAGATACACAACTCTCCTATATGTTCTGAAAAAAAATATCATTCTAGCAAAAAAAAAAGATTCTAACTGCAGCTGAATTACAGAGATAGTCTCTCAGGTATCCATATGCTGGTGGATAACACATAAGGGGACTTATCCGTGGCAGCTCCAAAGTGTACCGACACAGATAAGACGACATGCATAAATGTTTTTTTGTTTGAAAGAGTCACCTTGACTCAGCTGCCTTCATCTGAGGCCTGTGGGTTCGAACCCCGGCGGGCAGCGCCACTCTTGGTGCCTTTGGCCAACCGAGCTAGGGGATTGGATCCATGAACTAATTTTTAATCCGTGGATGTTTGATACCAATTAGAAAGACTAAACGTGAATTAATTATGAAACTAATTGCATAAGTCATGACTAATTCACGAGAGGAATCTATTAAGCCTAATTAATCCATGGTTAGCACATATTTACTGTAGCACAGCATGAGCTAATCATGGACTATAGGATCAATAGGTTCGTCTCACGAATTAGTCACGACTTATGCAATTAGTTTTATAATTAGCTCATGTTTGCATATCCTAAATAGCATCAAAACATTGGACTAAACTTTAGTTGTGGAGCTCCAAACGGCGCCTAAGCTCGGCTCCTTGCATAAATGTTTTTCTATTAGTAAATTTAAAGTGCAGAAGGGTGAACATATTGTAGATGCGTAACATGTGCTCAATTTTTGTGTTTGCAAAAGAAAGACAAAACGTTAATTTCTTAACATGGATTCATTAGTAGTTTTAGTAATCACTGTAGCAGAATGGCCTGAACATTTGCTAGCTCCAACAGGCACAGAGTTGGTGACACAAATACTTGCGAGTATCCCTGTCAGCTCGTGCTAGGAGCTGGCATCGATAATCAAACAAAAATTTGGTAAAATAGATAGTAATAATATTTTTCTAGACCTAGAGACTAACCCGAGCTACCCACAAAATTGCATGCGCGCTTTTTTGGGTCTCAAACCTACAAACACTGGGGAAAGCCCATCAATACCGGTTGGGAACCTTTTAGTACCGGTTCACACAACCGGTATTGGTAGTTCCATATTAAAGGCCGCTTTAGTACCGATTGAAATAACCAGTACTAAAGGACTTCCCACGTTGCGCGCAGCACCAGCCTAATTAGTACCGGTTGGTCTCTCCAACCGGTACTAATTCATTTTTTTGTTTTCTCATTTTGTTTTCTGTTTTCTTATTCTATATTCGTATTTTGTATTTGTTTCCTTTATGTATACTAGTTCTAATACGCTAATATATATAAAGTTGTATTTATCTTTAATATTACATTTGAGATACTATTATATATATAGACATATTGTGCATACACATATTTGAATAATATTACATTGCCTCAACTTTCCAAGTTCAACATTTCGTATCAACTATTCTGAACCTGAGTCCTGACGTACATCATTATGAAACTCCCGTGCTCGATTTACTAGCTCATCCAGAAGAAATCCAGAGAGTTATTCCTGAATTGCCCTTATGCAGTCCGTGTCGAGGACTAATTCCTTCCTGTACATCATCTGTGTCAATGACAAAGGTTATTATATATATATATATATATATATATATATATATATTAGATAAATGGATTCGCATAATTCGAACTAATTTATTGATAAGAATTTTGTATACGAATCGTGATCGGTCATACGCTTCGGACCTACAAAGCCATGGATGAACTCACAACATAGTATCCGTATAAATTATTACCCAGCTCCTGCCTCCAACACTATATATATGGGGGAAAAAAGTTATGAAATATTTGTTGTATTCATGGAGGTATCACGAGATGTGAAAATTCAACACATACTAGGAAATCAGTCTTCCAATAAAGTTCCTCCTTGAATTCACCGACGTGATTTCGATAATCAAGCCCATGCTTTGTTCAGAACGTCTATGAGGTCTTTGTATTCATCTTTTGGTTTCCTCAAAGAGTCGAAGACATATACGAAGCTCATATTAGGCACGACAATGATGAGTATCCAATGGAAGCTATACAACCAAAGCTAGTTAGTCTTATGTTTAACTGCTAGTTCGAAAAAGAAAGAGATGGAAAACACTCTCACTTGAAGTTGTATGGTAGTAGTACGTACTTCTTGTAATGTTTCTTGTTGAGGAACTTATATATATTCTTCAATGTCTGATTTGGTTTATCTCTTAGAGTTGACTCGTTTACAACATCAGGGTCCATGAAGCCTACGTCATAGTATCTTTGCCTTCGACAAGTTTGAATCTCCATCCTCCATGATACAAAATTGAATAGGAGTTAAGACAACGCACAGTGACTAGAGCAGGGATTTTAAAGTTAGAGCAAATTAAAGACTTATAGAACCTGGGAACTAATGAGTGACTTATCAAATGTGTCTTGATTGTAAAGGTAATATAGTTCCTCCAGCGGCACATTTATGATGTCTTTCCCATGAAAATAATGTTGATCTCCAATCCGAAATTCAAGCATGAAAAAACCATTGGCGAAAGCCTCCATGTACCATTCGTGCAACTTGTACATCTTTGTTGGAAGACGGTCCACCAATTGCGGCCACACAAGCGATTTCCCATACTCATATTTCCATTAGCAGCCCTAGGATGCTTTGGGATAAGATCCTCCCCTTGAAGTTGAGCTGGGGTGAGATTTGTATCTTTGGCGAATTGTAGCAAGTTCTGATCAAACTCTGAAAGCACCTTGAGCGGGGCAACCGATTAGTTGGATTGGGTTCCGAGTTGTGGAATAGTTGACCCACTTTTCTTCCTCTTCTGAGAAGCATTTGTTATTTGTCTATCGTAGTCAGATAGCGGTGGTTTCTCTGGCTGTTTCCTTTGCTCCGCCTCTATGCTTCTGATGAAAGTCTGAAGTTTACCCTTATCAAGTGGTGGATCTTTCTTTGGCTTCACCCTTGCGAAGAAAGCTTTAAGCTCAGCATCCACTACTGCGCAGAGTTCCTCATCTATCATATCATATGGGTACTTAGGTGTTGTTGCTTCTCCTTCTGCTTTTTCTGCTTCTTCGTAGCTGCAGTAGGCGAAACTGAAGGCATCTTTCACCGTGTAGCCATGCTCATAGCAGGGGGAGGTGAACTCACGCTAGGATTTCTGTCTGGTAGTGGACTCATGCTAGGATCCCTATCTGGTAGTGGAGAGGGTGCCTTGGCAGATGGCGTAGGTGATATTGCCCTTGAGCCTTGAGGAGATGATCCCAACGTTGGGGGATTCGGCAGTGTAATCTTTATGCAGCACTTGGGCTATAGAATCCAACCATGGATGGCTTCTTCTAGATTCTTTTCCCCATCACCTCCAGGGATCTCTAGTTCTAGGTCATCCCAACCCTCGACCACTCGGTCCACCCCAACTTTAGCATAACCACGAGCTAAAATCTCAATGCCATGAAGTGTTTGGCCTTGTGTCGGTTGCTCAGCCATACCATAAGTCATCATGATGAGCTTGTTTTTCACAGGAATAACAAGCTCACAAGGGGCTCTCCCAGTGATGTCGTCCATGGGGTGATGTTGGTTGTCCTCAAGTATATTAGAAGATCCTCCAGCTAAGGCTTCTGTGCAAGCGAAACTGCTTCGACGCTGAGAGGGGCTTACATCGACATGTGCCCTTGATGCTATAGAAGCTGCTCGTTCACTAGCTTGTTTGCTAAGAGCTAGAGCCACACGCCGGTCAATTGCTTCCTCCATTCTTACATCTATCAAAGCTATGTGTTCTTGCGACTCTCGCAGCTGTCGTGCGTGTTCAGCCTTACTTCTTTAGCGACTTCTGTATGAATCAATGTGCTCATGGAAGGCAAACTTCCATGGAATTACTCGTTTGCCTCGGCAACGTCCAGGGCGTTCGGGATTACCAAGTGCCATAGTTACGTCCTTCTCTCGATCAGGCATCAAAAAATTCATCAGTCGTTGCCTTTATTAAGTCAACAAGCCTCGTAGTCGCTTCACTTAATTCTTTGTCGAACACAAATGTTCCATCTTCAGAATTGAGTGTGTCGCCATGAGCATAATACTAAATCTTTGCTTGCTCCGGCCATTCGAGAGTCTGCAATACTATTCCCCTAGCATTTATGTCATCTTCAATCCTCTGCCATTTTATGATCCCCTTCTTGTAATGTTCTGGCCCAAGACGATGAAAGTATTTCTTCTTCTGAGCATTGTCGGTATCGTTCATGCGACCTTGAGCAATCGAGTCCATTAGGTATTCCTCGGCCAATCGGGCCTGCTCATCCTCTGATTGTGCCACTGTAACTAATATAAAAAAGAATAATTATTCTAAGAAATAGTAGGCATCAACAATAAAAAGAATGACTACAAAAAGAACTAAACACTTATACAATTTGTAACTAAAAAGAATGACTAAAAAAGAATTAAACAGTTATACAATTTGTAACAATAATAAATGAATACAAAAAGAATGATACACATATACAATTTGTTACAATAAAAAGAATGACTATTATAATAAGAATGACTATAACTTATACATATAATTACAAAAAATAACTAAAATATGAATGACTAATATTTATACAATTTGTAACTATAATTGACTACAAAAATATTCAATATTGTACATTTTGAACTATCTATACATTTTGAACTATTTCATGAATTTTTTAATAGTAAATGACAACATCATAAAATTTCTTGGTAATTTATAAAAGTATCAAAGTAATTTTCACTTATTTTAAGATATTTAAAACAATTAATATAATTTTGTAACATTTCATGTTGCACAATTTACAATTAATAAGCTTTTCCAACAATTTTTCTATAATTTCTCACTAATTCAAGAATTTTTCTATATTCTCTAGCTAATTCAGCATTTTTCCTACAATTTCTAGCTAATTCATATACTGCAGAAATAAAAAAAAATTAACAGATTTCCTATAATTAACATCATTTCCTACAATTGGCTACAATTAAAATAATTTTCTACAAGTTGATGACGATAATTGCTAAATTAACATGATGTAACTTTCACTTATTTTTATACATTTTTAAGAAGTAACATGATTTTATATAAATTTTGGCTACTTCAAGAATTTTTTTCTATGTAAACATTATTTCCCACAATTTCCTATAATTTCCTATACAAAATGGTGCAGATATTAAAAAAAAGTGACATCAGTGCCGACGGTGGGTCTACGTCAGTGGCATGAAAAGCCCGCGGCCGGCGCGTGAGTCGTCCGGACGGGGGTCGGGCGGCGACGGGGCCGGGCCGGGTGCGCAGCGACGGGCCGAGGATGGAGGTGGTGGCGGCGACCGAGTCGGCGAGGGGGGGGGATGGGGGGCGGGGATGGGGTCAAGTGGCATGGGGGGAGGGGCGACAAAGGACCCACAGCAACGGACCTGAGGCGACGATGGGGATGGCGATGGAGGGTCCGGGGAGTGTCGCGGTTCGAGGTGGCGACGAGGATCTGAGGGGGCGGTTGCAACGGGGTCGATGAGGGGGCGGCAAGGCGGGACAGCGATAGGGGTGCGGCAGCAGCAGATGAGGCGAGGAGCTCTGAGGCGGCGACGGTGGATCGGGTAGGGATCGACGTGAAATGCGCTAAGTGTTGTGGGGAGAAGAAGGTCTGGCCACTAAACACCCCTAGTACCGGGCAAGAAGCCCACTTGCCCGGTACTAAAGGGCACTAAAGCCCTCCCTAGTACCGGGTGTTTCACCCACCCAGTACTAAAGGGGGCTTCGTGCGCAGGAAATGGAAAGGACCCCTTCAGTACCGGGTGTTTCCCCCACCCGGTACTAAAGTGGTTGCATACCCCTATTTCAGTTTTTCACATAAACATCTTTTTATTTTTCTTTCTTTTACAATTGCTATTGTATTAATTTATTGCGTAGTAAATCAAATAACATACATAAAAATTGGAAAAAACAATTTGGTAGCTTCATGTGTAATAGATATACACTATAAAATATCAGATACAGTCAAATATCAAACATGGTAAAGTTATTAATTTTAACTTAGTAATAGGTTATAACAGTCATAATACTTATGTTAATGTTAAAATTCAAAAAATAGATATTTTGACCATGCAAAAATTTAGAAGAATAGTGCATGTAGTGTTATTAACATGTTTAAGTGTTATTAACATGTTTACCATGACTTAATCATGTACTTGTTTAATTGTACATAAATTTATTGTTTAATATTTAATGGTGCTACTAAAAATTGAAATATTTAATATTTTAACCATGCAAAAATCAATTCTTGTTTAATAGGGTGAGACTTTTGCAAATAGTATTGTTAATAAACCCTACAGATACATGATATATCATTACAATGCATTATTACATTAATTTCTTTGTTCATTACCAAAAACACAACATAATGGTTCAAATACATTACGCAACATCATCTAATGGAACGTTAATAACCTTCCTTTTGACGAACATCCCTTGGTTGTGATCGTGGCGTAAGTATGGAGCGTCCTCTTTGGCTAACAGAATGTTTGGGTCAACCTCAATTGAAAATGGAGGAAGATCATCGAACTGATCATAATCTTTTGAAATGTCAGTCATTTCCTCGACTCCAATGATTTTTCTTTTCCCTGGAAGAACTATATGGTGCCGTGGCTAGTCGTCTGACTTATTAGCATCCTTATTGGTTTGCTTGACATGTCCTTCACGTAGAAAACTCGAATGACATCATTGGCTAGGACGAATGGTTTGTCTCTGTATCCAATCTTGTAGAGGTCCACTATTGTCATCCCACAGTTGTCTGTCATTACGCCTCCTCTAGTAAGTTTCACCCATTGACACCAAAACGGAGGAATTTTCAAAGGTCCATAGTCGAGTTCTCATATCTCCTCAATGACACCATAGTATCTGTCTTTTTTTCCATTGTTGTCTATTGCATCTATACGGACACCACTATTTTGGTTTGTTCTCTTTTGATCTTGGACTCAAGTACAAAATGTGTACCCATTTATCTCATATCCTTAGAATATCAATACTACGATAGATGGAACCCTAGCCAACCATGCTAGTTGTTCTTCAATTTTGTCATCACCCATCAACACTACAACAAAACATAGTGGTAGCCACGCTTGGATTGCTATGCTATTGAAAGCATATCTATATTTTGTATGCTGCCATCAGTAGACATGGTTGTTAACATGCTTTAGTAAACTGTTTCAAAACTTGCAACTTAGATACATTTTAAAAGTGATGTTGACATGTTTTGATAAAAGCACTTCTATGCTTATTATCTAGATACGTTGTTGGATGGTATTGACACGTCTCAAGAAAGCATGTCATACTGGTCTCAGGGTAGAAGTGCTTCTAGATACGTTTATTGAGCGCACCATTAAAGTGGCATGCCTAAAAAAATTTAAAGTGGATTTGAAAGTATTTAAAAAATAGTCATGGTTGGACTTTGAACCAACAACCTCGGATCACAAATCATGTATCAACACAGACACCAACTCACAAATATAATCTTTTCTGCCTTTGACGCATATTTTCTATACCAAAACTATGAAATATGCATGCCCAACGTGAATAGTGTTGAAAACAAATGGAAAAAAAATCTTGTTTCCGCCCGCCCGTTTTTCCACATTTAACCCGCCATTTCCTTTTTTAAGAAAAAATCCGGAAATGGTTCGGAATTCGGGACGGAGGTTGTCGAAATGGAAACAGAATAGCGTTTTTCGAGCCATATTTTCGGAATCATGTATTTGGGCGGAAAATTTCCTTTTTCCCTGAATTGTTTCCAGCCCAACACGGCTCATGTATGCTATGCAAGTATGCAACCACTATGTGCTAACCCAGTAACCTCCCTCATCCTCCGACCGCGCCACCTCCACACCTCCGCCTCTGCCTCCACGTCCGCCAAACCGCCACCACGTCATCTCCACGGCCATGCACCTGCACCCTGCGCCTCCCGCCACTGCTCAGCGGTGGCGCTCCTCCAGGCCGCCACCGCCAGGCCCGTCGCCGCCCTCCTCCAAGGCTCATCATTGTATGTAATCAGATTGCTCTGGCGTTCTTCCTGTGTATTGAGATTGCTCCCTTAGTTATCCTTATCCATTCCTTTCTCCTCTGAACTCTAGACTCTTCTTCCCCCTTCCATTTCCCTTCCAATCTCTAGCAAGAACCGCTGCAGCGTGGCGGCGAATGGGCGATGCGCGACGAGCTGGACCACCGCAACACGATGAGCTCGACGGTGGAGACGCTGGCGCGTGGCGAGCTCGTGCCATCGTCTTGCTCCTCACTGAAGGAGGCTGGTCTTGTCGAGAAGTCGAAGGCGTTGCTGACTGAGGAGCAAGATAGCAACAGCGCTATGGCAGTATAGATCCCCTCGGTGAGCTTCCAAAGCAAAAGTAGAACTAGTAGTTGCTTGCTCTTGGATCTTTTTCAGCAATGCCACATTTTTCTTTTGCATTGTGTCAGACTGTTAGAGATGATTTATCTGCCAGTATCATTGGCTATCAATTAAGTGTCATATATATTGAGTCGGTAAATTTGCAGATTTCATACTTCACTGCCGCTGATACCATTCTTTGAAAAGTTATCATATATGCTTATAAAAAATCGGTGCATGGTACTAACTATTTTCAAAAGTTTAGATTGCTGCATGTTTACATAAGCATAGCTGTTGTTCTGGCAGTATTTGATTCATCTACGAATCACTGTCTTTGTGTTTTTATTCATTTTTCTTTTGATGTATGACCTAATTTAGTGCAGATTACAGATTGGCTTCTTACTCTCATGTTATAATATATATTCTAGATTTCTAGTCATATGCCATTACACGTTATTAGTAGGTGTTGCACCCTGATTTGTTTTTTGTTCTTGCAACTAGAAAGCCAATAAAATGGGGGCAACTAATCATGGTTTTTTCTATGTTCATTTCATTTGTGCATAGTGAATTTTTCTACAAGCACAAATTGAGATCTTGGCCTTTTTTATTTGTTACAATTTTGTTTATTAAAGAGCACTGGAACTAGATTGGACAGAACCTTTCATTAGGTTGCATATATATGGATTTGGGTAGCTGCTGTTTTCTTTTTTTCGAGTTCAGTTGCATATATATATATTGATTAATGTTGCTTCATGTACTAATTAGTATTGGGACTGCAGAGTAGCCAAGCTTAACACAATTATTCAAATGATTGACGTCCACATAAAACTATCCACAATGACAGGTGGAGTATGGCTCGTGATACAATTTTTTCTTTCAGTGAGTTGGAGGCCAATGTACTACTAAATACTAAGTATATTTAGTATAGGCTTTTGGTACCTTCTTTTGTTTTATGCATGAACATTTTTGCATCTGCTCCAGTATTAGTGATGCTTGATTTAAGTTGTTCTTGCAAAATAATTTGATATTACCTTAGAAACAATGGTGTTTTTTCTTCTAAATATACAATGCTATAACTGCCTCTGTTTCATGTTTCATGTATCTTTCATGAGAAATCGAATTTGGCATGCCAACTTGTGTGGCTTGGAGATTACTAAGAAAAAATAAGTTGGCAAAGCAGCAGTCTGACTTCAATGGATGGGTTTCTGGTACTCTATCACAACTTCGTAACCTCCCAATTCGCCTATTGTAATTGTTGCATGGTAATACATCTATTTTGCAATTCAGGAATGAACTGTGTTAGATGTACTGCACCTTAGCCATAATGGAATGGAATACAAAAGATGGAAGGTTTTTCTACCTTGCATAACCTTCGTGTTTTGGATGTTTCATCTAGCAAGCTAACCACTATAGGAATGTCGAAAACTTCAAAGTAGTTGCCACAGATCTTGTTTACTACCTCATGTTACCAATCCTTTTTCTTGTTACAGCATGCTGCATCTTTGTTTGACAATTCACTTGTTCTCTAGGGATGTGAGATCTGCATATACACAATTACTAGCTATATTACTGCTAGCTTCGAGCTACTGTGGTTTAGGAGAACATCAAGTGTGAAATCTTTTACAGTCCAAGATAGGGTCCAATGGCAGCGAAAGAAACTATAGAGGTGAAAGGCAGCTTTTGCAAAGTCATGTTCTACAGACTTAGCAGGTAGCTTACGTTATGTATTTGTTTATCATACCATTTGTTTACCTTTTACAATTTCCCGATGCGCTATATTTTTTTAGTATTTGTATATTATTAAGTAGCTATAATGATACCTTAATGTTTCATACTGACAAAGAACTTCTGCTTTTTAGTAGTGAGCATGTATCAAATTATTTTAGTCATGAGTTCTTCATGCTGAATGTCTTTGTCCCTGGTGCAGTATACTTTTAATATATTCCCACACAATGCACCAGTTATTGAGAATGGGTATAACAAGGAAGAAATGAAAATAGCGAATGAGACCAACAAATTTGGGTTAGTCCCTGTGGTCCTATTGGTCTAGACAACTTCATATGCAGTTTGCATTACTTCGTCAAACTTTTCTCTCATTGTGATAATTTGAGAAAATATAATTTTCTTCTAACTGTCTGGTCCATTGCTATAATGACATGGATGTGAAAGTAACTGCGACTTGCATACAGGTTCCTGTGATGTACTGATGTGTGTGCACATGCTGAAAGTGTCATTCTACAGTTTGAAAAGCTACTCGATGAGGTTGGTATATGCATATGTGCTAACTTGCATTAAAACTTATTCTCTTTTGTCTCTGTTTGCGCTAAGTGGATTGATCCTTGGAATCTGCCAGTTTGTCATTTGGATAGGTGATTTTATGTGAACATGGCTATTTGTGAATGTGGCAGAAAAATAAATTAGTTATATTTGTGTTGTGGTATAATATTGCAACTTCTAAGCTTGTGTGGCTGTGTGTAGAATAAGTCAGGACTTCTGAGTATAATATTGCAATTATTAAAAAATAACCTTCACTTCTATTGCTAGCTAAGCCTTTCTTTTCTAAATTCATCACAGAAATATGTGTGGTGTTGTATTTTCTAGAACTTTTATTGAATTAATTAATTCATTTATTTTGCAAGATCATAGAAGCATGCTAATAAACATAGGCGGAGATTGAGAATTGAAGAGAAGTGTTGTCTGCTTGCGCAAAGCTTTTTAAATAGAATTAGAATGCAGCATGTATGTTTTAAGGGAATATGTAATATGTAGATGTACGGGGATGATTAATTTTGTTGCTGACTCTATTACTCTAATATTAAATGAATACATTTCATGTACTTTTTCATCCGTACTATGGTATCCAAAATAAATATGGCTACGCATCTATTATATTAGAAAATAGTTCTAGAAACTATATTAGCATTGAGAAAGAAAAATACAAAGAGCGCATCAACTTTGCTTAATTTAAAACGTCTCTATAAGACGTAGATATGTAATTTACCGTCTCTGCAAAGCGTTTCATGTCTTCTACGAGACACGCTTAGTACTATCTTTAGAAAACATCTCATGTCGGGTAGACACGCTTGTCACCGTCTCTAGAAAGTGTCTCTTATCTTGTAGACACATTTGATAAAACACGTTAACAGTTCTTGACACGGTCCATGGGGAGATGCTCCAAACATGTTTTAGTAAAGCATATCTATAATTCACTAGAGATGAAATAAAGCGTATCTACCTAAAAATAAAACATATCTAGAGGGGGTGTATCTTGTAGTGCAATCGTCACCGCAACCAAGAGGCGAAAGTGTCAATGTGATGATGTGTAATCCAGACCTCAGTCTTCCCTTGGTTTGAGGACTGTACAATAGCCCTGTGCTCCTCCATATATGGAGCTACCAGTATGATTGTTGCAGGACCATGAAGTGTGGTTTACAAAATGTATCCTCATCAATGTCCATCCGAGCTTTCCTCCCTAGTGTGTCCTTTCCCTTCAGTCTCCCCTCATGGCATGATACAGGGACTCCAATCGAACTTAGGTTGTTAATAAAGTCAACACAAAACTCAATGACCTCCTTTGTTCCATATCCCTTTGTGATGCTTCCTTCCAGATAGGTACGATTACGAAGATACTTCTTCAGAACTGCCATAAACCTCTCGAAAGGGAACATATTATGTAGAAATATAGAACCGATTACAAAAATCTCTTCAACAAGGTGGCCTAGAAGGTGGGTTATGATATTAAAGAAGGAAGTTAGAAAGACCATCTCAAAGCTGACAAGGCATTGCACCACATCATTCTACAGCTTTAATAGATTGTTTGGATGGATTGCCTTCTGAGAAATCATGTTGAGGAATACACATAGTTTCACGATTGTCATTCTCACATTCTCTAATAGATTACCCCTCAGTGCAACAGGCAGCAATTGTGTCATCAGGACGTGGCAGTCATGGACCTTTAGATTTATGAATTTCTTCTGTTTAAAATTTATTATTGCCTGTATATTCGAGGAGTAGCTCGATGGGACCTTGATACTATTCAAGCACTCAAATATATTTTGCTTCTCTTCCTCGTTGAGAGTGTAACTGGCAGGATGCAAGTAATGTTCATCATCTCTCTTTTCCAGATGTAGGCCATCTCATTGTTTCATATGTTTTAGCTTCTAATGTGCTTCAATTGTATCCTTTGCCTTTCCATATGTACTCAGGAAGCCAAGCACGTTGGCACAAAGATTTTTCATGAGGTGCATCACATCAATTGCATTACGGACCTGAAGGACTTCCCAATAAAGTAGCTCCAAATATATAGACTTCTTCTTCCACATGGGTGCAATATCCGTCCTTGTTGTTCGGAACAGGTTAGCTACCAGAGCTCTTGCCAAAGACTACCCTCACATCCTTTATCATAGAAAATACACGTTTACCATTACGGTGAATGGGCTTAGTACGTTTTTCTTCCTCCCCTTCAAAATGCTTCCCTTTCTTTCTTAACGGGTGCTTAGCAGGAAGAAATTGACGATGGCCCGTATACACGACCTTCCTATAGTGTTTCAAATACATGCTGCGAGTATCATCTAAACAGTGTGTGCAGGCTCAAAATTCCTTGTTTGACTGTCCGGACAGATTACCAAGCGCCGGCCAATCATCGATGGTTACGAACAACAATGCTCATAGATTAAAAGTCTCCTTTTGTCTTCATCCCACACACATACACATTCTTCCTTCCATAACAGTAGAAGTTCATCAACCAACGGTATTAGGTAAACATCAATGTCGTTGCTAGGTTGTTCTGGACCTTGGATAATTATCGGCATCATAATGAACTTCCGCTTTATGCATATCCAGGACGGAAGGTTGAACATATATAAGGTCACAGGCCAAGTGCTATGACCACTAATGAACTCACCGAATGGATTGAATCCATCAGTACTTAAACCAAACTGTATGTTCCTTGCATTCTTTTTAAATTTGGGAAATTCTCTATCAACTGTTCTCCACTAGGACCTATCAGCGGGATATCTGATTATTTCATCTTGCCTACGTTCTTCTTTATGCCAACACATCAACTGCATGTGTCTTGTTTCTGAACAAACGCTTCAACTGTGGTATTACAAGCAAATACCACATTACATTCAAAGGAACTTTGGTTTTGATGGCCTGCCCCTTAACATCACCGGGGTCATCTCTCCTGATCTTATAACGCAACGCTTCGCACACAGGACAAGCCTCCAATTTCTCGTATTTCTCACTGCGATAAAGGATATAGTCATTAGGACATGCATGTATCTTTTGTACCTCCAAACCCAGAGGGAAAATAACCTTTTTTGCTTCGTACGTTGAGGACGACAATTTGTTCCCCTCGGAAAGCATGTTCTTTATAATTTTCATTAACTCATCAAAACCCTTGTTACAAACTCCATTTTTTGCCTTCCATTGCAGCATTTCCAGAATGGTACCCAACTTTTTGTGCCCCTGTTTACAATCTGGGTACAACAATTTCTTATAATCATCTAACATATGCTCGAACTTTTTTTGACTCATTCACATTCTCACAGTCTTCCTTTGCATCTTGCAACACCTAACCTAGATCATCGATAGGACCTTCTACCTCGCCTATCTCTTCTTCAGCCTCGCCTATTGGAGCATCCACAAAGGCACCTCCTTGAGTCCAGTCAGGAATGTTGTCATCTTTTTCTTTATCATCATCATCCATCATAACTCCTCTTTCTCCGTTCTTGGTCCAAACAAAATAGTTAGGCATGAATCCAGAACTATATATGCGCGTGTGAATAGTCTTCCTGGATGAGTAATCCTTTTCATTTTTGCAATTTCTGCATAAACAACAAATGAAATCGGACGGCGGTTTGTTGGGTTCTGCCTGATCGAGAAAACCACCCAAGCCATTAATGCACTTCATGGAATGTTTGTCTGCATTGTACATCCATTGCTAATCCATCTACAAAATATTACCGAACCAAAGTTATTCTGATCATCCATTCAATTATAAATGAAACATAACAGACATGAAACAAATATCATTAAACTGAAATGTTGCTGAAAGTTTAGATAGAAATACAAAAATTTAAATTTCAGATCCAAACAACATGATGCAGTATGACAAACTCAAAATGTTGACGTCACATATCACAGGTTGCCTCTTGTCTAACGACGGTAGTGACTTTCTACAATACGTGGAAGGAATGCGTTGTAAAAGATAGCTAGGGGATAGAGCTTTGTGGGGGAAGTGTTGGAGGGTTGAGAGCTCCAAGATGCAAAAGCTTGTGGCTTGGAGCAGGTTACTGGGGTGGTGCGTATTTGTAGGCTAGATCGGAGAGGAGTATTGGACTAGTAGCTCAAACATAGCATATAAATGAAAATTTTCTTCATTGTAGCTTATTCTAAAAATGACTAATTACGTACCTCTATTTCATCTTATTATCTCTATGATTTTCCATAATATATTTAGCTCATATTTGAAAACTACTAAACTATGAAATTATTTCTCTAACCTTATATCAATATCTTTGACTAATACAAACTATAGCATCCAAAAAATCACAAATATGAGCTCTAAATAACACATTCATAGAAATGAAATTTTTCTCCATTGTACCTTATTCTAGAAATCACAAATTACTCTAACTCTAAAGCATAAAACTTAGTATACTAACCATGTATCAAGGGAGGATGAAGTTTCTAACCTTTAGAACACTTGAATGAGTGAAATCCTCGAGAAATAGTCTTTAATCTGGTAGCACCTCCCCTATGGCATATGGATAGGGCGAAGATTGAGCTGTGCTGAATGGCTCAGGCAGGAGGAATAAGGAGGCGAATTTATAGGAGGAAATTTAGTACTGGTTGAGAGCACCAACCGGTACTAAATGGGTGCATATTAGTACCGAGTGGAGCTCCCACTCGGTACTAAAGGGGGTGGCACATTAGTACCGGTTGGTACCCTCACCCGATACTAAAGGGGGTGGCACATTAGTACCAGGTTGGGGCACCAACCGGTACTAATGTGCACCCTTTAAGTACCGGTTGGGTTCCCCCAACCGGTACTAAAGGGGTCCACGGGGCCACCCTAGGGAACTAGCCGTTAGGTCCGGTATTAATGCTCACATTAGTATCGGATCAAAATGCAACTGATATTAAACCTCTGGATGGATGCTCAGTTTTCTAGTAGTGAGTACAATGCCGATGGATAGCTAAGTATTAATCTGCAAAGGAGAATAATATTTTTAAAATAAACACATTATTCTGTATAGCCATAGCTTGTTAGTAGTCGCTCCTAGCTGGACCAACGGTTTCAATTCTTTCCCAACATCCTAGAGACATATACCAAACAAGTAAGACACACTATGAGGTTCGAAGAGATTTAGAGGCCATGTATTATAGACCAAACAACATGAGCAAACCGGTATTCATAGATTAGGTATTTGATTGTTTCATGGAAACAACATGTCCTACTAACTTGCCACTGGTGCTTCACTAAGTTGTCTTTTGTTTATAATCCATTTTGAAGAGTTAAAAATGAGGCGGAGCGTTGGCTCGGAGAAGGCCGGCGACGGCGCGGGAAGAGAGGGTGAGGCGGCGACGTGGAACCGGGAGGCATGGACCGCGACCCGAACTGGTGGAGACGATTTCGTCCGCGGACAAGGACGTCGCCTCCCGCACGGGACATCCATCCATAGCGCGTAGAATGGACACGACCGCCGGCAGATGATGATGCGAGAGGAGATGAGATGGAAGCGATGATAGGGAGGGAGGAGAGCACGACGGGGCGAGGCGGAGGAGCGCTCGAGGCGATGGCGTGCGAGGTGAGGACAGACGACAGAGGAGCAAGAGCGGAGGCGTGACGAAGCAGGTGCAGACGATTTCGTCCACAGGCAAGGGCGTCGCGTACGTCTCACGCGTGGGCCTACCTCGTACAGTGCGTCGAACGGATGAGGTCGGCCGAAGCCTGCCGCGTGGCAATACTCCGTGCGGTAACATTTTTTTTCTTGCTCGATAAAAGTCAGACGTGGCACGACGGGATTGGCAAAACAGCCGAGAGGGCCTCCGTAGGCCTCCAATTCTTCCAGCGATGTAACCTTTAGTTATGATATCCCGTAATATATATTTTAGTGGAAAACCCCCTTGGTTGCATCCAAATACTTTAATGTATTGATCTATCACTTCATTCCTGCAAGTTAATGACAGTTATTTAGCCACTTTTGAGCTTTCTGTTTGTGAAAACAATTTAAAGAAATACCACTCTTTCATCGGTAAAAATTGCTCACCTGTTAGTGGGAATGAGACGTTATCTGATAGAAGTTAGTGTGGAACGATGTGTATGTGTGCCGTCGAGATACCGATCACTGCTGGACGATCGACTTCAAAGTACCGGTAGGAAATCCTTCAGAAGCACCGGTAGGAAATCCTTCAGTGCTAGTGCTTCGACTGATATCGTTAGTTCGGTATTAAATGTAATACATTAAGTAGTGTGTATTTTATCAACAAGTACTAAATGGTTTCGCGTCCTAAAAATAAAAATAAAGAAAAAATATTTCTGAACAGCTGGGAGGTTAGATGCGCCACTTAGTACCGGGTCACAAGTCACGCGAATTTCACACGTAATATGCGTGTGCGTGGTTCATGGAATTCAAACACACGACTTCAAGTCTCACGCGAAACTTTCTCACCATCTCATCTACACAATACATGTGATGAAGTTAGATATATTTTTCTTTGGAAGAAATCTATGAAGAGTTCTTTTAGTACCGAGTGGTATTATGATCCGATACTAAAAGTCACGGCGTGACTTTAGTACGGGTAGCAACGCCACCTGGATCAATTGCCCCGATTCATTTCTCGGTGGCGATGGTTGCAGGTGGCTGAGCTCGCACGTCCGGCCATGTGAAAGCAACTGACATGCTAGTATTGCAGCCCTCTGACCCTCCCTCGGCCCTCGCCGCCATGCATATGCGCGCACATCGCTGCTCAAGGACAGAGGCCGACTAGTCCTTCGTCAATTACTCCAGATGCTCATGTTGCCTGGTGCGCCCGATGATCACATGAAGTCATTTAGTATTTTGAGTGCATTGAGCGATCGACCGGCAACCAAAGACCCCGGTACGGTAGCCTCTATCACCGACGAGGAGGCCTCCGCCATCGCATGAATCAGAGGAGGGTGCTGGGACAGCGGTAGCAGGTTCCTGCTACCGCAGGGAACCAAACGGAGGAACAACCGAACAACAGTCAATTAGATCGTCAGAGCTCAGTTCATCACATAGATCGTCGGAGCTCAGTTTGTCAATTAGATTGTCGGAGCTCAATTCGGATGGACTGGACTGGACTTCGCAGGGCCTAGGTGCTAAAGGGGTAATCAATTAATAAGATGGCTTAATTAACTAAACATGCTTTTTGATTCGTGCTGGTTTTAGAAAACAACATAATCAAGACCGGAGCAATTCTCACCCAACATAGTACGTATTTATTGTGCAAAGATAGCAACACAAACATATCGAAACTCAATCAAGACCAAAGCAGAGCGAGGATGGTTTACATGTTTACTTGGTAGTAACACTTACTATTCCGGTGCAGCTTAACCATCATCTGTATATTTCCCTTCACCTGTCAAGATTGATTGGCAAATTACATCACCAAAGTTTGCTGAAACCTCAAAAATGAAGTTCTAAAACAACCGACTGCCAATTCTTTTACTCTCAACATTTGAACTTTAGTGATCTACACCGAAGCCACTAACAACAGTGAGGACCAAGGTCTATAGTTTAATTTGCAGGTCTATTAACTGTAGAAAAAAATAATAATGAGTAATTAATGTGATATATCTTGACACCTTCTACACTAGTCACGATGTCTTCAGCTGAAAAAAAATTCAGTACGTGACATTTTCTAATCTACTTCTCAATCATGTTTGCTGAGTTCACGATGATGATGCTCCTGCTATTTAGTATGTTAGAGAATTACATTATGTTATGTCCTCGTGTCATGATTTATGTTGAATTCTACTGTTGCCTAACTTTCTAACAACAACCTTCATACACGCTATACAAAGAAACAAAAATGACCCTAAATGCAAATCCTGGAAAAGATCTATTAAAAATAATAATTTCATACAGTATGTTATTTTTCCACAATGTATTATAACGAGGCTATAACACCTATGGCCATGATGGATATAGTGGTATCCTGCATACTTTCTTTCTGAAAATACGCTTCCTCTTGACAACTATTAGGCCTAACTAAGCAAGTAGTAGAAGAATCTTAGCACCAATACATATCTTTTTGGACTGTTGGTAATGGTTTCCTAGTTGTTACTCAAATCCATATTCCTTGCATGTGGGCATGCATATAATTTGTGCACGTCGCACAGCTAGCAACATAATGTAATCATATCATTAATCGAGATCTTTCTTTGCGGTACCCTGATCTTTTAGATAATGGAAAGAAGACCCAGATTCAACCATCTCAAAGAGCAAGTATCAGTCCATAATCATTAGTAACTTAGGCAAACACTACACGAAAATAAGCAATATTTTAAACAGTCGCAAAACATCTTGATATGCAATCCGCAAGCTAAAAGGATCACCCATGGCCCATGGGAAGCAAAGAAGTGTATTGCTGCCATCTCCAAAATCCGGCATACCTTAACAAGAAAAGAACTGCTTTGAGGTGCCCTGTGACACTGCCATTTCCTGAATGCAAGCTTAACAGGAAGCACTCAGGCTAATGAAGCTAATTTCATTACAACTTACACAACTACACTGCCATTTCCTGAATGCAAGTTCAAGGATAGTTTTTCATGGGAACACAATTCGCCAACCATTGGTCTGTTTTCTTAATGAAACCTACTACTAGATCAGAGATGACAGTTGGCAGAGATAGTAACCAAGTGAATCCACGTCAAGTAGACGAAAACAAAAAAACTAAAGTGAGTATCACTAGATGCAGTATTATACTAACTTGTTTCCCGTATCCTCTCATTCCCACAGTGATGGCGTTTCAGCGCGCAAGTGAGAACCGACCTGCTTGGGGAAACAGGAGGTTGTGGTTCCCTATATTTATACAGAGAAGGATAGAATTGCACCTCTTCTTATGGCCCTTTTTGTCCCAGAGAGTTGGGTGGGTAAGCCTTTTATTATGCATAATTAGTGTGGAAATGTCATATTTTTTCAGTGTGCCAGAAAGGATCGGTACAAACAGTTAAATACAAGGTAGCGGAATGGTTTTCCTGGAGTATATGAGAGGGTCTGAAATATCACTGCATACCGCAGATGGAGAATTTGATGTATGCATTGAGTCAATTGCAGAGGGTCATTAACAAGAAAAGAGACTCTCATTCGACTGCCCCACGATATTTCACTAAGAAGAGCTAATAATGTCACTGCAACCTGTGATGCAACATTTAAGCCAGCCATAACATTTTCTAAAAAATTAGTCTTTCTGTATCGCGTATCACCAGTGGATGAACTTGCACATCGCCAGTTGATGCCTTGATGGAGGGGTGGGGAAAAGCAACACCCGCGGTGCGAGGCAGGGAGGTGAAGAAGAGGAAAGATCAGAGAGTAGAAAAGGATGAAACATTTCAGACCAAAAACTGCAACATCAAAAATGTCATAATGCAAGTATGCAACATCTCAGTTTTACTCTATTAACATCACAAACAGTAAATCGGAAATATATTGTAACATCCTAATTTGTTTTAGCAACATTGAAAAAAGTATATTGCAACATTAAGAATCACCATTTATGACATCCAAAAATCTATGCAGCAACTCCAGTAAAAAACTAAGAAAAAACATTGCAAACATCTTAAATCAGAATCATGCAACATCAAAAACAACTACCACAACATCTCGAAGATTGAAGGTCTTAAAACAAACAAAAAGACCAATCAAAACAAATTGAAATATACATTGAAACAAAATGACATATCATCTATCGAAGCAACTGAATCATCATAATACAAGATGCTTCTTGGCGAATTCATCGAGATGCTCACACCGCTGACCACCTGAGCTCCACGCTTACCAGCTGCATCTGCACTACGCTTAGATGCGCCAGAGCCTCTAACCTCACATCCGACACTGCTTCTCCGCCGCGAGGGGACAGAGGGTTGTCTTACCGCCATCATGGTCATCTTGCCCCCAAAGGAGCATGGCCGCGCACCCATTCAGAATTTGCGTCACCGACATGTAGCTCGACAACATCGCAACAGAGGAGGTGGAGAGAAAGAGATGCAGTGGAGCGTCACATTGCCATCGACCTCCCTCAAAGGGGCTACGTGGGGGCGGGAAGTTGCCCGACTGGCCTCGTGATGAGTATGCCATCATGGGGGTGGTCAAGAGTCTGAGATGAGCGAGCTACCCTACTTCTGTCAATCCGTGGCTAGAGAGGACGAGGAATGGAACGAGAGGGCCATGATAATCAGTGTGTGGTGGGATCTGGGGTGGGAGAAGGTGCAGGTGTGCAAGCTATATGTGGACAGGAAGAAGCCATGTTGCATCTGAGCAAAAGAATTTTATCAGACGTCTTGCATATAGCGTTCCATTTATCTATACATACGTGTGGGACCCACTATTGGACGAGTTATTTTTTCTACTACCTGTTATTAGTGATGTGGAGATAACACCTCAAACTATAAACTAGCTAGTTGCTGACTCTTTAACTGTTGGAGGATCGGAGGCCTAGGAGCGCTCTGGCAGCTAGCACCGTGGAAACAGGTGGAGGTGGAGCGTGACAAATAAATGATGATGCTCCCTCGTGGAAACCCAGTTAGTATTAATTCCTTATAAAACATTTGTTTAAATTGGTACAATGTCTGTGTATAGTTTAGTCAATTTAGTTTTCGAGGTTTGCACTGTATATGGAAGCAATGCAAGTTCAGGTCATGCGTGTCTATGTCATTAAAGTCAATTGGTCCAAGAAGATCAGATCGGTTCCTTTCAAAGTTTCTTTCACCGGGATCAATTAAGAGCCTTCAACTTGCAAAAAATAGTAATAAAGGAATAATGTTTTGTTGATACAGAAATGTACCGCGCCAATTACTTAGGCACTTGATCGTGCAACAGCCAGGGCGCACACAGGCCGGTCAGACCGGTTTGATGACCGGTCAGGCTGATTTCGCCAGTGAGCTCGACGAAAGATAACGAACGCAGGTCCAGGAGGGACCCCGTCGGGGGACAAGCGCATCTTGGGCTATTGTTAGGATTAGAAGGCCACCTAGAACGTGCTCAAATACTGTAGAGGCGAAGGAAGAAAAGCAAGATAGGGTTGGAAGAGCTAGAACAAAGAGGAAACGAAAAAAATGCAAAATAGTATATTGATATGTTTTGATTGATTGGATTCCTCGCAAATGGCCGTGGCCCTTTATATTTATAGGGACGGGAAGTCTTGCCCCAGTAGAAGTTAAAACCCTGTGTCAAAATACAACTCCTAACTCGGACTACAGAGAGCAAACCGGTCTGACTACCCTAGCAAACCGATCTAACAGGTTTTCTTAGGTATAGATCTTCCCAAAGTCATAATTTCCTCATCCGAGTTCCGAATCAGACATTGTACATATGCATCTTGATAGCCTTGATAATGATGAAGTTCAATTTGCATTTTGAGCACTTTACCCAAGGGCAAACCAGTCTGACCAGTTTAAAGACCAGTCCGACTAGATATGCCAACTTTGGTCATCAACAGGTTTATATTATTTCGAGCACATATGTCTAATGGTCAACACGATCACTTGGGGTTGACCATAGGGCTCGACCAAGTCCATTGCTGATGGCAATGTCAACCGGGTCATTGGCCGGTGTTGATAATGCCGATAGTTGTGGATCTTGCAAGCATGCGGAACCTTTCTTGAAATGCGCGATATTATCGATCATTTCTTACAAACACCCAAGCAGCTTGCTGAGGCCAAGAGGAACATGCAAATGACTAAAGCTGCACGGCTAGTAGACATGGTTGTACCAAAACTTCTGCGTGCTCTCTTCTGAGTAGGGTGTGTGTAGTTGAGTTTTTGTTTATGAGGTTACCGATATGCAAGGATGCAGGCAGGTCCGCCTGCAGGCTGCCTGTTGGACACCCACAATGGCCACCTGCATAAATTGCATTTACTACGGGAACCTGCTAGCATGTGCTCCACGGCCCGCTTCCTCCTACTCGCACTCCTAGGAAAAACACTTTTAGTATCATTTGGGAATCCCTTTTAGTACCGGTTTTGAAATCGGTACCGGTAGTTCGGTACTAAAGGAGGGGTTTTAGTACCAGTTGAAATAACCGATACTAAAGGGTATTAAAAAATTAAAACAATCCAAATCCCCCAACCCCCCGCCCTCCGCCTACCTTCGCCCAACCCCGCCACCCTCCTCCACTCGGCCCCACCGCCTGCCTCCGCCCAGCCCCACTGCCCACCCACCGCTGGGCCCCGCCACCCTCCTCCGCCCGCCCGTCGCCCCCGCTCGCCCGTCCGTCCGCCACCTCTCCACCACCCCCGCCCGCCCGCCAGCGCTGCTACCGCCGCCGCCTTACCTCGCCCTGACGTTACTCCTCACTACCGGTGAGGGCGCGAGCGGAGGAGGGAGGGGAGGGGAGGGGAGGTAGTAGAGGAGGAGGAGGAGATAGGGAGATGGGAGAAACTTGAGAGAGAGAGGAATGAGATGAGGCAGTAAAGGAGGAAGGGATAAGAGGAGCGGTTTGGGTAACGCGCGGGGCGGGGGGGGGGAGTTTTCTTACCGGATGGAGGCTCCACCCGGTACTAATATGCCTTAGGGCCTTTAGTACTGGGTGGAGCCCCCACCCGATACTAAAGGGGATCACGGGGCCTCCTCAGGGACTATCCGTTAGGCCCGGTACTAATGCTCATATTAGTACCAGGTCAAAATGAAATCGGTACTGAGTCTCGGGATGAAAGATCCATTCCCTAGTAGTACGGGCACTGCAGGAAAAAGCTAGCAGGCAAGGTGCGCACCTGCATGCTACACCACAGCCCCAGAACAGCGATGGATGGACCGTTGCTATAAGCCTGTATAGTTATGAAGAGTCCATTCCGGCACTTGCAATCGGTGTAAGTCCCGTCGGTATAAGTTTATACTAACAGACCCCACTTATACCAGTGTATCATCCATCACTGCGTGGAGATATACCGACGGACCGACATATACCGATGGATAGTGTGTAACCAGTTTTACCCACGAATAGTTTGATTTTACGGTTTTTTTTACCAACTGACCGTCCAAATATCATTTAAATAAATTAATAAAATAAAAGCTCATTTGGCTGGAAATTAGTTCACAACTAATTTTAAGCACATTAGCCATACGATCTACATTCATTGATGACCAAGCCCAAATGGTGGATACATATAGGTTATCATATTAGCCATACAAACATTGAACATCCATGAGTACAGGTCCATACTGTCACTTCACATGAGACTAACACTATACCCTTCCTAGCCGTACATAGCTCATAATCTCTACATTGAGCGGCTTCATATAAAAAAAATGCTACTTTGATCTCATCCGACTCGGTCCAACGATCGAGTCGGAGTCCTTGATCACGCCATGATTGGGGGCACCCAACCATACATGGTTGGTGGGCCCCCGTCGCACAACACTGTAAAAGAGGTAGTGGGGCCCAGGGGCACGCAAGCCACGGATCATCGTGCCCACCAGACCCACCGACCTTTGAACCCGATCTAACCCTAGCACTGAAGCGGCGGGAAGCACCACCACCACTGTCTCCGCGTACACTCACCATCAACACTGCCGTCACCACCATGGCGAGCTCCTCCTCCAAGCCTGATGGTCAGTGACTCTTTCTCTCTCTCTCTTGGTTACTCTCTATTACCCATGAAAACATTGATTTTGACCTAAGATTAAGTTGTTTACCCACTAGATTAACACCTAGAGATCTTAGAAAATTAACAATGGTACCAAGAGCCTAACAAGTGTGTAGATCTAGTCAGGGTTAGAAATTAAAAGCAATTAGAAGGAGATGATTCAAATCAGTAGCAAAACCCTAACCCTAAGAAGGGGACGATCCAGAAAAAGAAGAAGGGGATTGGGGGGAGCTTACCGGATCCGCTCCAGGAAGAAGAAGAAGCCACCGCAGTCAGGTGCCTAAGGCACCGATGCTAGTCCGCTCGACGGCGGCACGCTCCCACTAGGGTGAGCGCGCGCGCCGATGAGAGGACCGGCGGCGGCGCCATCACTCGAGGGTACCTGCCACGTAGGGGCCTACCACGGAGCCACGCGCACTATCAACCTTCGGCTCGCATGCGCCGCTCGGCGCCATCACTCTTGCTTGGCTCTCACTCGGTTGCAGCAGAGGAGGAAGGGAAGAATGGAGCTAGGGTTCAGGCGGAGCCCGCCGCGACCGGTTTTGATCCAGCGAAAATGTCGGACAGCCGTCGGATCGAGATCAACGGCCAGCACTTGCCGGACCGAATTTTGGCCCAGGTGGGTGATGGCTTTGCCGGCCCAGGCCCATGTTGCGGCCTGGGAGGCCACGCGAGCGCGCCAGCGATGCCAGGTTGGGCCGCATTGCCGGTTGGGCTGACAGAACAGTTCCCTTTAGGCCTAGGCGGGAGCCTGGAAGATGGGCCGCGGCCTTGCCGCCTCACGTGCTGGGTCGCTGGCGGGCCGCATTCACTGTCAGGCTGGAAGAACAATAGAAATTGAGCCCATTTTTTCGTTTTTCTTTTTCCAGTGTTTTTTGTTTTTTCCTGAAAATTGATCAATGGCTCAAATAAAATTAGTTTTGATGAGTTTTTCCTGTGGGTAAAATCCACAAATTATGTTTAAGGCTCAGTAAGCTTCCGCTATGGTAAGTTTAAGATAAGTTGATTTTTTAGCATTATTTTGCCAATTTATGCATTAAGTTAAGGATTTCGATCTGTTTTTTAATTAAATTGGAACCAACAGGAAAATTTAATTAGAAATTAAGTAATTTTTCTAAGGATGATAATTTTATCTACTAACCAACGTTGTTGATAAAATTATTGTGCTGATAAGTTTTATTTTATCATTATTGATTCTATTTCTGCCCAACAGTGATATAGAATTAATATTGAGAAGTTTTATGTTTTAATTTGACCAACGTTGATTTAACTCAAATTTTTCTGAATTTTGTGTTTTTCCTTTGAGTTATATCCCATCCATAGAGCCCCTCAATGGAGAGAATTATAGCTCATGGAGAGAGAAGATTGGGACAGCGCTTGCACTATCGGATATTGATCTAGCACTGGCTGATCTCTGTCCCATTGATCCTAAGGACCCCGTGAGGGGTGAGAATGAGAGCAAAGAAGATTTCAACGCTCGAGTGCATGATCATGCACCAATTAGAATGAAGTACGATCTTGATCGTGCGCAGTGGGATCAGTCAAACCGAAAGTGCATGATGGTGATTAAGAGCTCCATTGTGGAGGCAATAAGGGGAGCAATCCCAAAGTGCAACACCACCAGGGAGTACCTAAGGAAGGTGGAGAGTCAGTAAACTGGCTCTTCAAATGCTTATGCAAACACTCTTATTAAGATGCTTGTTACTAAGAAGTATACTGGTGGTGGAATAAGGGAGCATATATTGAGCATGAGTAACATAGCATCCAAGCTCAAGCCTATGGACATGGAGCTCAAAGATGAGTTTGTAGTCCATTTGAACTTTGCCTCCCTACCCACAGAGTTTGAGGCTTTTGTTGTTAATTACAACTCACAGCCAGATAAGTGGGGCATTGAAAAGCTGATTGCCATGTGTGTGCAAGAAGAGGAAAGAATTAAGGGCTCACGTGGTGATTCTATCAACCATGTGAGGTAGAATAAGAAGAGGAATTATCATAATAATAATTCTAAGCCACAAGGAAAAAGCTTAGTGGGACAATACCTCTTCTTCTAAGGCACATGGAAAGGCTCCACTAAATGATCAGCATCAGAGATCAAACCATGAAGAGGTAGTGGACAAGGACACTTTCAAGTGGTGCAAGAAGAAGGGACACTAGCAGAAGGATTGTGTGCATTCCTGAAGCATATGTGTAAGAAAGGTGAGGACCTTATTACATTCATAGATGAGTCCTTATATTTAAGTTATGCAAAATCTACTTCGTGGATTGATTCAGGTGCAACTGTTCATGTTGCAAAATTTATTACAGGGATTCCATACAAGGAGGACCCTGCAAAGAGGAGAAAGAAGCATTAAAGTAGCAAATAGCATCGAAGCTGAAGTCGAAGCCATTGGAGAACTCCCATTAGAATTAGTGTACCCTCTTTGTGTAGAAATTTAATAAGTGTATCGCGCTTAGACAGTGATGGATTTGCTTGTCACTTTGGTGATGAACAATGTAAGATTAAGTTTAATAACAAGTGTATTGGTCTTGCCTTCAGACAAGACAAGCTTTATTTGATATCACTTTGTGAGAATGTGAATGTTGTAAGGGCTGAGAATGTGAATGCCTCCTCGTCTATGAATGTAAGAAATAAGCGAAAAAGAATTGATGATGTATCTTTGAAATTATGGCACTATCGTTTAGGCTATATTTCGAGGGGGAGAATTGAACAGTTAATTAAGGAATCAATTCTTCCGCCCTTAGAATTTGCAGATTTAGAGCAATGCATCGATTGCATTAAGGGAAAGTTTGTTAAGAAAATTAAGAAAGACGCCAAACGAAGCGCAGGAATTTTAGAAATAATTCACACAGACATCTGTAGTTCATTTCCTATGACATCTGTGGATGGTTATGATTCGTTTATAACATTCACAAATGATTATTCATGTTATGGCTATATTTATCCAATTAAGTAACAACGAGAAGCGTTGGATAAATTTAAGACATTTAAAGCTGAAGTAGAAAATCAACATAATTTAAAGATTAAGATAGTAAGATCCGACCGGGGGGTACTACAGTCGACATACCCCATATGGCCAAGTTCCTGGACCTTTTGCAAGGTTTCTATAGGAAAATGGCATAGTTGCCTAGTATTCCACACCGGGCGAGCCTCAGCAGAATGGAGTAGCTGAAAGACGCAACCATACCTTAATCAATATGGTGAAAAGTATGATAAGTTACTCTACTTTACCGATTAATTTGTGGATGGAGGCGTTAAACACCGTCATCCACATTCTTAATCGAGTTCCCAGTAAGTTGGTGTCTAAAACACCGTATGAATTATGGACTGGACGAGAGTCCTCACTAAATTATTTACATGTGTGGGGCTGTCCGACTGAGGCTAAAGTATTTAACTCAAATATTGGGAAAATTAGATCCTAAGACAGTTAATTACCATTTAATTGGCTATCTAGATAAGTCAAAAAAATATCATTTCTATTGTCCTGACAGACATACTAAGTTTGTAGAAACGAGACACGCTATCTTTTTGGAGGATGAGATGATCAGGGGGAGCATGGTACCTCGAGAAATTAGTCTTGAGGAGAAGCGGGTATACGTACCCACTCTGATGATTCAAAAACTATTTTTCTCGATACCTGTTGCTGCTGCACGGACAATGCAAGACATTGTGGTAACAACACCTATTGTTAGTTCTCCCGTGGCAACAACGAATGAAGATGAGGAACATATCCTTTAGAATCCTATAGAACATGTTGTCACACATGAGGAAGAGCTGCAACAACACCATATGGAAGATGCAACAAATGTTGAGGCCATCAGAAGGTCTCAAAGAGTTAGAAAACCAGTTATACCTGATGACTACGAAGTCTATGTTGGCAAAGAAGTTCAAATGGAGGGAGATCCCACCTCATTTGAAAAAGCCATGAGAAGCGCTCACTCATCAAAATGGCTTGAAGCTATGGAAGATGAAATGAGATCTATGAGAAGCAATAAAGTCTGGGATTTAGAAGAAATTCCAAAAGGATCCAAGACAGTAGGCTGTAAATGGGTCTACAAAACTAAGGGAGCGTTTGGTTCCCTATGCTTATTTTTAGCACGTGTCACATCGAATGTTTAGATACTAATTAGGAATATTAAACGGAGACTATTTACAAAACCCATTACATAAGTGGAGGCTAAACGGCGAGACGAATCTTTTAAGCCTAATTAATCCATCATTAGCATATGTTTACTGTAGCAACACATTGTCAAATCATGGAATAATTAGGCTTAATAGATTTGTCTCGCCGTTTAGCCTCCACTTATGTAATGGGTTTTGTAGATAGTCTACGTTTAATACTCCTAATTAGTATCTAAACATTTGATGTGACGGGTGCTAAAAATAAGTCAATGGAACCAAACACCCTCTAAATGTGACTCCAAAGGGAATGTGGAAAGATATAAAGCACGACTTATTGCAAAAGGCTTCACGTAAAGAGAAGGAATAGATTATAATCAGACATTTTCTCCAGTCTCATATAAGGATTCCTTTAGAATCATAATAGCTTTAGTGGCGCACTATGACTTAGAATTACATCAGATGGATGTAAAGACGGCATTCCTCAACGAGGATTTAGATGAAAATGTTTACATGGCACAACCCAAAGGTTTTATCATGGAAGGAAAAGAACGTATGGGATGCCGCCTGAAGAAATGCATTTACGGATTAAAACAAGCCTCCAGACAGTGGTATTTGAAGTTTGATGGTACTGTAAGAAAATTTGGGTTTAATGAGAATAAGGAGGATAATTGCATTTATGCAAAGTTCAAGAATGGGAAAATCATTTTCCTCATCCCGTATGTAGATGACATCTTACTAGTAGTGATGTTAGTCTGCTATTGGAGATAAATAAGTTTTTGTCCTCGAATTTTGATATGAAAGATCTTGGTAAGCTTCATTCGTCTTAGGAATTGAAATTCACCAAGATAGAAGAAAGGGGGTTTTAAGATTATCACAAAAGACATATTTAGAAAAGATTCTATGCATATGAGTAAACCTAGGCCTGCTCCCATAGTCAAGGGCGATAGATTTGGAAAATTTTAGAGTCCCAGGAACCAATATGAGATCGATCAAATGAAAATGGTTCCATATGCTTCAGCTGTCAAAAGCTTAATGTATACTCAAGTATGTACACGCCCTGACTTAGCTTTTGTGACCGGGATACTTGGTAGATATCAGGATAATTCAGGAATAGATCACTGAAGAATGGTAAAGAAGGTATTGCGTTATATGCAAGGCATGAAAGGCCTCATGTTAATGCACAAAAGAACTAATTCTCTTGAAATAGAAGGGTACTCAAATTCAGATTTTGCAGGAGACGTAGACGATAGAAAGTCCACGTCAGGTTATGTATTCATTCTCGCAGGTGGAGTCATATCGTGGAAAAGCTCCAAGCAAACCGTCATAGCATCATCCATGATGTATGTTGAGTTTGTAGCATGTTATGAGGCCACAGGGCAGGCAAAATGGCTAAAGAAATTTCTACCCGCGTTGAAAGTGGTAGATAGCATTCAAAGGCCACTCAAAATGTACTATGACAATGAGCCTGCAGTATTTTATGTTCACAACAATAAGTTAAGTGGTGCTGCCAAACACATTGACATCAAGTTTTATGTTGTGAAAGAGAAAATCCAGGAACATACCATTAGTGTAGAGCATATAAAAATAAAGGAAATGCTCACGGATCCACTCACGAAAGGCTTACCGTCCAATGTGTTCAGAGAACACTTAGCCAACATGGGTTTACGGGAAAGCCTATGATACCTAGATACTAAGAGCTCAGAATAAGAATCTGTTTCAAAATAGAAAGGTGTATTGTTGGCACCCTGATGGGGGCGCCCAACCGTACATGGTTGGCGGGCTCCCATCGCGCAACGCTATAAAAGAGGTGGTGGGGGCTGAGGGCATGCATGCCAAGGATCATCGTGCCTGCCAGACCCACCGACAAACCCTAGAACCCGATCTAACTCTAGCGCTGAAGCAGGGAAGCACCGCCGCCACCTCGCGGGACGGCGATGAGACGGCGACAAGGGGCGACGAGGGGCGACGAGGATGGAGCCGGCGATGAGGATGGAGCCGGTGGTCGGAGGCGACGAGGTGGGGGCCGGGCGCGTCGACGGACGAGGAGGATCGAGGCGGGCCGGCCGGGGGGATGGAGGACGACGATGTCTGGGCGCGGTCGGCAGCGGGACGACGACAGCCGGCGCAATGGGGGACGACGATGGCGGCGGCCGGCGAGGGAGGCGGACGGGCGGCGACGGCGGAGCAGAACGCGCAGGACTTGGCGAAAATTTGACTAAGTGTAACTGGCGTGGGGGTAGAAGGGAGTACAGTGCCTTTTAACCCCCCCTTTTATCCCGGTTCGTAATGGCACCCGGGACAAAAGGGTGCCCCCGCCAGGTGGGGCTGGAAGCGTACCCTTTTATCCCGGGTGGCACCACCAACGTCGAGGCAGGAGACGAAAAGTACCCTTTTATCCCGGTTGCCGTTTGCAACCGGGATAAAAGGGGGGCCTTTTGTCCCGGTTGCTGTTAGCACCCGAGACAAAAGGTCTTTTTTCCTAGTTTTCTTCTCCCGCCTGTTTTTTGGAAATGGATTTTATTTTATCTTTTCACTGCATTTCAGGATGAAAAACAAAACCTTCACAGATTTTGTACATGCAAAAATATATTTAATTAACGAGTAAATTGACAATAAGTATGAATTAATCATTAATTCTATACCAGTTCATTTAGCCTCTAAAATATTTATTTTACTGCATTGCTGTGATCAAGAAATTATTCAATTAAATAATTTCAATGCGCAGAAAAATCCATGTTTGTTTGTGGTTAACATTGTTCATGTTTATCTATAAAATCTTCACCTAACAAATTTAAGAACACACGAAATCATACATAGGGTAAATTACAAATTGTATCAATTAATACACAAAGGTCATGTACATTTAACGCATTACAATGCAACGTTGTAAAATTTCTTGTTCACGAAAGTTCCTTGATCATGATCGCGGCGTAAGTACGGAGCCTTTTCTTTGGATAGCAGGATGCTTGGATCAACTTCAACGGCGAATGGAGGCATGCCATCAAACTGATCATAATCATCTGATTGGTCTGTTTTATCCTCGACTCCCACGATTTTTTCTTTTACCTGGAAGAACTATGTGGCACTTTGGCTCCCATGTCTCTTCTGGATTCCTCTTGAGTTTGCTGCACATGTCCTTCACATAGAACACCTGATACACATCATTGGCAAGTACGAATGGGTCATCACTGTATCCAGTCTTGCTCAGATCTACTATTGTCATTCCGTACTGATCTTTGGTGACGGCAGTTAGCTTCACCCAATTGCAAAGAAATAGAGGGATGTACAGCGGTCCGTATTCGAGTTCCCATATCTCCTATATGAAACCATAATACGACTCCTTGCTATTATTTCTGTCCATGGCATCTATGCGGACACCACTATTCTGGTTCGTGCTTTTCTGGTCCTGGGCTCTCATGTAAAATGTGTAACCATTTATCTCATAGCCTTGGAATTTGACGATTGTGCTAGCAGGTCCCCTGGCTAACCAGGCAAGCTGTGGGTGAATCTCAGAGTTACCCATAAGTTGTTGGCGCAACCAGGAGGGAAAAGTTTCCATGTGATGACGGGTAAGCCAAGCATCGGATTTGGTCGGGTTTTTGGAAGCTACCATCTGCCTGTGCTGCTCGATATACTGAGACACAAAGGATGACTGTTGTAGAACAGTGTAGTGTGCCTTGTCGAACAAATCAGTATCATTGCTCAAACTTGATTTCCTTCCAAGGGTGCCCATTCCTCGGAGCCTCCCCTCGTGGCGTGAAGTTGGAACCCCAATCGAGTCAATTGAATCAATAAAATCAACACAAAACTCGATCACCTCCTCTGTTCCATATCCCTTGGCGATGCTTCCTTCTGGACGGGCACGATTAAGAACATAGTTTTTTAGGACTGCCATGAACCTCTCGAAAGGCCACATATTGTGCAGGTATACAGGTCCGAGAATACCAATCTCTTTTACTAGGTGAACCAGTAAGTGCGTCATAATATTGAAGAAGGATGGTGGAAATAACAACTCAAAACTGACAAGACATTGCACCACATCGTTCTGTAGCTTTGATAGCTTGGATGGATCGATTGCCTTCTGCGAAATCGCAATCTCTGTATGCATCTCGTATCACCTGACCAAGGCCATCAGTAGGGTCATTTTCTGCAAACTCATCTTCATCAGCCTCGCCCATTGTAGTACCTGCAAAAGCTTGGCCTGCAACCCAGTCCGGAATGGTGTCCGCACAGCGAGCACCCCCTCAAGACCATCCCCGTCGCTACCCAAGCACACGAGCGCCTTCCCCTACCACCACTCCACCTCCCCAAACAAGTGGCTGTGAATAGTCCCCCAGGAATCCTTTGAATACTCCTTCCTGTTATTGCATTGGAAGCATGGACAACATACGAACCCATTCTCTGGCTTGTTCGCTTTTGCCACTTCGAGAAAATAATGCAAGCCATCAATAAACGTCTTGCTCCGCCTGTCTGCATTATACATCTATTTCTGGTCCATCTGCATCGTATTACGTATGAAAATGGATTACACTTGACAATGGATTACGCGTGAAAATCGATTAAAGATCCAAACAACATGGTACAATACAACAACATGAAGATCCAAATACACATATTTAAATTAAAGTCCCAAACAACATGATACAATACAACAAGCCATCCACTGATTATTATCAAGGAGGACTTTAAGCATCTTTGGACGGTGAAGACGAAGGTTCCGCTGACCCAACCTCATCCTTAGGTTTATTTGTGCCGCCTGAAACGGTAGTACTAAGTGGACGTGAAACACCCGGGACTGAGGGTGGAGCATAACGACCACCAAAAGGAGGTTCCTGACCCGCGGCAACAGCTTCTTCATGACGTTGCTGCAAATAACGAAGCATTGCTTTTTCCAGCGCGCTCTTTTTCTTCGGCTTATGCTGAGGGCCACCTATGATTGGAACCTTGCCATAATAGGAACCACGATCGCCCCCACCATCGCCACTTCCTCCAGTAGCAGAAGCCATCTATGTACAAAAATTATTATCTTAACACTGCATAAGTTGTTGAACTTGAAGACCGTGATCATCTCGCGAGGATGTCCTCAACTGGGCGGCACCGCACTTCGTCATGAAAGAGGTTAGATGCTACGGAAAAGGGGACACGGTCACGATGTTCGTATCCACTCTTTCTTGTAGAATCGAACCCCCTTCTTGACATACGTTGCTGCTCGGCGGAGAACATCCTCGCAGAAATGAACACGGTATGCAAGTTCAACAAGTGTGGATTTGAAAAACCATATTGAATTTGATAAGATAAACCGTCTAGACAAGGTAGCATCATTTTTAAACCACTGCAATAATGCATACTATATATGACACATCAATCTCCCTCACATTCTAGCTCAAAATACCTCTCCATTTTTCTATTTCATCATCACATTCTAGCAAATAATCTTTCCATCTCCAAAGCATAAATCAAAGCATAACACGAGAATGAAGTAGCAAACCTTCGCAACACTTGTGTTGGCCGAGTGAAATTCCCACGAAAATAAGGGAAAAAACTTCGGGCAGCACCTCCCTTGCTTGCTTCGGCACCACCGGAGAGTAGGTGAAGCTCAGCTCTCTCTGTCAATGTGCTGGACTGGCTCGGGCTGGAGGAGGAAGAAAGTCCTCTGTCTTGGCCGTATATAATGGGGATGAGTTTTTATCCCGGTTAAAAACTCCAACCGAGACAAAAAGGAACACCTTTTGTCCCGGTTGAATAGTTAGTCCCGGTTGATGCCTCCAACCGGGATAAAAGGGTGCCGCCGCCGACAGCCCCCCACTAGCCGTTGCAACCGGGACTAAAGGGGGGCCTTTAGTCCCGGTTGCAATTACCAACCGGGAGTAAATCTCCACTCCATTTTTGCCTACCGTGGCGCACCCCCCTTTTGTCCCGGGCCAACTTTAAACCGGGACAAAAGGGGGCGGATCGAAAGCCAATTCTCTACTAGTGAAGGCCTATTTGTCGGTGTCAGCAATCATCTTGAAAATCAGTGACACATCACTGGTATGCAATGTTCATCTATGAAGATGAAACCAATGTTCAATGGAACTGAGACAGGTGTCTCCATCGGCCGCCCCTGCCAATCAGTGAAACTGTGATGTCGCGAGTCGTGTTGATTAACGAACTTCTAAAAAATTAAGTTGCCTATCAACTTTCTTTTATCAACATGACTGTCAAGATTTCTAAATGATGAGCACAATCACTTGGCTGCATATTGCCAATGATCCATGGATGTGATGGTGATATCGATCAAAGTTGGTTAAGAACGAACTTTTTGCGAGTTAGCATTTACTCCAATGTGAGGGTCTGTAATAAGAATAGCTGTGGTTCAAATCTCTATTTGCAAAAGAAGGAACAAATTGTGGTTACTTCGTGGCATGGTTCATTAGTAGTTACTACTCACCCCTGATCTATATCCACACTGTCACAATGTGACAAGGCACGTATTTTTAACAAAAAAAAATGCAAGCGCGTGCGGTTTATGGGCCTCCAACCGACCAACCTCCTCTTACGCAATCCCTCACCATTCCGCCTATGTGCACTTCATTGTTGATGCAATGAGTTATATTTCTATGGACTCTTGTTGTCTAAAATTTGGTTATATTTAGTCACTAGACATGTTTAAATTAAAGAATAACAAGAAAGATATGATGTAGACATCATCAAAACCTACAATTTTTCATGTAAAGTTTATCACCATCTGAGTCTGTATGAAAAAAGTATACATTTTCCAAACAAGTTGAAATACAAATTACAGATGCGGGAAAGTATCTGTGCCAGCATATAATTAGTGCTCTAGATAACCTTGCACGGAAGAGCTGGCACTTAGTTAAAGTTATGAGAATATGAGCTATTTTGTTTGTAGATAATGGGAAAACAATTTCCCAACCTCTACTGATATATAGGGACTTAGTTAAACTATATATGCACGACCAGCTAACAGCTAGACCTTCGATACAATTTCCCAACCTGGCAACCTCTACTGATGTATACTATTTTCCTCGCTTATTTCATGACCCAATATATGCTTCTGCACAGGTTGCTGGTATTGCTGTTTATTTATTCTCCTCTTCTACATCAACCCCGTGAAAATATTTAGTCCTTTTACTAATAACTCCAATACAAAGCAGTCGTGAGAATGGAGGGCACCAGGAAAGCGATGCACATTAGGACAGCTGAATGGCCATCTGCTAATTTAGTTCTCAAGTGCTTTAACTGAACAAAAATATGAGCATTCATCCTTGATCCTAGTACCAGTTTCCTTTTGGTCCGGTTTGGGGTCCCTAAAGGTCCTTTAGTACCACCCGGTACTACCTTTTGGTACCGGGTGGTTTTATGACCCGGTACTACATGTTCTTGCTTTTTGTACCAGTTGGTATTATAACCCGGTAAGGTTACTTCAAAAGGAAAGTATATCCAACTCCATCACATGTGCAGGTGAGGTTGAAAGGAAGGCTTGCGCGAGGTCGGAGGTCGTGGGTTTGAATCCCACGGACCGTGCACGCGCGTATTACACGTGAAAATCGCGTGACTTATGACTAGTGAAAATCCAGCTGTTCAAAAAAAATTCTTTTTTTTTTGATAAAAAACTAGCGATACTAATAGGTACCCTTTAGTATTGGTTATTTGACCCACAGTAGGCCGGTACTAAAGGACCTCCCTTAGTACCGATATAGCAGTACGGTTGCACAAGCGATTCTAAAAGGGGGTTTGGAACTGATAGGTCGTTTCCCCAGCAGTGACAGTGGAAGGACAGCGTCTATCTGAAAGCTAGTGCAGCAGGACTTCCACAAGGATAGCAGATCTGATTCATCAGCTACGTACCCACTATTAGTGATAGATGAAGGCGTAAACTGATCTTAGTATAACTATCAATACACTGCCTTTCTATGATGGAGGGTAGATTTTGAAATATATAAATTATTTGGGCCCTCCCAATGAGCGCATGCTTTACTTCCATTTCTTTTATCTAAGCCTATTTAGGTAACCATTTTTGATCGTAACAGTTTATGCAGGATCAGTACTCCAAAGCTTAGCTTTGCAAGCATGAGATCTTAATAAAGAAGGAAAATACTTTGCATTCTTAGCCCATTTGAATCTTTTTAACTCATGATGATGCATGATGGTGCACCATATATAGTTTGATTGCTTCAGGCAGCTCATTATTAATGTTAGTCGATTCCAACCATGGTATGAATTGTGGGGCTGCAAATTCCCAGATACAGTCATAAACACATGTAAACCCACATGGAACCGGTATCATGGGTACTGATTTATTGCTTTGAATTACCATGTGAGGAAGTTGATGAATTTTGCACCATTATATGAAGGGATTTTGCTGTTGCTTATGACTAATTTTAACTAGAGCACAAATTAAGAGTAAAATACATGGGTGGTTCCTAAACTTATTATAGGTGTTATCTAGGTCCTTAAACTCTCAAAATGAATTTTCAGATCTATGAACTTGTCTCCGGATGCCATCTGAATATCTAAACTCTCAAGACACATTTTCCGGTCCCCCAACTTGTCTCAGGGTGCCATCCGAGTCCTTAAACTCTCAAAGTGCATTTTAACATCCCAATCAAGCACCAAGCAACACATGCATGATAACTAGCATAAGGTGGTTGTGAAGGCAACAAGTAAGGAGGAAGCATTGCCATCAGCGGCAATGATAAGTTTTAAAATTTGAAAATGTATTTTGAGAGTTTAGGCCGCAAGACAAGTTAAGGACCGCCGGTGTATTTTACTCACGAATTAATGACTATTGCTACTACTTTCTCTCACGTACGCCATTTAATTAAAAAAGGATAAATTATCGCTGATTTAACTTCCCAGCTAATATGTCAGCTACCCACCATATGTACCACGATTTTAAATAAGTGCAATTTGATGTTTTCCTACGTACCACCCTGTGTGTATATATATGACAACGTAAAGGCTAGAGCTCTCTCTTATTTGTTTCCAATGCAAAGTATACGTACACTTGATACTCCCTTACATTAAAGAGATGGTTTCTGTGACAGAAAACGCAATAGTTGGAGTTGGACTGAGAGGCAACCGGAAAGAATTCTGCACACGTAGATCTGTGTCCTCAAGAACCTTAAGCAGACATGGTTGAGCTTGTTGCTGCAAACTAGTAAAAAATATACTGTACCTTAGTTTATACAGTACTAATTAGTATTGACATCCATGGGTCAAGACCAGCCTCTTTGAATTGGTAGGGAATTAGTATCTCCATTCTTGACGGAAAACGATAGTGAGGGCCAAGACAGAATAATCCCTCCATTCCATTCTAGCCAAAAAAAAAAGACAGAGAGAAACCGTTCTAACTGTAGCTGAAATATGTGGCCTCTGCAAGTGAGAACAGATTTAGAGCTTGAATTACATGGTTCTTTCAGAAAGTAATGTGGAATTGCTTGGCCGTTTTATCATTGTCCTGGTAGATCAAATTTTAGATAACTCCATGAAGTGCTCGTACCTAGACATATAGTATTACTGAACATCGTATAAGGGAGAAAGTTCTTTTCATTTGATCTAATTAAGGCCACGTATATATTTTTTGTTTCTCAGAAAAATCATGGCAGTAGCAGGATGTGAAACAATCTTTAGCTCCAACATTTTACTATTAGGCAGAAAAATAAATGTGTTTCAAGATCCTTCTGAGCTTTCTGTTTCTGTTTGGATTGTTACGATGGTTGTTAAGTACCACCGAGTACTTCCAAGTACTTTTTTCTTTAAATTTTTGCTGGCCGTTGATCCTAGGAAGGTAATTAAATATAAATTAAAATCGGTACTTCATAGTATTTTCTTTGTTTTCACCGTTCGATTTCGCCGGATGGACGGCTCTCATTTTTTTCAAGCACTCTAAAATTCAAATGAAATTGGTACTGATCCCACTATTTTTGATACTTGGTCCTATCTATTTGGTACTTCATCTATCTATTTGGTACTTCATGGTACTTTTCTCTACATACCTCTACATACCTCTAGGTACTTCCTATCTTTCTAGCGTACGATTCTTCTGGATGAATGGCTCTTATTTTTACCAATCATTATAAAAATTCTCTTATGTTTAATGATTAACAAAACAATTTAAAGAACCACCACACATCTTTCATCGGTAAAAAAAATTACTCACCCTGTTAGCACTAAGTAGGGATGAAAGTGGTACGGATATTATCCGTCCATTCATCCGATTGAAGGGCAGACACCAAAACAGATAGTTCGTATCCGAATCCAAACGTTGAATATCCGTACTGTATCTGAATCCGAATAAAGTTGGATATTTAATATGCAAATAGGACGAATATCATTATTCGACACATCTTGACACTATTTGTATCCGTATTCGATCCGAGAGAAAAATAACTATCTGTATTCGTATCCGTTATATCCATTATCCATTGGTATCTGATCAGTTTTCATCCCAGTTAATTACCAGGAACATGTCGATTATTGACATGACCAGTCACTAGATCTATAGAGCGCGTATTTGCCTCACTTGGTTCTTCCATGCATAACTCAATATATAACACTTCACGTGCTACTTCCCTTGTTGTAACTGGACTCTTTTCATTTACTCCAAAATACAACAGAATAATTCAACTCTTTCTTGTTGCTTTGAAAAACAAATAGCCCTAGTTATATTTTGAATTAATTGGCAGGGAGCTTCTATGTGTGATGTGCAGAAGATCACGTGGCCACGACCAACCACCAGAGCTTCCATGGCTTAATATATACGGCTTCACATGTATCTTCTCGAACAACAAATTCAATGTTCTCTTTCGTCACAATCGTTGAATTTGTCAGACTTCTAGTTGCTAGGAAACATGAACCTGCAAATGAGCGGCATCTGGAAATCAGTTTGCATAAGGGTGGCCCATATGTGCAATGCCCAAATGGCCAGTTTAATTGCTAATTTAGTTGCCATGCGCTTTGGCTGGAGGGTAAGGCGTCACACGCCAGAACATTGGACATGGCGTTTGGGTGGAGCAAGACAGCAAGTCTTTCGAATCACTAGCTCATTGGACTCCAGAAGCAAATGCCTGAATCGGTGTAGCTTTATGATTAACCTTATTATTTAGAGTTTGTGTGTACTTAAATAAAATCATCGTCTTTAACCCTTCCTCTATAGAAATCCACGGGAAACCGCTCTTGAACTGTTATATAGACTTTGCTATGCGGTTATGTCTAGATACGCCCTCCGTTTCAAAAAACAATGCAACTCTAGCTTTTCGAGAAGTCAACCTATTTTAAATTTAATTAAATTTATACAAAATAGTACTAATATTTATGGTACAAAATAAATACCAATAGATTAATCATGTAATATATTTTCATATTAAATCTATTTGGAGATGGGAATGTTAGTATTTTTTTATAAATTTGGTTAAACTTGAAACTGTTTGACTCCTCGAGAAGCGAGAGCTGCATTGTTTTGGGGATGGAGGGAGTACGTAGCGAAATCTATATATCCAGAAAAGTTAAAATAACCTACATTTTAAAACGGAGGAAATAGAGTTTAACTGGTAGTGCATATTTGCAGGTACGTTAGTATGTTATGTGTGTAAGTGTGGTCCGTGTAATCGAAAATAACAAGATCAACGCACAAAAGGAAACACCCCTTTTGGACGAAGGTCACCCAGTTACTTTATTTTTAATTTTCAATTTCTATATTTCCGCATATTAGACATATGTGAACTAGTAAAGAATGTAGTGAGCCTTTGTTTATAGTAGTTTGTAGTGATAACCGAGAACGGGACAAGTCCCCTTACAGTACCTTTTCTGCTGGATGGAAAAAGACGGAACGCTAGACAGCATAATCCCTCCAGGTTGTGTCCATCTATCAGCTCAATGAAAACTGTACATACTATAGTTTCTTTTGTTTTACGCATAAGCTCCATCGGTTGCTTTTGATTGGTTTTCCCCGTTATCTCTACTCGCAAATTAAGATGTCATTCTAGCAAAAAAAAAAGAAAACGTTAATTCTAGAGCTCTTTTACGGTGATCCATACTACCACTCAATGGTATATAGTATAGAGAAGACTCAACAAGGGTAATATAGTAATTATTACTAAGGGCAACTGTCACCTTATCACATGAAAAATATATTACCATCTCAAAGAAAAATAAAAATATATTACATAGATGTTGTTTCTATTATGGTTTCGTAATACCTTTATACCACATATACTACTCATATATACTACACATACCATAGGTAAAATCTTTATTAGTATACAATTATGCCATTAGACTGCATATAAGTTGATGACCCTGAAAACTCTCCCATCCACGTCGCCCTGCAGCGGCTCGGGCGGACCGCCCCGCACCTCCAGCCCCGACCAGTACCCCCTCGCCTCGCTGCCGCCTGAGTGGGCTGCCGAAAGCCCGCACAACCACAAGGACGTCAGGGATTCTTTCTGCATGCTCGTGAGCCCCCCTCAAACCCTAGCCTGGTGGCTGGCGCCGGCAGCCCACGGTGGCTGGCCCCGCACCGGCAGCCCGCGGCGGCCGGCCCTGCACCGGTCGGATCTGCATGTCACCGGCGCAGATATGTCACCCTTCGGTGCGGATCCGTCATTCCCCTGCTTGGTCGCCTCCTCCCCATTGCTTGTCCTGGCAGTCATGTAGTCGCCTGCTCGTCGCCGTCGATTGGGAGGGGTCATCGGTAGGCGTCGCCCCGGGGCCGCGGGGCAGTGGCGTAGCTAGGATGTGAGAATAGGGTGGTTCAACTTAACATATAATCTGTTTACACTATAAAATGTAATATGCCAGAATACAAGTATCATTTTTTCTATCCATGATCAGAATAGTCATATGGTACTGGTTTTGGGCCAGAAATTCATGGTGGTCCATGGCCCACAGGGACTACCTGTAGCTCCGCCCCTGCCGCGCCGCGCCTCGCCGCGCGGCTGTGGGCCACTGGTCCCTGCATGCGGAGCTGCTCCTGGCGCCGTTGGGCCTGCGGCTCCTTGGCACCGAGGTGGTGGCTCTGTTGCGGCCACGTGCAGGGCGCGAAGCGGCCTGTGGTGGCGGTGGAGTGGTCCGCAACGGCCGCAAGTGCCCCTTCCTTCTCCTCACGGCCGGTTCGGGCCTCCTCCCCGCCATCAAGGCCACCGATGCGTCAGGATGTCGTCGACACATCCAGGTCGCACCTTTATGGGCCGGGTCACTATGCTCTCCCCGGCAAGGTCAGGATGTTGTCAGCACATCCAAGGTCACGCCTTTCAGGGCCAGTTCACTACGCTTCCCTGGCAGGTCGCTACTTCGTCACCATCGGCTTCCTCCTACGGCTTCATGGCAGACGCCTAGTGCGGCGGCCACAATAGCAGTGCCATGGTCATGGAGGAGGATGGCTGGGAAGTTGCCGTGGAAGGGGAGGGCGACACGCTCGCCGACCTGCCCCCCCCCCCAACCGCCCAGTGCTGGCTGACCTCATCGGTTCAACTTCTTCGGGGACGACCACGTGCCTGCCCTCTTCGGTGTTGGCAGTCGCCATGGCGGGTCGTTCGCTGCTGTTGGTTGTCACTCATGGGACCATGCCTCCTCCAGCCATCTTCTTCGCTAGCAGGGATGATCCTCCCAATGGTGCTTCAGCTCGCCACCACTCCTCGACGGCTGCCACTACCATGGGTCATCCTCAATCATCGTCGTCAAGTGTTGCGGGATTGCTCCCCCTCTCCCACCGTGGTCATTTTTTGGTCGTCGTGGTCACCGCTGGTCGTCTTTGGGTCGTCATGATGGTGGTCGCTGGCCTGCAAATGTTCCCCATCATCATTGCCGTGAATTGCTCGCTACCATCCCATTGATTTGGCTCTCATCCGGGTCTTGGCGATCAGCTGCGTGGAGTTGGTTTTGGGGGCCTTAGCAAAAGCTTTGCCCAGCATTCGCCGGTGCCGACAACGGTTGTGTTCCTTAACGTAGCTCACCTCGCTGGGGGCGTTGTTGCGGCCACCACATCCATTTGGTTTTGCCATTTGAAGACTTGTATGGTTCTCCGTCTGGTCCTCCATGGACAGATGGACGATGGCGGCATTGGCGTTGCTCGCTCCTTGGAGGCATCGTCTTGCATGACATTCTCGCTCTACCTCTGCTGGCTCCAGGTTGTTAGGCAACCGGTGATGTGCGTGTGTTGATGTTGACTTTATCTACTGCAGGTTTCAGTCATCTTAGGTTGTGTTTAGTGTGACGGTGGTGCTATGGTTTCCTTTTTTTTCCTGTCATTGTGTTTCTGTTGTTGATCACAGGTGATGGTTGTAACTTTGCGCTAATTCTCTCATTCTTAATGAAAAAACGTGCCATGCACGTCTTTAAAAAATAGTAGTATACAATTAATCTCAACCGTTTCAAACACGAGTATTGTATCCTAATATTGTGTACCGTAAAAGACCTCTAATTCTAACTGCAGCTGAAAGTATGTGACCTCTGCAAAAGTGAGCACGGATGTGGAGCTTAATTTACACAGCTTTTTCGGAATGTAACCTAGAATTGCTAGGGCGTTTTCTCGTTGTCCTGACAATCAAGTTTAGAGCTTCATGAAGTATCAGGAGAAACCTGTTCTCGTTTGAACTAAGGCCTCGTATATAGTTTTTTTGGTTTCCGGAAAATTCATGGCAGTAGAAAAATGTCAACATATCTTTAACTCCAACATTGTACAATATGCAGGAAAATATATGTGTTTCAAGTACCTACGGTTACAGGTCAATGGAAGTTATTTAGGTACTTTTCAGCTTTCTGAACAATGATTTGTGAAACAATTTGAAGCGATACCATCCTTCATTCATCAGTAAAAAAATTGCTCACCTTTTAGTGGTCATGAGGCGTTATGTGACAGAAGTTAGCGTTGAACGATGTATATATATGTGCCATCAGGATACCAATGTACTCATGGACCTTGATATTCTAGATGCCTGGATTACCAGAAATCTATGGTCCCATTTTTTATGACAAGAACACATAAACTACTAGCTTGAACAAAGATTTAGTTTACCTTCATGGTCCCATTTTTCAATATGCATGACTGTTTGTTTAGCTTACCTGAATGCCCTTTACCTACATTTTTCCGAAATTGATCTTACCTTACACCACAGCATTTGTGCTTTTAGTTACGCATATGTAAATGCAGAGTACTTTCAGGCAATTACTCCTTGGGCCTCCAACCAAAAGCAGTGAAAGGGTCATGAATCCCAGCTGATAACCTCATGGATCCAATGTTCTTGTGTAATAACTTTGTCTGTTGCATTTGACAAACATTGGATACGTTCAAACCGAGCAGGGAGCTGAAATCTATGAGTATATCTGTCCTTGTTCCTATTCATTTGATGGTCAAGCAATTTGTTACTTAATTTGTTGGAGACGTTTCTCATAGGTCATGGCCACCCCTGATGCCATTCACACTCTCGACATAAATAGCTCCTTAAGATGTGGGATGCCAGAAGCACTATGGTAGTCGACTGCTTGAAAATTTACGGTGTACTTTCATCAGTTGTGCCTTCAAACACTGAAGGAGGGCCCGTAGGCTAAGGCTGAGGTAGAAGGATACAGAATTACAGATTACTGATGAAAGGGATCGTAGAGATTTCTGAATGTTCTAAGACTTATCCTAATTCGTACGCATATGAGATATTAAAAGCCGCTCTTAAAGCACTCTAAAGCACCAAAACTAAGGGCACCTACAGCTAACTACCATTAACTGCTATAATATATACGTCGATCAAGTCAAGCCCCATCAGCTGCCTTCACGCCTAGGACAAGCTACTCCTCTATATATATCTAAATGGTCCCATATATAGAACCCAGACGACAGTACTGTGTCACTCTCAGTTCATGGCCTCCCTACTGGCATCACGACTTTAATTTCATGATCCAGATAGTATGTAAAAACCATTAATTAGTTCTCTCATGTGGGCCATTGAAATGAGCTGCAGGATCACTTCACCCAATTCGAGTACGACTAGTCGGAGTCGGCCACAATCTGCTTGTAGGATGACCCATATATACATGGTCCAGTCCAGCCGACCTCTTACAGAAATTTACCCTACAACTACAATGACTGAAAATACTATGAAACCTACTTAGCCAATATGCCTGGCACTTTTAGAAACTTTTGAGTGGGTGTCAAAATATGACTGCAATCAAGCATGATAATTTCGTATATATAGCAAGTGGAATTGGCGCTAATATTATCATCAAATGCTAGCTACCTCTTCATGTAATGAAGTATTTGTAAAAAAAAAGTACTAGCTTTACTAAATACTGCAAAATATAATATCACAAAGCAAGCTGAGTGTCTCTGTTTAAAATATTGTCGTCATAGACATGGTGAAGCAAAAAAAAACATAGAAGCTATGTTACTAAATGAAAACATTTGCATAAAAGAAACTTGTCATGAAAAAGTTCAAGATGCCATTTTGTCATGACCAATCTTGTAGCCTTGTTCATATTAAATGTTACTGTCGAGAAGTCTAGCTACAAGTTCTACAAAACAAATTGAACAAATACATTTGTGACAAGTTGAGTTCGTTTAGATTGAGAGAGACTGGAAATGCTAACCTTTTTGTGTATATCATGGACTTGTGTAGTAAAATTTGCAATATCGAAACTAGTGTTGTAGTGCCTTTGGTCAGGCAAATTCCCATTTTTCCAGAACTATGCCTCTCCCACACGTGGCAGCTTTAGGCAATAGAAAATTGTCTCTTAGTCCTCATGCTTGTGCGTGCTGCCGGATGGGCAACAGTGCCCGACAACTCGGACTGCACGACCGGCAAATCCCCTCATGTAGGCAACAACTGATGTAGATCAATCTTGTATATCTCTCTTGATTCATTCCTTCGGTTGTATCTGTACCCTATATATTTTCCGGAATAATGACTAATGGAACGATTATCGTGTAAATTAATAATTGTTTTCCGCTTTCAAATACTAATGCACACAATACAACCCAGTTGGCACAAGGGCAGCACACACCCACTGGTTCGCCGCACCAGGAAAAAGGTCGCTTGGCAAGCTGGTGGCGTGTCTTTATACTTAAGGACTCGATTATATTGAACATTAAAACATAGTATAAAGATTGGGATCTTCCCTCCCAAGAGTGGTTGTAGCTTCTGAGCTACTACAAAGGAGTCAGTCCAATGACTCAAATGAACGCACACAAACTCATAGCTGTGATGGAGCAAACATGGGTGATATCTCCAAAGGGGGTGCTGGGCCGCAAGAGAGAGCTGGCAACGCCAGAGACATCTGGGGTCCTCCTTGTTGCACTCCGATAGTACAGCCAGCGCTCCTCTAGACTGTCTGACTGGCCAGTGTTGTCGAGGATTTAGGATCTTGAGCTGTAGATGTTGATTGTGCTCCACTGGACTCAAGATGTTGGCTGAAGTGGCCATAGATGTTAATTGTGCAAGGGAGCGGACGGGGTGGTTGTGGACGGCACCACGGCGTGGGAGGGGTGGTGGAGGTCGGTTGAAGTGGGCGTGGCGGCCGGCGCCAGCGAGGACATGGTGGAGGAGGCAGGGGTGGAGGGGGTGCCGGTGGTGGCAAGCGAAGGAAGGGGAGGGAGAAAACCAAGGAGACTTTATTTCATTGGGGCTCACCTTGCTTGCTCCATGGCCGGTGACGAGCTCAACAACGAGGACGAGGACGGCAGCTGAAGCAGTAAGGGAGGGACGGCGGAGCTCCAACCCCCGTTGAGCTAAGCCCATCCGGGACTACTAGAGCTAAACTTTAGTAAATCTAAGCTACAGGAGGGATGGGGGCCGGCCCACCTTACTCTAGCCGCCGGTGAGCCGCCGGAGAAGGAGAGCAAGGGGGGCAGAAAGTGAGGGAGCTAGCGGGGGCTAGGAAGGGGAGAGTTCTCTGGTTGAAGCATGGTTAGCAGTGGAGAGTAGCAGCTCATAGTTTCTTGGTGAATGCGCAAGCTGGTGGCGCTATCATCAGGACACTCGACAGCTAGCACTAAGTAAACATGTGGAGTGTGTATTTTGGTTTGGGTATTGGTTGGAGGAGGGATCTGGAGAGAAAGAAGGCAGAGGGAGGGTTGCTCCCTTGTGGAAACCCACTTTGTATTAATTCCTTAAGACATTTGTTTAATTGATAAAATCTTTCTGTGTAGTTTAAAGGTTTGCACTGTGAAGTGGCAGTTCATGCGTGTTTATGTCACTAAAGTAAAAAACGGTCCAAGGGTCCCATTCACAGTTGCCTGCGCCAGGGATATGATCAATGAAGAGCCATCAACTTGCAAAAATAAACTAAAGGAATAAGGTATATATTATTCCTATCAACTGTAGATGAAAAGGATAGTCATACATCTTCTAAGTTGTAATCTCCTAATGACTCTAACAGAACAGCTACCAACACATAAACTTCATACCAGTATATGTGGAAAACTTTATGTTATCACAATCTACAAGATCCATATGAAAGCAAGAAGTAGCTACATAATTTTCTTGAACACTAGCTCCTACTGTGGTAAAATTCATAAAACACCTTTTGAAGATTATTGTGTCCACAATCGTCATAAAACAGCCGCTGTGTTTCGAGTACATATGACTAATGGCCAACACCATCACTTGGGGTCGACCATAGGGCTCGACCATGTCCATTGCTGGCCATGTCAGCCGGTTCATTGGCCGGTGGTGACAATGCCGATAGCTGTGCATCTTGCAAGCATGGACTAGCATTACCAGTGGCGCTGCTAATAGAAACAGAACCCTTCTTGTCATGCGCACGATGGTCATTTCTTGCAAACACCCTAGCAGCTTGCAGATGAGAGGATGAGGCCAAAAGGAACATGCAAATGACCAAAGCTGCACGACTAGCAGACATGGTGGTGCCAAAAATTCTGCTGTGTTCTGAATAGGGGTGTGTGTAGTTGAGTTTTTGTTATGAGATTACTAAGATGTTTGGCATATTTATAGGGAAGACACTAAAGCATCTGATGTTGGGAAGCTTCAAGGAAGAGCAAACAGGGTCATGTTTTGTTGGCAAAAGTCAGCCAACTTGGACTTGCAGAGGTATATCACACTTCCCTCGTTTGGAGGCAAAAGCTTTTGACAGATTCCATGTCGACCCCGATTTTGTTTGAGATTTGGTTGTGTGGCATAGGACAAGTAACCTTAGTTTGTGCTGGCTCTATCTTGTTGGAAGAAAAAATCCATTTAGCATTTAGTCATGTGGCCAAACTATCTGAGCAATATGCAGGTTCCTAGATATCAACGTCAATCATTCAATTGATGCTGACAGAGTATATAGTGCATGCTCATGCTCTGTGTCTAAGAGATTGGATTAATTTCACCAAATGAGGTACAAATAATAATTCTCCCAGGAAAAAATTCAGCTTACTACAATGCTTTTGTAAATCTACTAACTTGAACAGAAAAACAAATCTTCACAAAAAGTTTAGATTGGTTATTTCAAAAATAATATATGAATTGATATGCGGACTTAATAAATTAATTTAAGTGTCAAATAAAGTGTTGTTTGACAACCAAGATGATGCCCAAAGAAGCATTTCGGTACAAGACCATATTAGTCAGGAATAATTGGATTGAGTGGTGAAAGGTGGGACTATGTGAATGGGTCTAGGATGAAATAGTGACATAACTTGAGAAAATGATACATATACTATTTCTATAGCAGCCGGTTCTCCACCTTGGTTCCTACTAACTCGGTTGTAGATTAAATATACAGCCCACATGGATAATTTTTCTGTTGATATCAACCTTTTTCAAGATTAATGCTAAAATGCATGCTTAATTATTATATTTTCCAATGAATATCACTACACCACAGCCCCAGAACATCGATTGACGAACTGTCAGAATACACCGCTTTCGTGATGGAGGGTCAATTGGAATAAAGTTATACCAATGAATGCTTGCAAGATATCCTCCCCATACCTCCTCTCATGCAAGGAAGCCACATTAATCAGAGTCACAGGTCAATTGGTCTGTATTAGAAACAGTTTTGAGTAACTAAAATCATGAAAATTTAATGTCGTTCATGTAGGAGTCACACTACTTGACCTTGCACACATGCCCGCTCATGACCGACACAAAAAACAAGCTAGCAGTGCATCCCAAAAAGCAAAAGTGAAAAGGATAATCAGCACCGATAAGCACAACTGAGAATGACACTGACGAGTTGTAATGCTTGGGTGTGTATTTCGTATATTCCTTTTGCATGGGCTCCTTTGGAGTTAACTGTGGCTACTATATATTTCATTGACTATATATAGTTACATAATTATGATTGTATTCCATCAATGTATTTTCCACTATAAAATAATTACTGATAACACTTTTAGCATACTATTCTAAACAGTTATGTGTGCACACCATTCAACTTGGAACATGATGCACATTTGAAAATAAAGTGGGGTGAATCTTATTTTTTATATTTTCAAATTTACATATAAGTTTCTGTAAATTAATCTGAAATAGGGTTCCAGTGCCAAGCATATGAAGTGGAATCTGCAGGTCAGCGCAGATCATTTATTAAAAACTTGGAACCAGGAGAGATTTTACCAAGCGTATGTCGTGCTCCTTGCCCTTCTAAACTAGGTGCTGTCTTGAAAATATGTAGACTAAAAGTTTATACTAGCTATGTGCCCCTATGATAATGAAAAGTAATTTTTTCATGAAACTTTCTTGATAAAGTTGTCTCTCATAATTTTCAGCCAGAACAATATTTAGCAACTTTTTATTGCTGTACAAACACTCTAGTGAGCTTTTCGCCAAAAAAAGGCACCCTATTAAGCTATAGATTAACCCCATAAAACTTGTTTTGATACATCTCCACTCTCTGCGTATAAGTGAATAGTTTAGATCCACATAGTGAATAGTTTTTCTACGGAAATAAGTGCATATAGATGTCATAACACTGTATGGACCACAAATCAGTCTGTTTCTAAGATTTAAAAAAATAAATTTGCTTATAAATAGCATTAGATTCCACTAAATCATTTCTTCATACTAAACCCGCTAAATATCTCAACAAGATGTGAGTCCATACTCTATTACTCAACTCTAGCCTCAAAATATCAGTTTACTATGCAGTCAGCATTTTGAAATACATGATATCCTTTTGTAGAAGAGTGGTGCATGAGACACAGTGACAAGTATGTTTTCCCTCTGGAAGGGTATAGTTGCTCGAAAGACATCTTTTGGTCTAAAGAAACCAGAGAGCACGGAACGAATCAATGGACTCAAAGAACAAGTCTCTTACCCTGAAGACATGGGTGCCTAAGGTTGGACTAGCATATACTGCCACAAGTCTGTATATGTCAGCTTTTAATCCGCCAATATTTAGTCAAAGAGTTATTGATTTGTATATTGTCTGTCTCAGACAGCTAGCAGCACTTGCTTTTTTAATGCTGACACCGACAGGAACGCATATAGTTAACTGGCGAGACCTAACTGGATGTGCCTAATAACCTGAAGGCCATGCAACCTATAGGCGACAAATGTTAGTTCGTATAGAGAAACTAGTCGAGTCTCCCAAATTTCTTCTTTTACCATCAGTTCCATTTTGGAAAGATGAAGTAAATAGTTTTCCAAATTAAAAACAAATTTAGCCAGGCGGTGGCTTGGACATATCCTCTCGTACTATGTATTCTTTTCTTCATCAGTGTGTACCGCCTGGCTAAATTTGTCTTTAATCAACAAGATATATAGCTAAATTTGTTACATGTATTACATGTTTTTCAGATACCATATTTATGTCATTTTGGATATTGAGAGAGCCCCAAAAGCAAATCTTTAATACCTAAGTTTTAATGTTTTATAACAACACATATTGCAAGCTGTATACAAAAGCTATGAGTTATAAAGATATATTTGATGATTTATCTTGTAATACAATTTTCACATTGCCAACCTAACTCTAATTTACTTATTTATCCTCGAATTGCATCCAGTTGGAATCATTGAGCGTACTTAACTAGTATTTCCCACAGTAAAGAGTACTTAAGTGCATTTTTTTTCCAATCATTGTACAAATCCTCTAAGTACATATGATAGAATATTTAATTATATATGCTTTATATTGAGAGTTTTCGGGAGTTTTCAGATTTTTACGGTGCTTATTTCCATTTTACACAACACTTACGAGTTTTCTGGGGAGCTTTAAACGTTATCAAGTTATGGAGGTCATAATTCTCGTTTTGACAATCCCAAAATACTCATAGTGTTTTCAACACTCCCTCCATCCCAAATTATAGATCGTTTTAATACTTATACTTCATAATTTTTACTATACATCTACACTACTGGAGAAAGCCCCATCAATACCGATTGGGAACCCCCTTTAGTACCGGTTTCCCACTACTCCGGTCCTAAAGGGGGTCCTTTAGTACCAGGTCAAATAACCGGTACTAAAGGGTATTAAAAAATAAGAAAAAAGAAATCCCACCCTGCCAGCCCGAGCTCGAGCCCGAGCCCGACCCGCACCCCGCTCCCCCGCCCGAGCCTCCCCACCGCCGCCCAAGACTGAGCCCTCCCCCCGCTATCTGTCGCCATCCTCCAGCGGCGCTCTCCCGCTGCCGCCCGCCGCGCCCTCCCGCCGCCACATCCTATATCAGAGAGAGAGAGAGAGAGAAAAAGCAAGAGAGAGATAGAGGGCCCCCGCATCCACTCACCCCCGCCGCCACCACATCTACTCGCCCCCGCCCTTCCGCCACCGCCACCCTCCCGCCGCTCCCGCCGCCCTCTCCTCGCCGCCCTCCCGCGGCCCTCGCGCCACACCCTCCCGTAGCCCTCCACCTACCGCTGTTGCCTGCAGATCCACGCCGCCACCTCACCTCGCCTTGCCGCTACTCCTAACTGTCGGTGAGGGGCGAGCAGAGGGGGAGGGGAGGGGAGGCAGAGGGGGCGAGCGGAGGAGGGGGCAGGGGAGCGGAGTGGGCAGTGCGCAGGTGAAGGGGCTAGAGAGAGAGGAAGGGGAAGGGGAGAGGAGGAGAGGCCAAGGACCATGCGCAGGCAGAGGGGCCTGGGAGGTTAGGCCACTAGCAAAGGACCCTTTAGTACCGATACTATATATGTATATATATAGATATATATGACTTCCAGTTCGGAGGGAGTATCAATTAACAAATCAAAATAAAACACATTGAATTTTAGTTTCCTTTCTCATCCCATATATATAGGGGCTGTCCTTTCGTTGCATGTGCCTGTCCACGCCGGTTGAAACTGCAACAACTATGAACTTTTTTCCTTGAGCACACGAGAGAGTGTATCATTGCATTAAGAAACAAAGATTGAAAAATAACCCAACACACATTCAAACACAACCCACACTTCAAAGGTCCAGGTCTATGCATGGAAATACTATATTCCGCGGATATGGAGGGGGGAGACCACACAACACGCAACATAAAGGATCATACATATAGTGACATCATAAGTGAATAACAGGAACAGTGTCACATAGAAAGATAAACAAAGACTTATAAGACTATCAGAGACACACAGGTTAAACCTTGGAAACGGAGGCTCCAAACTTCACAGGCAAATGACCGGGGGTTGCGTACGCCTAGAGCTCACAATCATCTTCATAGCAACTTCATAGCAGCTTTTTCTTCGTAGCAGCAGTAAGCAAGGATGAGTACACTTATGGTTGGTACTCAGTAAGGCCACAGGAACTAACCAGAATAACGATTTAAGTGTCCATCTCCAAGTTTAATTAATCATGTGAGGGTCCAGGCCACTCTTAACCGTGAGCATGGCTGATATATCGGTTTACACACTGCAGAGGTTGTACATCTTTACCCACAAGTCGCGAAAAGTTCAAAAAACTTTGGACCCAACCATGTTGTGCTGATCAGGTACAATACCACACTTCTGAGGTGTGATTGCATAGGGACGCTATGAGGCCTTTACAAAGATTCCTTAGTAAGTGGTAACCCGCTAAGGTTTCCAGATCAGTAGCAGGTTATAACAGCCCCCTAATGGGTACAGTGTCTTAGCTAAGCCCTCTCCCCAAGAGAGCGGGTGCTATATCCCAACTACCGCCGCCCCTCTTGCCGTTTGGGTAAGATTACCCCAGACTAGAGTCTCTAATTAATTAGTCAAGACCAGAGCCATGATAGTTCTCGTGGTTGTACTATTTTTCTGGGTGGGTCTCCATGTTCCAATTAACATTATCATGATATTATGAATAAGCATAGATAGAAGGATGGTTAGGGACACTTGCCTTTCTCATGTAAAGTTACTCTTACTACTCTTAGATCTTTCTTTTTTTAAATATGACCTTTATTCTTTCAGCAGCGATCCTTCTAATCGAAGCAAATACCAGCACAAACAAACAAACAAGTACAACTAAGAACAATACACCAAAATAAAAGAAAGGCTTTAAAAGAGCGTACTAAAGGACAAGGCTTGACCTAAGGTCACGCAAACGCTGGAAACGCTAAGATCGGAACTATCGAGAAGTTTGATGTATCAAAGAAATAAAAAGACTATATACTTGATCTATTTTAATTAAATAAAACATGGACATAGGTTATTTCAGAGAAATACCCTATTTGGAATTAAGCAAGTTACATTTAATTATTAAAAATACGGTAAAATTATTCATATTTTATTTGTAAATATTCAAGTATGAATTATTTCAATTCAACAATTAACTTTACAAATTCAGAGCATATATAAGACATCTAATCAAACTTTGTATTTCGAGTTCAACTAAACATGTTAATACTGAAAATGCATTTATAATATCATTAAGCATCTTAATTTTATTTAGGAAAACCGATGTATAACCTAGATATCTTTTATTTAGAAAAGCTAGTTATAATTAGGAATTAACCAATTAAACCTTAGTTTATGAAAATCAGGATAGAACCTACTCACTTTTATTTACAAAACTAATTGAATAATAATTAGTCAAATTAATATTGATTATGAAAAACCGGTGTAAATCATACTTAAATTCTTATTAGGAAAAGGCATTCCAATAGCCATTAATCAAATTAAAAATAAATTTATTTTCAAAGACAAGAAATCATGTTCAACATCACTACTAATGTGTACTTTATGTTGTGAAGAATCTAACGCAACTACTAATGTGTACTTTATGTTGTGAAGAATCTAACGCAACTTGAACGGATTAAAACGGAGCTAAAACGTGGAAACTAGGGACTAAACAAGGTTCTAGGGACCTAAATAAGATTAACCGTAGATCCCAAGGGTTAGCAGAGAAGATTACCAATAAATAGGGAATAGAGCTCACGAAAAACTGAAACTTTGGGGTTAGATCTGCAAAAAGATAAGGCTTGGATTAGATTGCAAGGATCTCAAAGGTTCAGGGGTTTTCTTGTGAAAGATGCAAGATACAGAGAAACAGAACAAAGATTACAAGATCATTAGGGGCTAGACTGCAAAATGGCCACCTTATCTCGTTCAACCTTCAGACCATCCAATTCCTTCCTGATTTCTTCATGCTGGGGATGGAACTGGCCGAAACTCACCGGCGGTGCTTGGCCCAAGAGGGAGGGGGCGCTCAACGGCGGCAATCGGCCAAGACGGCGGCGGCAAGATGGCTAGTGGCAGCACACGGACTAGGGGCGTGGAGTGGCGGTGCTAGGCGGGGCGCATAGGGTGGCGGTGGTGCAGCACTCGAGGGCGTGGGAGCAAGCGGGGCGGCTAGGCGAGGCGAGTAGCAGGAACAACCGGAGCTTGGGCGCTCGATTTATAGGCGGAGGGAGGGAGCTGAGGCAGCACTGGTGGGAGGGAAAGGGCGGCGGCGGCGCCATCAATGGAGACCGATGGTGGGTGGCCGTTTCGGGTGGAAGGAAGGTGAAACGGAGAGGTGGCGGCGTGTGCAGGGAAGGGGGAGGGTCGTGGGGAGCTGAGGGGGCGAGGGAGGAGTCGGAGCGGCGCAGGAAGGCAAGGAGCTTGAGTGGCGGCGCCTGCGGGAGGTTCGCTGAGCGCTGGCTGGAGGAAGGGGACACACCTGACAGGTGAGCCCCGCCTGTTGGTGGGAGGGGGGAAAGGAGCTGGGCTGGCTATTGAGTTGGGCTGGGGAGATGCCAGATGGGCTGGCGAAGGAAAAGTGGGCTAGCGTAGCCTGGCTGGGCTGGCGGAAAGGAAAAAGAGGGAGGGAGAGGGGAAACGGACCGACGGAGAGCAAAGGAGAAACAAAAGATTTCAGAAATAATTCCTCGTGTAAATCAAAATCCAAATAAAGCTAGATAATTCATTTAAATCACGAAAAATACTCTGAAAATCCCAAAAAATCTAGGAAAAATCCCAGAGACATTTTGGGACATGAGGAATCCAATTAAAATATATGGAGGTCGTGAAAAATGATTTTAGAACCATCTAAAAAATTTTGGATTAAGCTTAAGGAAAAGGAGAATAAATTTCAGAAAAACTGAAAAATTCTTAGAAGAATTTGGACAACGTCTAAACGCATTTTTAAAACTTTTTCACTCATGAAACACCAAGATGCATTAGCATGAATGCATAGACAGAGACCAACAACCTTATTAAATTTAGAATAACAAACAATTATTTTTCTTATGCTAAATTTCATGTAAAGAAAATAAAATTGTTATTTAATTATTCCTTTTAATCACATCTTGAAATTTGAAAATTTTAGGGTGTGACAGCAGGGCTTCTGTCGCGGCTTCTCCACTAGTAGAAGCCGAAGCCCTACCAAACAGACGGAAGCGAAACAACTCCGTCAGTGAAGCCCCGCGAAATCTGCTGAGAGGAGCCGGAAGAGGGAGGAGCTAAAAAAAATGGGCTTCCCGCAACTTCTCCTCCTCGTTTCCCACCCTTGCCCTCGAGGGAGGGCCCGCAGGCAGGCAGAGGCGGCGGTCGACAGCCAGGCAGGAGGTGGGGACGACGGGAGGTGGGGGTGGGCTGGTGGAGGTGGCGGGAGGCGAGGGTTGGCCGGCGGCGGGCGAGGTGGGCGGCAAGGCAACAGGCGAGGAGGGCATAGGGAAGAGAACGGATAAGGAAGACGGGAGGAGTGGATAAGAAAAAGGAGGAAGACAGGAGGAGTGGATAAGAACGAAGTGGAAGGAAAAAAAGAAAAAAGAAGAATAAAAAGAAGAAAAGAAAAAACAAAAAAACAAGTGTATTATGGACATTTCACCTTTCTATAACAATCAGGAGAAGCCATTTTACCAAACGTTTTTTCAACCAGATAAGCTGAAGTCAAAAAAAGCTGCTTCATTGGAGAAGCCACAGCTGGAGCCGAAACAGCCATAGCCACAGCCCTATGAAATGAGCCATAAATTTTATCTGTTGTAACCCGACAGGAAATTGTTTTTCTTAACGGTAAATTGGTTATTCTCTGTCAGGCTTTCCTCGACAGGAAATTTTTTCAAACCGGACGAAAGACATTTCCCTGTGTGTTGGAAACCGACAGAAAAATGACCAAACCGACAGGAAAATGAAAAACCGACAGGCAAATTTTCATTTCCTTGTCGCTTTATCCTGGTGGTTATTCCCTGTTGGTTAACCGTCAGGGAAATTGTTTTTCCTTTTCCCTGTTGGTATTTTGAATTTCCCTGTTGGTTTTGTCACCCAGGGAGTTCCCAGTAGTGATTGTAGCTTAGTTTGATTCTCCCCTTTCTCTCCCTCTTGCAGCCCCGTAAGTATTTCATCTATCATACATAATTAAAACCATAAAATGAAGGCTTGTGGGGAACTCCCCCACATTTTTTGCTTTAGAAAAAATTGAGATGATGTGGCGCAACATGAGATCAAATTTATAGCAAATAATGACTTTAGTGGCTTCCATCTATTATAGTGAATACCCTACGCATTACTTCAAGGATTTGTAATGTTAGGTGAGATATGAGTGAATAGATGATAGGTGTGGGGACTGGGGCGGCGGATGTATTGGGATGGAAAAGGGAGAGTATGTGACTTTCTAGTTACATCGACAGGCCAAATAAATGGCTAAGTGAGGGGGGATGGTGGTGGACGAGTGATTAGCGGGTAGAGACATGAACGAGCATATCCAAATGGAAGCTCATAAATCTGGTGGTGCAGAAAATTGAAGTGCTATGGCGCTAAGAAACACTACCAGCTTTATAGAAATTAATAACTTTAAATGGCCTCCATCTATTAGGAAATGAGACACGCATAATCAGGGTGATGCTGCTGAGCCCATCGTGGGCATCCTCTCGGGGCACACGACAACCTTGGGGGCCCTTTGTGTCATCCGAAAAGCAAGGAACCGTGAAGTCTTCGATGACGCCACCCTTGATGCAAGGGCAATGGAGGCCCTCCTGCTGTAGCATATCACTCTTTGGGTTCACCGTGCTTCCGTACGACTTGATGTACTGTGGATCCCGTTTTGTCCTGGTGCCGGTCCTTGAGCCATGTAAATCAGCCTTAGAAAGCAGCTGCTCCCCCTCTCCTCCCCTGTATGTCTCTGTGTAACTATTTTGGTCCTGACTCCTGAGGACCTCTTTTGTATTATCTGGTTCGTGACCTGAATTGCAAAGGTTCATGCGTGCTGCGGGCCCCCTTGCTTCCTCAAATATATATATATATATATATATATATATATATATATATATATATATATTGAGTAATTTACTATAACATTCTATATATATATAGTAGAACTGGAAACATTCATATCTTGAAGATATATATTCCTTAGATGATATATGTATCTTGTTTTTATTTTTATTTTTTAGGAAAAATATATATGTATCTTGTTAATGTATATAAAAATTCTGAATACTGCTTCAGTAGATAAAAAAATGAAATGAGACACTCATAACCAAAGGCATCTTTGTATAGACTATACACTATAATGCTTTTCAATGTCACAGCAGTAGTTTTTGTTTGTTGCGGTTGGTGATTGGAAATGTTTCAGGCTACTTGTTGCAGCAATAGTTTCCGTTTGTCACGGGCTCACGGCTGGTGATTTGAAATGTTGGGATTACATTTTTCTGGATGTTGAACCTCTATTTGGCAATTTGAAATCTTCAGGCTACTTATCATGTATGTCGCATGAGTACCTTTTGTTAGATTTGAAATATTTCAGGGTACTCGTTCTAAATGTTGCAGCAGTAGATTTTCTTTGTTGTGATTGTTAATTTGAAATGTTGGGACTACTTATTATGAATGTTACAGCCATAGACTTCTTTTGTCGTGATTGTTCAGTTCAAATGTTAGAACTAGCTATGAATGTCAGCTACCGTTCTACTCTTCCACCTCATGACATCTTCAGGAGCACGCTCCGCTGCTAGTTGGAGATCTAGGAAGTGGATAGCCATTGCCCGTTACGAAGGCACTATACCCTGAGGCCAAGTTTGATTATCACCTGAACGCTAGTTTCTTGATTCATATCTATTGCAAGGGTCCCATCCAATTGGCAATGCTCCCATCGGATATTCGAGCGCTTGCAAGCTCGAAAAAAATGATCTTTCACCAATTCTTACCACAATTCTAATGGAAGAGGGTGAAGGAACATGAGGGGGATTGGTAAAAGAAAATGAAGATCTTACCACAAATCCGAAAAGAAAATCGCTGACCAAAACACTTCCAATCAAACTCCTCTGCTATGTTTAGAAGCCGCCGCTGCCACCAACTTAACTAATGGTCCTTTAAAAAATTAACGAACGATCATTAGAAAATGCAAACGAAATGAATCGGCCGCTACATTTGCCGTGGGCCAATTTTACGAACTCCACCAGCGACACTCAGTAACGTGCCTAGCCCAAAAATAAATGACAAAGCAACTATATTTCGGTCCATGAAAAGCAACAAACAGAATGAAGTCAAGTAGAATAACAAAACGAAAATCACAAAGCAACCTAGGTTGTCAAATTTTGACTGAAGACAATATATATAAATAGCACTATCATATATAAATCTTGTGTTGTACCATATAATATCCATAGCAGATGATGAACTTGCTAATATCCATCTAGACAAGCGTAGGCATGGGCTTAGTTTACTTTGGGCCCAAAAGTAATCAAGCCCAAACCATTCCTTGAAATTTCTAAATCGGTAATCACGTTATTATTTAGAGGCGGTGAATAAATCCAAAAAATTTTAGATTTGTATAGGAAAATATGCTAATAAATGCTACCTGTGAATATTATCATCACACTTTTGCCATCCAGTCTTTAAAGTTCCACGTATTTTTTTCTACTAAAAACTCAATATAAAATTTTCACCCGTTATTGTGTGGTCAAGACAATTTGTTTGTTTTTGGACCGACAATTTTAGAAAGCAGGCCACATTCGCCTTGGTAATACGCAGGCAAAAGATATAAATTAATAGTAAAATATAAATTTCTTGATGGGATGATACGTCTTATTCGGTATGGCTCGAATTTTGGGGCTTTTAGGTTTCCGGCCATGATTTGCCACACTTAAAGTTATGTAAGTGTGCATTTAACCTTTGTAAGTGCGGCAAGCAACAAAAAAGTTTGGTAAAATAATTTGGAGCCACATTTTATCATACCAAAGAAAATTTTACCATACTTTTAACTTTATGACATGTGGAGTCTAGAAAAATCTTACCTAAGATTAAGATTAGTAGCCAACGTACGGGTAAAGTACGAGTGGAAACTGAATATACCCTTAGCCCCACGTACGGGCCAAGTTTTCACGCAAAAGGAGCTGGAGACACTAAAAAATAAGGGTAGACGGGGTATAAACCCCGTCTGAAATGTGCTAAACTAGGGTTCGACCCCTAAAAGACTAACCAGCTGTAATACGAGCCGCTTGCCAGCTCGAGGAATTCTGAGTTGTTCAATGAAGATCAAAACCTAATCCCGATGAAAAACCGGTAGCGACCCTGGCTCCCACCGTGTAAGAACCATATTACGTATACTCGTATAGTAGATCAGTGGGATTCGATTCTCAGAATTGAGTACACATGGATGATTGTTTTTTCAATACACAGTTACAAATTGATTTCACAAGTGCCAAACTGATTATCAGTCGTGAAAGCAAACGGAGAGCAATACAAAAACTAAATAGAAACCGGGAGCACTTACTGTCGATGGATGCAATGCACATCACCGTAAACTGACAAACAAAGGAAAGGGTGAAAAGAAAAATAGGACAAAGGGTTAGATGGGCTGGAGTTTCCTTGGCCCATCATCCAGCGGTGGTCTACTTGCGCGGGAGAATCCACAAAATAGCACCGGTGTGTTATGGTGTTCAGGAAACAACATCCGGTCTTGGTGTATTGAGAGAATAGCATCGTAAGGCAAGTAACGAGTCAGGGCCTGTTTGGGAAGGGGTGTTAAAGTTTAACAGGGTGTTAAATTTTAACACCTTCAAATGAGGTGTTAAACTTTAACACGTTGGGGTGTTTGGATGGTCTACTAAACTTTAACATCTTAGGTTAGAAATGACAATTATACCCCCACCCCCCTCCTTCCTCCTCTCTCTTCTTCTATTCGTGCTCGCGGTGGCCTTCTATTCGTGCTTCCTCCTGTGGCGGCGGCACTCCGACGGGGGAGGCGGGGGCGGTGCCGCCGCCCTCCGCGCCGCGAAGCTGGCGCGCGCCGGCGCCGCGGCCGCGAGGGTCGCTAGCGACGTTGGGAGCAGCACGCGCCACCAGAGGTCGTCGTCGCCGCCGAGCTCGACGGCGTCCGACGCGATATACATCGACCCGCTCACGACGATGGTGGAGGTGGGCCGGCACCGGCCGCAGAGCCCCGACCTCCGCCCGCTCGTGCTCGTGAAGCAGCCGAGCCCAGACCTCCGGCCGTTGCCGCCGCTGAGGCGGCCGGCGACGCAGCCACCACCCCCGCCACAAGCGAATCCCCCACGGCCTGCTCGTCCGCCGCCACCCCCACCACCGCCCCCACCAGCTCGTGCAGATCGAGGCCAGCGGCCTCGCCCGTGCTCGCGCCCGCGACAACCCGCCACTCGCCGCCCGCCACCCGCGCAGGAGCGGCGCAGACCTCTACGGCGACGTGCTCGAATCCGTGGTGGAGCGGGCGCCGTGGATCTGCGAGCGGGGATGGCCGGCGGGAGGACGCGACGCGGGAGGGAGAAGAGGGGCAGCGGAGGAGAGAGCAGGGGGCAACTAGGGAATAAAGTGGGGAGGGGACCACTTTTAACACCTTTAGCAAGTTTTAACACCCCCTTAAGGTATTAAAGTTTTTGGGGGTGTTAAACTTTAACACCTAAGTTTTAACACATCTGTTTGGATCTCAAAGTGTTAAAAAGTGTTAAAACTAGGGTGTTAAACTTTAACACCCTCAATCCAAACAGGCCCTTAACAAACAACACTCTCCTTTTCTTTCCCCTTTGTTTTAATTGTTTCTGCTCCTTTCCACCTAAACCAAAAGACCGATCTGCCCTCTGCCTTCTTGACCGGTTCCCCAACTCACAAACTCCTTCCGCTCCAACCTCCAAGCCTACCCAAGCCCCAGACGGCATGGCTGGCGGCGGTGGCTAACCACTGCAGCCCCTAAAACGAGATTGGGAGGGAGCGGTGACCTATGTGGATCGAGTAGGATGGGTGATGACTCCTTCAGCGACGGGTGGAAGGGCATAGATAGCACATGCATCGGTTGGCAGAAGGGTGCGGATTGCGCCGGCGGCGACAGGATCGATGACGACGGGATGGTCGGTAACAAGGCATCAAATGGTGGAAGTTACGGCACATCTTTACGGTGAGTTCACATCCCCATCTGATTATGTAGTTCATGGTCCCCTTCTGTTCTGATTTTGGTACTTTTCCTCAATTGGTATGTAGGAAAGACGATTTGTTTAGCTTGCGTGCTTCGATTCCAGCCTATACTGCTCTTCTTGATGATGGAAGTAGAGTTGAGATGGAAGATAAAGAACATGTTTTATATGTAAACTTTGCTGGTGGCTACTTAGTCTAACATTTAATTGATGATCTTGCAAGCAAAACAATCTGGGGGACTTGTCAGCAGCCAGTATGCTGGTTTTGGGAACGAGAAAACAAGTATCTGCAGCAGATTACCACAAACATTGATCTCGGTAATGCATTTTAGATGTATTGGACAAGTAAATTGTTGACATTGGTTGTACAGTTTGAACTGAAACCAGGCTATGAGAGAAGCATATCAATGGAGGAGAAATTGTTGGGGAGCAAGAATGCAAGCCAGCTCAAGGGTGATGTGGATCCTGCTATGATGTATGATGCCGATGTTTTTGTTGGCGATGAACAATTTTATGTTGCTTTAGGATTTAGGAATGAGGATGACACTCGAGAGGCGCCTAAGGTGGAACATGTTTCAGATGCTAAGATTCTCGAGGCACAAATTCTTGTACATGATAATGCTGATTGTGAAGCTAACATTGTGGTTGACAAGGAAAATCCCAATATCCGGGTAGGTGAATGTTTTCCTACAATGCATGATTTTAGGATGGCTTTGAGACAATATGCAATCAAGAATGACTTTGAGGTGCACAAAGTAGTGACTAATAAGTCAAGATATCGAGCTAAATGCAAATCAGAGGGGTGCAATTGGAGAATAGTGGCTCATAAATTGCCACATCAACCAACTGTTGTGGTAATTCTCTACCTCCCTTTGATTTTTTTAAATCTTGTTAAACATGTTTCTTTAACTTGTGAAATCTAGTGTAACAATTTTGTATACCTTCTTTTTAGATCTCAATGATACCTTGTGACCATGATTGTGTATCCACTAGCAAATTAGTAAGCTCCATGGCATCTCAAAAATGGATTGTTGAGAAGGCTGTTGCATGGTTAAGGAAGAATCCAAATCTTGAGGCTAAGGATCTGCAAATAAACTCAGTGAAGTTTATAGTGTTGAGGTGAGCTATGGGACTACATGGGAAGGTAGGCAAAAAGCTCTAGATAAGATTTATGGGAGTTGGGATGACAATTTTCAATCCTTGTTTAATTTTAGAGCTGAACTACTTGCAAACTCTCCTAGATCAATTATGGAGATCGACACCATCTGCAATGGAGATAATGTTCACTTTGACAAGTTATTTGTTGCTTTGCAACCTTGCATAGATGGGTTTAAAAATGGGTGTAGGCCTTACGTCGGTATTGATTCAACAGCCTTGACTGGGAGGTACAATGGACAATTAGTAGCTGCATGTGCCTTGGATGGCCACAATTGGATGTACCCGGTTGCATGGGGTGTCATTGGCTCAGAATCTAAAGATAATTGGACCTGGTTTATGAGTCAGTTCAAGAAGGCAATAGGACATCCACCGGCACTAGCAATATCATCAGATGCATGCAAGGGTTTGGATGGTGCAGTCAAGAAGGTATTTCCTGGCGCTGAGCATAGGGAGTGCATGAGATATTTTTGGAAAAATTTCAGGAAGTATTATCGTGGCAAAAATTTTGACAAGAACATGTGGCCGGCTGCTAGGGCATACATGTGTGAGAGGTTTGATTACCATTTTGATCAAATTATTGATGCATGTCCAGATGTTATAAGTTACCTAAATGAGCATCACAATCACTTGTGGAGTAGGTCTATGTTCTCCACCGAGATAAAATGTGATTATGTGAACAATAATCTAGCTGAGTGTTTCAATTCATAGATTAAGAACATCAAAGACTTGCCTATTGTTGATTTAGTTGACAGATTGAGGCAAATGACAATGGAGTTATGGGAAAAGAGAAGAAAAATTGCAGATAAGCTCTCTGGCAATATTCTTCCTGTTATTATAAGTGAACTTAAAGCTAAGACTAAAGGTTTAGGACATATGAGGGTCTGCAAAAATAGGCACAAGGCTAAGATTTTTGGCAATTACAAGGATTTGACACCTTGGCAGCATGTTGTGGACTTGCATGAGCACATATGTAGCTGTAGAGCATGGGAAGTGACTGGGAAGCCTTGTTGTCATGCTTTGGCTTTCATACAAGCAGAGAGAAATGTTGACTTGGGCTCATTTGTGCATGAGTATTACTCTGTTGCGAGGTTCAATGTTGCATATAGTGGTACAATTCCAACAATGACTGACAAGTCTCAATGGCCTAATGTGAACATGGGTTTCAAGTTACTCCCACCCAAATTGAAGATAGGACCAGGAAGGAAACGGAAGAACAGATTTAAGTCAAGCGATGAACTAGGTGCAAGGAAATTAGATAAGTGTGAAACATGTGGAGAAGTTGGACAGCATAATCCAAGTTGCAGTGTTCCAAAGAAAAGGTAAGTAATCATATCTACTCATTTAATAATGTGCTGCAACTAATTTTTTTGTGTATGCAGGAAGGCACCTTCCAAACCAAAGAACAGAGCAGTCAAGCTAAGGATAGTGCCTGCTGTTAATATATCTCCTGGAAGTATTACCCGAAGAAGGATATCTTTGTTACAGGGAGGTCAAGAGCATGCTCAAGGGCCATCTACTAGCACTAACCTAGTGAAGCGCCTCTTTGTGCTACCCTAGGAAGGAGGGGCTGCATCATAAAATGGGACAGAATGATGGCTTAGTAGTGATGCATGGAATTTGTGTGATATTTTTGTGATCCATGCTACTTATTAGGTCTTTTAAAATGTCTGGGTGCCAAATTGGTAATATTGATGCATGGGAATTGTGTGATATTTTGATCCATGCAACTTATAGTAGTTATTTTAAGATGTCTGAATGCCAAACTTTATTATACATATGTAAGGTGCAATCCTATGTAAGACATAATGGACCTCTAATGTATATAGCATGGGGTATGCGGTGATATCTGTTGTTTCTTTGTTCCAATTGGATGGAAGGGGTAGAAAAAAAGGCAGCATAGCTGAAATGCACCATGGGCAATTTGATCTATTTGTAAATGGAAAGATGAGAAGAATCAAATAGAAGAATTGGAAAAGTAGATGATATTGTGCTTTATAGATTTAGTGGCTAAAACCAGTGCCGTTTTCTGAATTTAGATGTTTTGAGTGCTGTTTCCTGAACACCTTCTAAAACTGGTGCTATTTTGTGGATTTCCCTCTACTTACACGGGAGGCATGGCCATCCTTTCCCATCGCTAGGGATGGATTTGGATGTCTGGAAATCCAAATTATCCGAATTCGTATCCGCTAAAAACGTCAATATGGATATCCGTATTCGTATTCACATTTTTAATATGGATGTCTAAATGGATGTATCCGTATTCAATTTTCAATATTTTTCTCTATCCGGTTCCAGATTCGTATTCGATAAAAATATGAAATATCCAACATTATCCGTATACGCAAAGAATAAATATATAATGAAGCCATCTAAAACTTATTTATATTACTAAATACTAATTACAAATTATGTTAATTTTAATATTGCTAATGAAATAATTACTTGCACCATTTAAACTATTAAAAAATTATCCATATGAAAAATTAGTAATTATGTTAACCTAATATTACTAGTTATATATAATGATAAAATTTAATTAATTTTAATATGACTATTCATATTAATTTTAAATACATTATATTATTTATTAAATGGTAAATCATATTTAAATGTATTAATGAACTTATTTTTATTATTAAATGATATATATTTATGGAAATACTTATTTTTATATTTATTTGATATATTTAACTATTTATTAATAAATATGTTATTTTTAATAAGATATCTATTACGTACCACGCTCATAATTTACTCCCTACTTGTAACATAATTTTTGATCAACTATAAAACCATAAAGCAAAATTGACACTTATTATGACAATATGTTATAAGACGAGCAGTATCCGAATGCGAATCCGAATTCGAACTATTCATTTTACATTCATATTCGATAATATTTGTATCCGTATTCGATAATATTTGTATTCGTATTTGAATTCGAATTAAAATACGGTAAATAGTGTATCTCATCCGAATCCATCCTTACCCATCGCCGTTCTTTCCGCATCGCCGTTCATTCTCGTTCTCTACTGTCCGTGCAGCGCCGCCATTCCTGCAAGCTCCGTCCCTCCCCTCCCCCACTAAATCCTTCGCCGCCGCATCGACTCCGTTCGCCCTCCCTCCTGCCTCCCGTCGCCCCTTTCTGTTCTAATCGTTTGCCCCCACCGACCTGGTCCGGCACGGCTGGATCTGGAGATAATCGAGCCGCCATCGAGGAATCGGGTCACCCCAGCGCGTCGAGGCTGCGGCGGCAAGTCCGGCAGCTGGAACGGCGGGCGAGGGAGGCGGTGGCATCGGGCACCGGAGTTGGGGGATCGAGCAGGCGGGCTGGGGAGGGAGGGAGCGGACGGTTGCAGGGCCCACCTGTCGACGCCGAAACCAGGTGAGGGGAGGGAGTAATGGCGGCGCCGGCGGCCGGGAGCCAGACCTCACTCGATGACCTCGGCGACGACTCCGTTGGCGAGGTCCTCATCCGCCTCCCGTCCCAAGCGAGCCTCGCCGTCGCCTCGGCGGTGTGCAAGCGGTGGCGCGGCCTCTGCACCTCCCCGGCGTTCCTCCGCCGCTTCCGCTTCCGCCGCCGCCACCTCGGCTCGCCTTTCCTCGGCCTGCTCCACTCCGCAGGCGGCATCTGGGACCTCCGCGACGCCGGCGCCCGCTCCCGCCCCGACATCGCCGCCCCACTCCGCGCCGTGGACGGGGCCGTGCACGGCCTGACACGGTTCCGCCGCTACCAAGACCTGCAGATCCTGGACTACCGCGACGGCCGGTTCCTCCTGAAGCCACGCAAGTACAACCACCTCTTCCTGTACAACCTGCTCACCGGCGGCCACGCCGAGCTGAAGTGGCCGCTGCCGCATGTGTTCTCTGACATGACCGGCTTCCTGCTTGATGGCGGCAATGTCGTCTTCGTGTGCAAGAATGAACCCTCCGACAACCCGAACATTCCACCGCGGTGTGAAAGGGATCACTCCTGCTTGTACTCTGCGGGCACCGGTGAATGGCAGCTGCTGCAGCCGTCGTGCCGTGACGCCGACGCTGCAAGGTACACGGTGGTCTGCAGGCATGACGTAGCCTGGTCGCAGTGCGCCGGTGAGGTGATCTACAGCTGGTGCTCTCACCATGATTGTTTTGTATGGAGATTGTTTTTCTTACAATTGTGTACCTGTTATTTTTTTGGAAAATACAATTGTATACCTGTTATGACAGGGGTTCTGCATGCAAAGTGAAACGCCTATAATCATATACTGTGATTTGCTTGGAGCCTTATCACCACGGATAGCTGAATGTTCAGTTTACGAAAGCTTTTGAGGTGCTAAAAATTCAGGGATGGAATTGTTTGATTATGTTTTTTTGGATTAAACTGTTCTACAGATGCGGTGATAATTTCTTAGACTTATCTCATTGTCTCGCTAAACTTCGAAAATGTAGTTATATTGTACTAAACAGGTGATTCACCTGGTGTACACAGCTTGATTGATGATGAAGTTGTCGCGTCTCGTTGCAAGATTACATTCTCAAGGTTTATACCTCCATGTGGATTAACAGAATTTTGGCATGGTTGTGGCGAGTGGCAGACTGTGCTCCCAGCCAGCGATACACTGGGCAGAAAAAACAAATGTGCACTCTATCTCCATCACCATCATGGACCTGTGGCGGACCGCCGGCAGGACAGCCGGACAGCCCACCCCTGAACCAGAAGGGGAGCTGCCTCATCCTCCTCGAAGCAGTGAGAGGCTCTCGCTCCTCCTCTCGACGCCTCCTCCCCGTCCTCGCGCCGACGCGTCCGTTCGGTCCTCGGCAGTTGGCACGGAGGAGCTGCCCCGCGTGCGCTCCCCATGCTTCTGCAGCGTGGGGCCCCTCCCTGCGCTCCGCGGGCTCCGTCCAGTGGGCTCTGCGGAGGCGGCAGCTCTCCGGCGGCGCAATGCTGCATCCCCCTCAGCTGGGCATGCTTCCTGCGGCCGACCAAGGAGAATAGCAGAGGGGCTCTCAGGTGAGTTCTAGGTAACTTTTCTTCTTTTGATACGAGTCCTGTATCAGTAGTGGTTCCTGACCTGGAACTTTTGTGTCCCCATCACTACCTTGATTTGATGCCGCATCAAATGAATGGTCCCCTGGCTTAGCAAATTTGTTCGTAGACAATTACACTCGAAAACTTCTGTAACTCCGCTACGAACTAATTGGATGCAGCTCAGTGCACTAATGTGACCATTTCATGCACTGCTACCTGTAAATTTCGAAAGTAAAAAAAGGCAGTAAGAACACTAAGAACAAAGTACTATATTTAGCTCCTAAGCAGTCACCTATCTCGAATCTTGATGTTGCTTTTTTTTGTTAAAGATAAATAGAAACCATTCAAATTGATGTCTTGTTGAGCTTTATTGTGACAAATCACTGGGCTGTGATGTGAGAATACTATGCATTGCCAAGTGAGTATGAGATTTTTCTGTTATCCACATTCTTTTATCTTAGTGAGATAGTCATAGTAACTCCCTTCAAATTGTTGCCCACTTTCCATCAATCAAAGTCTTGCACAAACTTCCAACTGCTTTCTACAAAATGACACTTCAAATAATAGTTCAAGCACCTTCCTGCTTCTTTTAGAGGATCAGGGTAGTCATTTTCAGTGGGTATCTTGATTTAAATAGTAACATCTTTCGTTGAAAGGTGGATTTCTTGTTGATTTGGCCTTTACTTTGTATCTAAGTTTATAATATGAAAGGAAAAGGTCTATTTTAGTACCCTCACCAATTCTATTTGTGCGCCTACCCCTAAACAAAACTTAGGGCACGTTTGGTTGGTTACCAATTGTGACCCTTCCAAAAAATTGGCGCGCCCTCAAAATTTGGCCTGGGTTTGGTTGCCTGCCGATCATTGGCTGCCAACTTCCTCCTAGTTGCAGCACAGAACCAACACGGGCAAAAACACAGGCGGCAGAATCGCTCGCCAACAATTTGGCAGCCAACGGAAGCTCCAAGAGCTATGTGGCAGCATCTCAAGTTACTCTCCCAAACTATTCCACTTGGGCCAAGCTACCACCTAATGAGATTTTTCTTTTTTTTTTCCTCCATGCACAGGTCGAATTTTACGTTCAAATTTGCTGAGCAGATAGAGAACATGATGTCTTATGTTAGAAAAAAATAATTATTTCTAAATTATTTTTCTATAAAATAGGGCATCATGTGTGTCTATTTTCATATTGTTGTGCAGAGTTCTTTTTCTCTGCTCCTCAGAAGCTTTGGTACCACGGTTTGATATCTGTACTCTGTTTCAGTTACCAGATGAAAAACTGCAGATTGAGGCCAGCCTTTGCTTTGGAAACTGGTGGGCCATCTAACACTGATGGCCAAGATTTTGATGAGGACAGTGGCTTCCTTGGTAGGACAAGGCTGGGCAGACTCATCCAAGCCGCTGGAAGGGAGCTACTTGAAAAGCTGAACTCTGGCAGTACCAACTCCCCCACAAAGATATTCCTCGTCCTCCTTGGCTTCTACACTGCCAACGCCTTGGCAACAATACTAGGGCAGACTGGCGACTGGGATGTTCTTGTTGCTGCTGTTGTAGTGGCTGCCATTGAGGGAATTGGCATGCTTATGTACAGAAAACCAATCGCCAGGCCTCCTGGGAGGCTTCAGAAATTGATTTCGATGGTGAACTACTGGAAAGCCGGTGTATGTCTGGGCCTTTTCGTGGACGCCTTCAAGGTGGGTAGCTGAGTTACGCTGTCATCTTCTGCTATGTGCCTACAAGTAATGTTGGTGGTACACTGGGATCATGATAACACCAGGATATGGTTCCGCGATAGCCATTGCCTATTGCTCAAATTTTAGTATTGTTACATTTGGCTCGAATTCTGGAACAGATGGCTGCTGTTGAAGCTATTTGATTTCTTCAAAGTTGTCGAGATGTTTGGAGCAGATATTATTCTTTTTTTTGCTAAGTGCTGCAAGCTGTTAAGCATTATTTGGCCTGTAAAGTGTATATATGCTGTACTTCTTGACTTCCATGTCATATAACCCTAATCTAATATGCATTTGTGCTTATTCGGAGAAGGCTGATGAATTTCTTCAGTAGAGATATCGTACTTACCTTGTAATAGTTTGTGCATGTGAGTGTTGTGATGACTTTGACGAAGTGAGTCTAGTTCAACTGGTTACGGTGGGAGGTGTTAGTTGTGTACTCTAACGACTTAGGTCCGAGTCCCCTCTAGCTTGAATTGAATTTGGATGCCTATTTCTTTTTTTAATGAAAAATCACCTACCTCCTAGGCGTGTTGTGATGACTTTGATACTTCATTAAGTTAGCTGTAGATGAGAGTATTTACGCTTTCTACTACTTTCAATTGTGGAAGAACTCAAGTCATTCCATTCATGGGTGTGTAGTTGTTTACCTTCTCATTGGGTGATTTTACTTAATTAGGATGGGCGGCGCGCTACGCTACGCTGCGCCCGTATACTTGCCGTGTCCATAACCTGTACCGGATGTTGCAGTAGTATCAGTTCCTCTTAGTTCTTTTTAATTATTGGCAGTGTTGCCGATCACTTGCTTATTGCTAATAGCAAAAAACCCGAGAACACTATGCAAGCACATAGAGGAGCCACAAACGGATCCATAAGATCGAATATAGTTGTCACCAGCATGCTGTCAAATCAAAATGGACACAGGAGGACATGATCAATATACATATCAGTACATAAGGCCAACCTACAGTTAATAGAACGAAGGAAAATATTGTGATCATGTCCTGTTCTCCTATTCCTTTTTGGTTCAGATCGATAAAAAAATATTAGTGCACGGGTAAATCGAGAACTCCAACAGTAAGCATCACATGTTCGTGCTGAAATCCTTCCAAATGTATGTGAGGCTGCTCAACATAATAAAAGAAAAAAGTGATCATGCCAAAATGAAAAGAAATATATAATGAAAATACGATAAAGAAACCATATTGACTAAAAATTAGTCAATATGGTAGAGGCTGCACCATGTGCTTCTAGTTTATTAGGCCAGTCTCAGCGGGTGTCATGGGATTTCGTTAGCATTAAATTCTGTGCCACATCAGTAGTTTTGCTAACTTGGTAAGCTAATTATGAAGAAAGATGAGAGTGGAGTTTCATCCCCGTGAAACCAGCTTGCACATTTTACCATGAAACCTAATAAAACTTGCACTGAGGATTCATCACATGATAACATTATAACACCATGCAAGAATTAAATGCTGCAGGCTTTCTATCAAACTGTGCTATGAAATTATGCACTGAGAGTGACAGTTTCATTTAATCGAAAAGCTAATATGGCAGTTTTGGTTACTGTGCGATGAAATCATGCACTGAGACTATCCCTGAACAATTTAGGACCCTACAATCTGAGCGACTAACGTGAGGAAACAGTTTATATAAGTCACTAAGATTAATGGTAGCATCTACCGCCCTTAAATATGGAAACATCTTCTACCGCTGTAATAAACTCAGATAAAGAGGACAAGGATAAGATATAGAGAAAAACCTACCCATTCTCAATTTGCGTCATAATATAAGAAATAACTAATCCTATTAATCAAGAACTAAACTTGTTTTCTAATAAAACGAATGTTAAGCATGTACGGGCTACAATGCGCGGATACTTGCGAACGCTCACGTATCATATCAGATGCTGTTACTCATCCGATACTGTCCGGACACTGATACTCACTCGATACTTGTCAAACAAGTATCAAATATTTTAATAATTTTTAATAAATAAAATAATCCTGAAATTTTTTGATACCTTCCCGATTCTTTCACTGTACCTAGAAACCCTAACCTCTCATTCTATCTATAAACATATTATTGTTCATAGTACTTGTCGGATTTATAAGCCCGGCAGTCCATCAGGGTCACCCAAGTGGTTGATTTGTAGGTGAGAACGATTGCGAAACCAAGAACTCGAAGGTGATCGCGAAAAAGCGAAGGGACACGAGGGTTTTAGACAAATTCAAGCCTCCAAGGAGTAATACCCTACGTCCTGTATGTGTGGATTGTATTGCTTGATATGAGTTGAGATGTCCCCGGGGTGCCCTTGGCCGCCTTACATAGACTGACAAACAAGAGTTACAACTCGGTTTGAATCTAATCTACTCGGTCTTTACATGGAAGGTACTCTAAGCGGATTACAATATGTGTTCCACAATATCCAGATAGATTCAGACAGTCCAGTTGTCTTGTCGTGAACTCAAAGTAACTTCATATCCTAGACCCGCACGCCCTGGTCGGGCGGGCCCACTTGTCAGGTTTGGCTGGTATCTTGATCGGTGGGGACCTATGGGGTACCCATATCCCTCAAGCCCCCCGAGCAATGTGTAAGTGAATAGGAACTTGAGGTTGTCGCAGCGAAGCTTGAATTTAGGTCGACTGAAGTTGTGATGACTTCATGGTGATGGAGAGGCTGCGCAGTGCTCAAAAAAGGAAGAAAAACTCGTGCATGTGCAGAGCCAACGCGTAGAGCGAAGCTGGGTGCCGAGTTGATGGAGGTCAGGCATCCAACAAGTCGAAATGAAGGTTATGGAGGGCGTCGCAAGACGCACTTCGTAGGAGTAGCCCCCGAGCATTGAGGTGATTAGTATAATCGGTGCAATGGTAAAAAAAGCAGTTGTCTCTTTGAAGCAATCTTTAGTGTCCGGGCACAGCCACGGAAGCATGCCAACCAAAAATCCATGCCCAAATCTCTTGGGGATGAAGTAATGATGGGTAAACGACACGAAGGTCTTTGTTCACGGGAGTGCGGCTGCATCAGTGGAGTAGCACTGGAATACTATTTCATCGTGGCAGTTGCACAGGGATTCTGCTCCATCATAGCATCTGTACAGGGATTCTTTTTCACTAAAGCAGGTGCACGGGAGTACTATTTCGCCACGAGAGCTGCACGGGAGTATTGTCCGCCAGCACTTTGAGGACAAGGCTGGGAACCCGTGATGTGGAGTCATGCTGGTGTGTAGGGGCTCTGCCATGCATATTCACGAGCTTTCTGTGGCATCTTGGAGGGTAGCCGGCAGCCTAGCAATAAATAAATCTGCTTTTTGCCTTGGAGGGTCATGGCTTGAGTTATAGTGCTTGTTGGCTTGAAGCTTGTAGTGCTTGATAGGAGTAGCCTCCAGCAATGTTTCTGATGCCAGAAGAATTCTCATGAAGGATACCCAGGTGCTCCTTTCCTCCGCAGTCTCTGCGATCGAGTCAGGAGGTAACGATGCTAGAAGAATACTTGTGAGGAGGTTGTATCGTGAACCCTCCCAACTTTATCTAAGACCCCGGCAAGGAAGCTTGAGCGCAGCTTTCTTGTATTGCACTTTTTTCTTCTTCTGCATTGTAGCTTCTTATCCTAGGATGTCATCTATCTTAGAGCTGTTCACACAAGCTTTGTGTCATGTAATGCCGTGAATTTGATTTTAGCCAAATGAAAATCTATCTTTGCATCTGTTTCTTATGTTTATGAGGCCGTAGAGGTGTGCTCCGCTTTGTGTCATGTAATGCAAGGGCCAGGGAGGTGTGCTGAGTAGGATTAGGCACCCAACCCCTTGAGGATAGGACTAGCAAGAGCCGCGTAGGCACGCCGAGTAGAATTGGGCGCCCAGCCCCCGAGGAGAGGACTAGCAAGGGCCGCGGAGGCGCGTTGAGTAGAATTGGGCGCCCAGCCACTGAGGAGATGACTGGCGAGGGCTGTGGAGGTGCGCCGAGTAGAATTGGGTGCCCAACCCCCGAGGAGAGGACTGACGAGGGCCGCGAAGGTGGGCCGAGTAGAATTAGGCGCTCAGCCATCAAGGAGAGGACTGACGAGGGCCGCGACGGCGCATCAAGTAAGATTGTGCATTTGACCCTAAGGTCGAGGGATGGCAAGGCTAGGGAGGCGCTCTGTAGCAAAAATCCTGAAAAATCCGTTAGGCACACAGTGGGTTAACGAAAAGGTCCGTTCTTTCCGCCCGGCATGTTTATGCGGCATTAACGGAGGGCCCGTGGTTTTCGTCCGTGAATGATGCCATCATCTCCTTTAAAAGAGCGGGGGTTGCGCGACCGTTGCCATTCTCATCTTCAATCCCTTGCTGCGCCGCTGTCCAGAGTTCACTGAGCACTCCACCACCGCTTTCGCGAACCCTAGGTTGCGCCACCGTATTCCCAAATCTTCTTCGCATATGCACATACGCGCCGCCGCTGTTGTCCAGGTTGTTGCGCCACCTCCGCCTGAGCTGTTGCGCAACTTTTATGCGCAGCAAAACCCTAGTACCTTTTAGATCCACTCCGTGAACTCGCAAAGCAATGGTGAAGCGCAATGCCCTGAATTCTTCCTCCGCGTGGATGAAGAGCGTCATGACGCATGAGAGGGTCCAAGCCCTCATCAACCGCGGGCTTCTCGGTTTGTAGGAGCTGCTGGACAGGCGAGCGACCGCCGGTTAGGAGTTTCCATCTGAGGATATGGAGCAATCCATGGTCTTCACCCCATTCTTCGAGTGCGGGTTCGGGATCGTGACTAGGGATTTCTTCCGCGGGCTCCTTCACTACTATAAGATCAAGTTGGTACACCTCAATCCTAACTTGATCTTAGACGTTGCTGTTTTCATCCATTTGTGCGAGGCATATTTGGGTATCCCCTCCCACTTCAATCTGTGGAGAATTTGTATCAACTTAAGCCCGTGAATACCAAGGAAGGATAGGGTCATAGGTGGGGCTAGTTTTTCTCTGCGTCCCAAGAGGATGCGTGAGTACTTTGATCTTCAGCTGAAGGAGTCTCACAAGGGGTGGCACGCCGAGTGGTTCCTGATTGCCAACCAGAAGCCGGAGTTGCCACGGTGTAGCGGTTTCGATCCTGTGTCTATATCTAAGTGGTAGGACCAACCCACCGATGCAGAGCAGGTCCAAGTGAATGAGCTTCTAGAAAAATTTGTTAACCTCAAGGCCCGAGAACTGATGCCCATGGCGATTGGGATCAACTTCTGTCAGCGGGCCACTCAGCCTATCAAGAACCGAGTACATCCATCGTACGAGTACTCGAGGCTTGTTGATCCGACTCGGGAGGTTGATGGTGCAGTGTCCGTTGACGAAGTTTATCATCGGTTGTCAGGGTTATTCAAGAGCGAGTTCCACAACACGGGCGCCCCCATACCTTCTCTTTGAGGAATCCGCTGACTAGCCCGTTGAGTCTGCATTTATTTATGCTTAGATGAGGTGCACTTCTGATTTGCGATCTTTCTAATTTGAATTCATGTCTTGATTTAGAGCGATCCTTGTGTATATTTCTGCCCCCTATCGTTGCTTGGCGGGACTCAGGCGGTGTTGCCCAAGGTCACACTGGTTAATGTGTCGGTTGCGCCGCCACCGGGCTTTGAGTTTGAGTCAGAGTCCTCTCTTGGACTTGTGGCTAATGAAGACCAAGGTGTAGGTTGGGAGGCTCGGCAAGCGACTCATAAGAGGCCCCATTACAAGGCCTCACAACTGGCCAAGAAGAAGAAGAAGAAGGTGGTCGGTCGGAAAAAAGGCGTGTCGACTACCACTGCTACTGCCGAAACGGCCAGCGGGGCGGGATCTGGCGCGCCAAGCCTTGTTGCACAGGGCGGGGAGCTGAAGCTCGGGGGAACAACTGCTGCTGATGCAGCGCACCTCAAGGACATACTAAAGGAGAGGATGCGGGGCGGCTCTAGTGGTGATGCGCCTAATCTGCCACGAGAGTTGCGCCCGAAATTCCGTTTGTTTACTAAGAGTACTTTGTAAGTGTCACCGTCTTCTATTGTGCTTTCTATGCTTGAGACAACAGTTTGATTTCTTGGTTTTTTTGCTTGCTATGTTTATGATACAGAGCTAGCACCCGATCTGATGATGGTGCCACCCAACTAGAAAGATGCCCTAGTCATGCTGAAGCTGATAGCGGTTGTACCGCTTGGCAGCTATTAGCTCCCGAGGTCGGTGTTGGTGTTGTAGTTGCGGAGGTTGCACTGAGCTCTATGCCACAACAAGTTGAAGTCAGCGCTAAAGTCACTGACGACAGCGTGGCCAACCTCGGTGTTGTATTGGAGATAAAGGAGGAGGCCGAGGGCCGGGGCGCAGTTGGGGATGGCGTTCAGGTTGGGGACGTAGCTCGGGGGCTTGCTGTCATTGAGGATGTGGAGGTCGAGCATGCGACCCAGGGGGACGCGGAGGTCGGGCGTGCAGCTTAGGGGGATAGTGGTGTCGAGGGCGTGGCCCAAGCAGATGCTGAGGTTGGTGCTCGCGTCGAGGGTGCGACTCCAGCGAACGCTGAGGTCGGGCAAGCGGCGCCGGAGGACATGGTGGTGGAGGACGCGACTGAGGATGGTACTGAGGCCGATCATCATTAGGAGGATCCACCTAGGGACAATGTGTTGCCTGATGCACTCCCTACATGTGGATCTAATGATCCCACCACTGCTCTGTATATAGTTGAAGAGGTTGAGGAGGATGATGAAAAAGATAGGAAGGCCATTGCTCGGCTGCATGAGGCCAGAGCCAAGATTTTCGAGTACCTTCGCATGAGTATGCTGATCAATCTGTTGGGTTTGAGCTTGAAATTCAATTTTCTTTTGCAGAGCTCTGATTTTGTGAATTTGAGTAGGGCCTAGCTGAGCGTGCGCACAAGAGAAAATAGGTGGTCTACCACTGCGATTGCTTCCGGTCATGAGCAACACAACTGGAGGCTGAGCTTGAACAAACGAGGCAGGAGATCCAGAGGCGGTAGGCATGACGAGAGGTCAAGAAGACCACTCAAGATGGGCTCCTGAGAGGTACAGTTGGTCAACTTGTTCTCGATAGTATTTTATGCGAGGTTCACACTAATGCAATCTTTTGTTGGTTCTTGTAGATTTTGCTGCACAAGTGACCAGGCTACAACGGAGCCTTAGGGAGGGTGAGGCCGCCAGGGCATGCCTTGAGGCTAGCTTTGCTGGAGAAAGGTAGTTCATCAGCTCAGAGTTGGTAGGTGAGTCTTGCTGAGTTATGAGGTCGTGTTTGCTTCCTGGTGTCTTTGTCCTGATGTAGATTTGGTCAGCTGAGCAGATTCCATGCGTTTAGTGGTGAGGTTGCAGGAGGACCTGAGAGAATGCGAAGATGCCAATGCGCGCCTCCAAGAGCAGCATGATGCTATGGTTAGCCGCAAATACGCGGTCTCCTAAAAGTTGGCTTATGTGGCCAACGCGCGCAGGGGTCTTGAGCGCAGCCTGGAGGAGTCCGTAGCTAATCTTCGGAATGACCAGCGCATGATTGCAGGCTTGGATCTGAAGCTGGAGGAGCTTTGTAAGATGTTATGTTTTGGAAGAAAAACTCCATCCCTCCTTTGGCATATACGACAGGGCATCATGTAGATGAAGCCTAGAGTCGCTAAGAACCTAGCGTCACCTAACTAGCATCCTACTGAGAGCAGATCTCGAGCTTTTAGGAGGGGTGAACGCGAGGTTGAGTAGGTTTCAAAAGCTAGGACACGGACCACACGTGTTAGTTGTATAGCCGCGAGAGGGGTTGGAAAAAGGAATGACCCGGAGGTCAGCAAGGGGAGCCCTTGAGCATGTAAGCGAGCGGGCTGCTAAGCAGGTCGGGCAGCCCCCGAGCGTAAAGCATAGCTCAGGAAAGAAAAGAAGTAAGGCAATAGGTACGGAAAAATGGAACCACAGGGGTATTTATTTATTCAATATGAAGAGGGAAATCAGAGTACATAGCTGTATATTCTAAGGGTAGAATCATCATAGATGCTCGATGTTCCAAGGGTTGGGGACGCCAGATCCATTTACCTATTGTAGTCGTTATGTGCCAGGTTGGATGACCTCTTTGACTATGAAGGGGCCCTCCCAAGGGGCGGCCAATTTGTGCATGTCCTTGGTGGACTGTACTCAGCGAAGTACCAAGTCACCAACGTTGAAGGACCGCTCCTTGACATTGCGGTCGTGGTAACGCCGTATCTGTTGCTCATGGCGTGCATGCTGGAGAAGAGCTGCTACACAATGTTCTTCAAGACTATCAATGTCAACTTGCCGACTTCTTTCTACCTCGCCTTCTTTGTAGTATTGGATACGTGGAGCACCAAAGGCCACGTCAAACGGCAGGATAGCTTCTGAGCTGTATACCATGAAGAAGGGAGTATAGCCGGTGGCCCGACTTTTCTATGTTCTCAGGCCCTAGAAGACATGAGGCAGCTCACGTAGCCACTTGGTGGCATACTTGGATGCATCGTCGAAGATGCGAGACTTGAGGGATTGGAGGACCATCCTGTTTGTGCGCTCTACTTGGCCGTTGTAGTGTGGGTGCGCTATTGAGGAGTAGTACACATCAATGAGATTATCTTGGCAAAAGTCCTAGAACTCGGCTCCTGTAAACTAAGCACCTAGGTCAGTTATGATTCTGTTAGGCACTTCAAAATGATGCATGATTTCTTCCATCAATTAGGCTACTTTGGCCGCCTCGATGCTGGTGACAGGCTTCACCTCAATCCATTTTGTAAACTTATCAACTGCCACAAAAATATGTGTATAGCCACCTGGGGTAGTTTTAAAGGGTCCGACTATATCCAGCCCCCAGCATGCAAAAGGCCATGATGGAGGGATGGTGCGCAAGTCCTGAGCTGGAAGATTCTGCTGCTTGGAGAAAAATTGACACCCTTTACAACGTTTGACGAGCTCTTTTGCGTTGACTACTGTCGTGGGCCAGTAGAAACTGGAACGGAAAGCTTTGCCGACCAAAGTGCCTGAGCCGGCATGGCTGCCATATGTCCCTGAGTGGATTTCATCCAATAATTCGATGCCTTCACTGCATAAAATGCATTTCATTAGTACGCCTGTAGATGCAACATTTCTGTAGAGCTCTTTGCCGATGACAATGTAATTTGCGCTGCGTTGAGCTAATTTTTCATGCTCTACTTTGTCTTCTGGCACCATCTGGTCGGTGATTAAGGCTATGAACGGGGAGCGTGAGTTCCTATTTCTCAAGAGATCAGCCCTGATGAGGGCCATTTTGGTTGGCACTTCAAGGCCGAGGCAAATCTTCTTGACCCTAGGGTCCGGCTGTAGTGCTGAGGAGGTCAGCTCCTTTTCAGGGATCGTTAGCTGGTCTGTTCTTATCTTCTGGGCCTCGGCAACCATGGCGATGGTAATTGCTGACAACTCCAGGGCTTCTATGAGTTGGACTTCCTTTGTGTCACATTTGTATGAGGTCTCCACGTGGTCGTAGATAGAAAGGACACCGTTTGGAGCTGGCATCTTGAGGACGAGGTAGGTATGGTGCGGGATTGCCATGAATCTTGCCAGCATTGGTCTACCGAAGATAGCATGATAGGAGGTCTTGAAGTTAGCCACCTCAAATGTGAGGTACTCAGTGCGATAATTTTGATCTTTGGTCGGGCAAACCACCAACAGGTATGACCCGGGATCTGGGATGTGGACCCAATGATCTTGCCTGGAGAAGGTTATGGACTGCTTGGACTAGTGCAAATACTGGACTGGTTGTATTGAAATGAAGTGGACCTCTCGCTGTCGTAGCTTCTACTAGCGATTACTGCATGAGGCACTGCGGCCACTGACAATGATGTTGACTTGGCACTCGGGCCGTTGGAAATCTCTGTTTTGGTCGGTGTTGGGATGCTGGGCATCTTGCTGAGGCTGGTCGTGGCATTCTTCTTTGCTATCGAGGTCGTCACGTCTGCTGTTGCGGTCATCGTGTTCATCATCGTGGTAGTTGTCACGATTGTCTTGGCGACAGTCACCATCGCAACCATGGTAGTCGCGCTTGTTATTGTCCCGACATTAGTCATTGCGGCGAGGTTGTTTATATTCAAAGCCATGTAGTCTCGCAGGGTGTGCTGCGCATCCTTGTGGAAAGGGCATGGGCCAGTGAGGGTCCTATCGAATTCTTCTCGGTTGAAAGTTCTCTGCTTGGTCGGGTCGCCTTCAGCAGCGTAGACCTCGGGGGCCCTTTTTTCGAAATTGATGCTCTAGACATGCTCGGGGCTCATCGTGGATTGGCTGATTGTAATCATCAGCTTGGCAGTGTCTCCGGAATTGGACTTTTGATGCTTCCTCCAGGTCGGCTTGATCATTGATGACTTTCATCATCTGTCCGACCGTCTTTGGTTTTGCCTCAAACAGCTTCTCGAACATTTTTTGGTTGAGCTGAAATACCAAATGATGTCGCGATCATCAATGCTGGCTAGCCTGTCGCGGTTCTCAAAAAAGCGATTGGCATATTCTCGAATTGGCTCGCCTACCAACTGATGGACTTGGCCGAGTTTTTCTCTGTTGCCCGGTCAGTTGTAAGTGGCCTGATAATTCTGAGTGAAGGCTCTAGCAAGTTGACCCCAACTGTCGATGCTGTTTGGAGGAAGATTCTCTAGCCACAAGAGTAGGGCAGCACCCATAACCATTTGGAAATATGCGGCCACCTGATCATAAGTGTCATTTGCGGCTTTTACTACGGTGTTCTATGTTTTGAGCCAAATAGTGGGGTTGTGAACGACCGTCGTATTTCTCATTGATGGCTGGTTTGCTACTAGGTGGCCAATGAATAGCTCGGAGGTATGGGGTGAAAGCAGTGAAGCCGTCAATTTCAATGTCATCATTGTACTCGTCATCGAAGTAGTACTGGTCAAGAGGAATCCTTCCACGTCCGCCGCAGTTGCGTCTAGGTGGATAATAGGCATCTTCATAATTGTACTCACGCCTGGGCAGGTTGTAAGCATCCTCATAGTCGTAATCGCACCTGGGCAGATCATGGGCACCTCCAGGGGCATCGTATGCTTGGTCTTAGTTGGCATGACGATGCATCTCATCTTCCTGACAGCACCTGTCATCATGCGCCGCATCGCGGTTGGGTATAGGGGGTTACGCGTAAATAACCGGAGTTATATTTAAGGTGGGATTTTGTCCAGGGGGTTAAGCGCAAGTTATAGGGGCTTAGTTGTGAAGAGAAGGGTAGATCTGCAAAAGAAGATGTTTTTCATGGGGGTGGATCTGAAGAATATTTCGGACTGGTTGTGAAATGACTAGTTTTAAAATATGGCAAACTTTGAAAATGTGTAGTAAACTTTAGAAAAATGATAAAAACACAAGACCAACTTTGTTAGACTCTCTGAGTTGATTAGTTTCATAAAAAATATAACTTTGTGCATGTTACTATTACAGTTATTTCTCTAGATTTTTATTTAGTGTTTAATCCTTTAAATGCATAGTAAAATAGCAAAACCACTTTTGTTAGCCTTGTTTCAATGAGCTTGTGCCTAGAAAAATGATTAGGACCCTAGTGTAGATGTTTATGTCATTTTTTAGATTTATCTTTGAAATCTAGCTAAAAATCTTTCTTTTTTCATAAGTAATAGAATAGGTTAGAGAAAAATATGAAACCACTTGGATTAGATTGTTTATGAAACATACTTGCTAGGAAAAATATGGTTCACCATAAGAAACATGATGAAACCTGCCCTTCTTTGTATGCAAGATTACATCATAGGAAAATATGGAAACTAGATGTCCTTCACCAAAAATCCTGAAAAATTTATCACAGACTCTGTTGCACCTATGTAACCCAGTGTTAAAATTTCAGCAACAAAATCTCTATAGGTTTTGAGTTAAAATTAGCTAAGTGATTGCTACCTTAGGATAATGAAATAATTTATATGTTTTTTGTAGTAACCCAATGCACCCCGCATTTTTACAATAGCTTAGTAATGGTATTGAGAAGTCTCTGTAAAAGTTTTAAACCCATAGCTAACATATGCAACCGAAATGAAATTAGAAATTTAAGTGGAGAAGAAAAGAAATAGAAACAAATTAAATAGTAGTAAGGAGTTATGATAATTTTTGGAAGAGCTACAACAAAACATTCAGAAATTATTTGACTTTCCAATCTGAGGTTAATGAACATGTTATACATATATGTGTACACAGTCACCATCAACTCGATCTAAATGTCTAAATCACAAAAACACTTTTTGTCTATGAAGAAAAGTAACGAAGGTGCTTGTCTGAGTAGTTTGGGTCTTGAGTTAGCTATGCTTTGTAATAATATATGAAATACCATTCAGACCATAAAATGGCAGAAATATTGAGTTATTGCATTGCATCTCATGTAGAAGCTAAGCTCGCTGATGGAACGTACGAGCTTGACCTGGAACATGAAGAAGGACACCCTCCGCCGAGCTGGACTTAATCCAGGCAAATCAAGACCCAAACCAACTTTGGAAGAGCCCAAGGCTAATTTAAATTTAGGACAAGAAGGCAAGCACCCGGAGCATAACCCTGTTTTCTAAAATTATGCCTTACTTATGCTAGTTATGTTTGTGCATTAAATTTATAGAAGTTGCTTGGAACCTTAGTCGCATGATCCTAGGTACCTATGTGCTGAATACTAGTATGTTAAGTCGTGTAGTTGCTATGCTAAATAGGGACACGGTAAAAGTCGAGTGATTTCCTATCACTCGTGAGCTATAATAGTTGCCTGTTTACTTATGTTGGAATCATAAGGATTGACCGGCGGAGCTGAGCTATATGTTCGGAATTGGTGGATTGCCCCGTCTATCTAGTGGAAAAATGTGCTAAGATTGAACCGTGACAGTGATTGTGGTAAAGTGTTTGAAAGTACTAAGCTCATACCTAGTATGGGATGGGGAAGCCTAGTACCTGATTGAACCGGTGTGGACCTTTACCCCGCTCTATCTGGAACTAGGTTCCCATGTGGCCACATGTGGGTACAAGGGCGGCCACGGTACAACGACATTCCGGGACCAGTGGGGCATTGTATTCCAAGGGAAGTAGGCTCTGGACAAACGACACGAATTGATGGGAACCGCTAATATATGTGAACCCGGCGCTGCAGTAGCATATATCGTGGGTTTAGGTCCACCATGCAAGGTTAAGAAACTCGATTCGAATCGTCTGCCTCTCACAGTTTGAGACTGCTTGATCACTATGCTGCACTGAGTAAGAAGTGAAACAAAGGATGATGATTAATACTGATGCTTGAATTAAATTGCTTGATCACATGCTTGCTTAGAATAGGTTCTTACCTAGAATGGATAATCAACTAGAACCTGATGCTAAAACTTGAAAGTAAGGATATACTTTCGTTGCTTTTAGCAAAACAAACCCCTCAGCCAAAAAGCCTTGCATGTCTAGGAGTCAGTGGATTAGATACCACCTGATGGGTAAGCCTTGTTGAGTATTAGTATACTCAGCCTTGCTTGTGGCTATCTTTTTCAGGTGCTGTTGTTTGCTTGGTTGCTAGTGTGACTCAGCCGTCCCAACTCCCTCTGGGTTGGACTGTTGAGTGGGACCCGTCCTCGGTCGGCGAGGATCGTGGTGTTTGATATCATGGCAGGCTTCACCATGGTATTGTGTCTCGACGTTAGACTTACCATTGTTTTTTCATTGCTTTTGAACTTTGAAAATTTTACTTTATGATCTTGAAATCCTGAGTTGTAATAAATGAAGTTGGGACCTATAATTTATCTAGATTGTTGTAATCTCTGGACTCGTCTTCGTGCGAGTATGCTTTTTTCGATCCGAGACAAGTGGTTTATCGGGTGAAACGCGACGGACTGCCATTTTAACTTGATTAAAGTGTCTGCTCGCATATGAGGCGACGTTGAGTACACTTTAGCCGGGTTAATTTGGGCGGTTCTGCCACACCCATTTGCACGCTCTACTTGGCCGTTACAGCGTGGGTGCGCTACTGAAGAGTAGTATACATCAATAAGGTTATCTTGGCAAATATCCCAGAACTCGGTGCCTAAGAATTGCACGCCAAGGTCAGTTATGATTCTATTAGATACTCCAAAACGATGCATAATTTCTTCCACAAATTGGGCTACTTTAGTCAACTCGATACTGGTGACAGGCTTCACCTCGATCCATTTTGTAAATTTTTCAACTGCCATGAAGATGTGTGTGTGTGTATCCACCTGGTGCCGTTTTGAAGGCTCTGACCATATCCAGCCCCCAGCATGCGAAGGGCTATGATGGAGGGATGGTGCGCAGAGCCTGAGCCGGAAGGTGCTACTACTTGGAGAAGAATTGACACCCTTTGCATCGCTGGATGAGCTCCTTTGCATTGGCTACTGCTGTGGGCCAGTAAAAACTAGAATGGAAAGCTTTGTTGACCAAAGTGCCTGAGGCAGTGTGGTTGCCGCATGTCCTCGAGTGAATTTCATGTAATAGTTCGACGCCTTCGCTGCGTAGAAGACATTTCATCAGTATTCCCACATATGCGACTTTTCTGTAGAGTTCTTTGCCAATGACGTCGTAATTTGCACTACACTGAGCTAATTTTTCATGCTCTACTTTATCCTCTGGTGCCATCTGGTTGGTGATTAAGGCTATGAACGGGGTACGCCAATCTTCTTCTACCTCAACCATCATGACTTCAGTCGGTTTTAGGTTGGCTGGAGCCTGGACACTAGCATCATTGGCCTGGTCTGGCTTCTGGATTTTGATGGAAGGTTTTCGTAGATGTTGAACGAATACACCAGCTGGAACTTGGTGCGCTTAGAGCCAAACTTGGACAGGACGTTGGCAACCATATTATGGTCCCTAGAGACATGATGAAACTCAAGGCCGTTAATGTGGGCTTCGAGCTTGCAGATTTCTACGCAGTAGGAATCCATGGAGTCCTTAGTGCAGTCCCAGTTCTTGTTGAACTGCTCGATCACCACCTTTGAGTCACCATAGGCGAGTATACGCTTGATTCCAAGGGAAAAAGCTATACGGAGTCGATGGATGAGAGCCTCGTACTCGACGCCATTGTTGGTAGCTTTGTAATGAATCTGGAGCACGTATTTAAGCTGCTCACCTTTGGGGGATATGAAGAGCACCCCCACGCTGGCTAGTTCAAGGTTAAGGGCGCCATCAAAGTACATGGTCCAATATAAGTCCTATTGATATCGTTTACCTTCTTCCAGGGGCCTTAGCGCAAGAACTAGGGACCCTTGTGTATTTAAACCGTAGACCCAAGGGTTAGTTTGTAAGTTGTTTTCGGTTTATTGTTTTAAATCGACAGAAAATGGATTAAACTTTGTAAATGCACCATAAATCGTAGACAAATCAGAAAAATGCCAAACCACTTTTGTTGAACTCAATGAACTGTCTAGTTTCATAAAAAAATAAGTTTGCCCATGTTACTATTGTAAATAATATCCTATAGTTTTATTTCTTTCTTAGGCCTTTTAAATCATAGTAAATAGAAGAAAAATGTTAAAAAGGTAAATCCAACTCTGAGGTGTATATTTCAATGAATAGAAGGTCAAAAAAATACTTAGGGCCCTGTAGTAGAACTTGATATCACTGTTTTAACCTTATATTTGAAATCTAAGGTTAAATCTTCCTTTTTGCATAAGTTTTAAACCAAAGCTGATAAAAATATGAAACCACTTGGAGTAGCTTGGTTTGGAAGTGTAGTTTGTAGGAAAAATATGGTTTATGGTTAGAGTCAGAAAGAAACCCACCTTTCCATATAGAATATGATAAATAGGAGAAAAATACGGGAAATAGATGTCCTTCTCCAAAAATCATTAAAAATTCACCAAAGTCTCTATAACATACCTTCAACCTACTGTTAAAATTTCATCCTCAGAATCACTGTAGGTTTTGAGATAAAAATGGTTAAGTGCATACTACCCTTGGTGGTAAAATATTTTTAATTCTTTTTGTGGTAATCCAATGGATCCCAAATTTTTTACGTAACTTAATAATGACGCAAGTAAGGTGCTGTAATTTTCTCAATGCCATTTGTTATTGTTTGCTTGTGGAACCAAATTTTGGCTAAGAAATCGGTTTAAAGGAATAAAGGAAATATAAGTCCTAATGCACCTAATGGGTAATTTTGGAAGAGATACAAAAAAACATTCAGACGTGAATAACTCTCGAAGTGAACCCTGAACTACCCCAAACACGACCCCCACCTTCTTTATGCCACTCTAAGTTTTAAGAATCTTATATGTACACAATCGTCATCAAAGTCAACCTTGAGTTTAAACCACAACCCGCCTTACTTTACGAAGTTAATGAAAGTTAGAACCTTGTTTAGGTGAATGTGGCCTAAATACAACTTTCTTTCTAGCAATAAGTCATGCCTAGCATCATTCATGTAAAAGCATGGAGAAATCTAAACTCTTGCATGTGCATGTCGTGTAGAAGCTAATATCACCGACGGAACCTATGAGCTCCACCCTACGTTGGAAGAGGAAACCATCGCGGAGCTATACCACACAGAAGTTGAGCCCGAGCTAGATCAAGACCCCGAGGAACCGCTAACTTTTCCTGAAGGCAAGCCCCGGTGCATGCTTCCCTATTTTTAAATTATGCAATATATTAATGCTTATGATTGTGCATTTACGTTTGTAGGAGTTGATTGAAACCATAGATGCATGAACTTAGTACCTTGTTTTGAACACTAGTTGCTAAGGTCGAGTAGTTGCTGTGCTAAATAGGACTCGGTAAAAGTCGAGTGATTGTCTATCACTCGCGAGTTATAGGAGTTGTGTGATTACTCTTTCTAGAACTATAAGGATGACGGACAGGACCGGGAATGGTTCCGATGTGGTGGTTTGCCCCATCTATCTAGTAATGAACCTGCTAAGGTCGAAACGTGTCGGCGTTCGTGATCAAGTGTTTGAAAGTACTAATCTCATACCTAGTATGGGATAGGGAAGCCTAGTACCTGATTGAACTAGGGCGTGTCATACCCTCCCCCGGCTGTCCTTGGAACGTTGTTCCCTTGGTGCATCATGTGGGTGCAATTGCGGTCATAGCACGGTAGAGGCCGGGACTATGGAGCATTGCATGCTAAAGGAAGTTGGCCCTGACACGTGCCGAAGGGATCGATAGGGACGGCTGACAAATGAAGCGACCCTTTATGGTGTGTGGATGTCATGAGATTAGGTTCTCCTTGCATGGTTAATAAATTCGAATCGATTCGTCTGCCTCTCATAGTTTGGGACTGCTTGATCACTATTCTGCACTGAGTACAGATGGAACATGATAATGCTTTAATATTGATGCTTGTTCTTTAATTGTTTGGAAACAATGCTTGCATAGTATAAGCTGCTAATCTAGACTAGTTAATGAACTTAGAACTTGAGCTAAAATATTAAAAGTAAGGACCAACGGTAGACGCTTTTGGCAAAATAAACCCACAGCCAAAAAGCCTTGCATGTCTAGGAGTTGGTGAAGTAGTCATCACCTGTCGGGTCAGTCTTGCTGAGTATTGGTTGCTTAGTCTTGTTTGTGGCTATGTTTTCAGGAAGTGCTGAACATGAGGAAATGGTGGCTAGCTTGACTTGGCCGACCCAGCTTCCTCCGGGTTGGTCAGTTGAGTGGGCACCCGCCTCAGACAGCGTGGATCATTGAAGGGATCTCATGGTCGGCTTCGCCATGATATTATGTATTGTCATGTAGGTTCCGTTATTTTTTTTCCACCTTTGTTGAACCTTGCAAACTTGTTTGTATTTTGAAAACTCTAATGTAATAAATTGTTGAAATATGTTAATGTGATGGGAATGTTGTAATCTCTGTGCTACTCACCTTCGTGTGAGCAATGCTTCTCGATCCTGAGTAAGTGGTTTATCGGATGAAATCCGATCGACAACCAAGTTGACTTGCTTAAAGTGCGCGACGTAAGTGCATTTTAATCCGGTTAATTTGGACAGTTCCGCCACAGTCAGAGCTTGAAGCATGGTACGGAGAATGACAGACCTTAAAACACCCTTTTTCCGAATAAAACTTGGAAGAAACTAGTTGAAAATTTTGTAAGTTCGTTAAGGATGAACTTAATACGAGAAGCCCTGGGGAATTTTTGGGTTATTTAAGGTGGCTAGTAACTATTGGTTATTTATACTAACTTCCAACACTTTTCACCACGGTTATCATACGTGTGTAGAGTTCCGCATCGCGAGTATGCGAAGGGTGATAGGAATTCGATTCCAACAAGCCTATCATCACGGTTGTTTTCGCCCACGTTTATTACACGTGCGCAGGTTCCGTATGTTAAATCATGCAAAGGATGGTATGGTTCGATTCCAACAAGCCTATCGTCATGGTTGTTCGCCCACGTCTATTATACATGCGCAAGATTTCGCATCACGAGTATGTGAAGGGTTATATGGTTCTATTCAAAAGAACCTATTTCCACGGTTGTTGCGTTGTCCATGCAGCGTTAAACGCATGGGTGCCGTTTCTATAGTGAATTGTAATGGTTGTGGATGCTTTCATGAGTGCTGGCATGAAAGGTTCAAGTTGTGATGTGATTTTCTGCAGGTACACTAACCACATTTGCATACGAAGCGATGTTTAGCGACTCGACTAGATATTATAGTGAGAGCCGTATTGTTGCCTTGACACCGGCACTAACTACATAAGTCCAAAGCTTTTTTTTTGGGCAATTGTTTCCGTTTTGAGGCCGACTAGGATGTGCATGCATTATGAAATAAAAATTGCAACCTAAAAGAATGAAGTTCGATCTCGCCTACATATTACAAGAAGTGCACCGCGATAAGGATTTTCTAGCTGTCCTTTTTCCGCAATGCAAGTCTTGTTAAAACTCTTTCGAGTTGTTCCAGATGTTAACACCAAAACTTTTATATAATAAAGTTGGTTTAAATGTTCCAAATAAAGTGCTGTCAAAATTTCATAAAATTTGACCCCCTAGGTTGAGAGTTATGATCAGATTTGTGACCCCCTGGTTGGCTGCTAACACTGAGTGTACACCAGTTGGAGTTTTAATTTTTCGACCACTTTAAGGACTTTTTCTGCTAGGAATCTTTTACTAAAAGTTGCTAATAACTTAATGAAGGACTTAGTGGTAAAATTTGAGCTCCACTGGGCTTTTGGTTTGAGAGTTATTCTCAATTTACTTCAGCTCGGTTTTGGAAAATTCCAGCATGTACCACTTGATAGAAACATGAGCATATCATCCTGTTACGTTTTGTTTTAGCTCCACCTTTGAATACCAAACTTGTCACACACTACCTAAAGAACATGCTTGTAAAATTTGAGGAATTTTGGATGAATACTTGCTGAGTTATGAGTTTTTCTCAAACTTTCCTGAAATCTGTTTTGATTTCCGAGTATTGATTTCATTTCTCACTTGTCCTTTTGTTATAGATGGCTGACCCTGTGTAAGTTGCTGTTGGCGTGGATGGCACCTCGCACTCGACGTGTCTCCACTACGAGGGTTTTCCTGCGATACCATGGGACACTTTGCGCTCTTTTGGGTACCTGTCACCGTCTGTTTACGCGCGACGCGCGTACCAGGATCATGGGATTTCCCGGAGCTACGTGCACGTGAAGGTGCCCCCACCCCCTGACCAGCCACAGTGGCCACTTTTGGAGGTTGTGGCTGAGCGACACACGTTGCAGGATACGTGGGAGTTTGCAGCTTTGCAGGCATTGACACAGTTTTGCAGGGAGCACCCCCTTGAGATTGTGCTGGACCCGATTGGTTTGTTTCCTGCCAGGGATAGGAGAGACGCGGATTGGTTGGACCGCATGGAGCACATGGACTTGCTAGGTATTTTGGACCCACAGGGCATGATTTTTACTTCAGCCCGTTGCATGAATGTGTTCTACCAGATGATTGAGATGCAGAGCAGGGCTATGACCACCATGATTGGGATGGTAGTGGCCAATCAGGTTGCTCTCACCACCTTGCAGAATGGTATGGTGGATCTGTCGCTTGAGTTGGTGCAGAAGGATATCCAGATTGCTGATATGCAAACCCGGATTTCTGATTTAGAGGAGGAGATAGTGGACATGGAGCATAATATGGAGTTGTTGGCTGATCAGTTCTATGATGTGAAAATGGAGCTGGCAGATGCTAATGAGCACCTATAGGAGCACCACGTCGAGCTTAATTCTATCCACGCCTTAGAGGTGCAGCAGGATGTGCCTGTGGCTCAGGAGGAGGAGGAACACGAGGAGATCGAGGGCTTTTCGAGCATGGATTTTGAGGAGGCCGCCCCGAAGCCCTGAGTTGGCGACGCTCACTCTCCTGCACTTAGCTTTGCCTCAGTAGGCAACCTTAACAACTTTTAGGTGTATCGACATGTTGTGAGCAGTTTCTTTTGTTGTACTCCTCGATGACCGATATTTTGGGCTAGTGATGTAATAGGTTAGCTTGAGTTGAGTATCCGGGTGTTGAAAAACTGATTCCATGTACGGACCTGCCTTTGCGAAGGGGTAGTTGTAATGTCTGGAAAATAGGGCAGAAATTCAGTGGCTGTTTCTTCTCAGTTTTAACCCTGTCTCCATTTATTTTTGATCCAAGGTTTGAATTCCAAAGTTGTGTGGAAACTTGTGTTCTAACTTCTCGTAAAATTTCAGCTCCTTTGGATCTGTCAAACTCATGTTAGAACCAAAACCCCGCCACTCAGCTTGCTGAAAATCAGCCCGGGCAGCAATTCGCTAAATTGGCTAAACGACCACCTTCCTTTCTTTTTGGTCACCAAGCGTAAAATAAAAGTAGCTATGTATGAACATGTCCTAACCTTTGACTAAGGATGAGAACCTTTGTATACTTTGAAGAAGAGATTTGCACCTACTCAATAAAAGATATAATTGTTGTTTGTGCACTATCGGCAAGACCAACACTTAAGATTCAGCACATAATTTTTTCCTTGTGATTAAGCAAGCTTTTGGGATTATGTGACTAATGGAAAGATGAATCTTGCAGATGGTGCACAGCACACGCTCTGGCTCTGTTCCCAGTAGCAGTGAGTAGAGGCAGGTGCCTCCACCGCCTCCGTCTCCACCTACACTAGAGGCGATCTTGGTCGCTCAAACTGAGCTGCTGAGGCACATAGCCCAGGGGCAGCAGCAGCAACCCCAGGGAGGAAGAGCCCATCAGCAACCTCATGTTGCTCGCTATGGGACTTTCTGGGGACACAGCCTCCTCTGTTCCACAAAACAGAGGATCCGCTCGACGTCGATGCCTGGATTCGTGCCATCGAATCCAAGTTCTCCCTCCTCACCGCACATTGCCCGGGCGAGAACAGGGCTCAGTTCGCAGCGCAGCAGTTGCGTGGTTCTACCCTCCTATGGTGGGATCATTACCACGCCATGCAGCCAGCCGACCACGTCGTCAGCTGGGAGGAGTTCAAGACGGCATTCAGGGCCCATCATATCCCTGAGGGTCTTCTGGAGTGCAAGCTCAATGAATTCCTAGCTCTCACTCAGGGAAGTCATGATGTCCTGCAATATGCGCAGGCTTTCAATGACCTGTATCTCTAAGCAGGCTATCATGCGGGCTCTAATGAGAAGAAGAGGGACCGCTTTTCGCAGAGGCTTGAGTCTTCAGCTCAAGGAAAGGTTGAATCCCATCAAAGTAGATTCCTTCAATGAGCTGGTAAACCTAGCAATTTCTCAGGAGGATTGGATGAAGGCCCTCAAGGCCAACATGAAGCGGAAGGCTTCAGTGCTGACACCCAGCCCGCCTGCACGAAGATACAGAATGGTTCCCCCACAGGCGTCTCACAGGCCCGCATAGCCTGGGAGATGGGTTGCTCGACCCCCACCGCAGGCAGCACCCCGTTTCCCCGGATTCTAGCCACAAGGGCTCTGACCTACTCTTCCAATGCCGCTGTGCCCTGCTACTGGAAACCGCTGTTCCACCTGCGGGAATACGGGACACTTTGCCAAGGACTGCCCCCACAAAAAGAATCAACGGTCTGGTGAGAGCAAAGGGAAGAAGCCCAGGGTGCAGGTCCAACAGGGCAGGTTAAACTTCACCAACGTTGCTGAACTTCCAAAAGGTGCACCAGTGATGATGGGTACCTTCTGTTTCCATAACCAACCCATCCTTATTCTGATCGATTCGGGAGCATCCCATAGTTTTATCGGGACTAGAACCAGTGCTAAGTGTGGGTTAGATTTCTATCACACAAAAGAGGCATATATGATCTCTACCTCGGGTAGGAAAGTAGCCTCAGACCAAATGACCCGCCATGTACCCATCAAGTTAGGAAGAACCCTTTTTAAGGAAAACCTCCTTATCCTTTGTTTAGAGGGGATAGATATTATCTTGGGTATGGATTGGATGACTCGGCAGCAAGTGACATTAGACATCTCTGCCCGAGCAGTCCACCTAAATTCACCCAAATATGGTAGCTCAACCATACTGTTACCCTACCAAGAGTGCAAAAATTCTTGTGCCTATCCCGTGACTGAAGCTCGACTGGAGGACATCCCAGTGGTGTGTGAATATCCTGATGTGTTTCTAGATGATTTGTCGGGTATGCCGCTAGATAGAGATATCGAGTTTGCTATTGAGTTGCAACCAAGCACCGCACCAATTTCAAAGAGGTCGTACCGGATGCCACCCGTAGAGCTGGCAGAATTGAAAACTCAGTTACATGAGTTGTTGGAAAAATGTTTCATTCGCCCAAGTACATCAACTTGGGGCTGTCCAGCTTTGTTTGTGAAAAAGAAGGACGAGAATCTGTGTATGTGTGTGGACTACCGACCTCACAATGCGGTGACAATAAAGAATAAGTACCCATTACCCCGCATTGATGTTTTGTTCGATCAGTTAGCTGGAGCTAGAGTATTTTCCAAGATTGATCTTCGTTCTGGCTACCATCAAATCAAAATCCGCCCGTGCGATATTCCCAAGACTGCTTTCTCTACACGGTATGGACTCTACGAGTACCTAGTCATGTCATTTGGGCTTACAAATATGCCGGCTTATTTCATGTATCTCATGAATTCAGTGTTCATGCCTGAACTTGACAAATTCATCATGGTATTCATCGATGATATCATAGTATACTCGAAGAATGAGGAAGAACATGCAGAGCACCTTCACACTGTTCTCCAATGCTTAAGGGATCACCAACTATATGCCAAATTCTCCAAGTGTGAGTTTTGGCTGGATAGTGTTAAATTCTTAGGACACACCATATCAAGCGACAACATAGCAGTAGACCCAAGCAACGTTCAAGAGGTGATGGACTGGAAGCCGCCCACTTCAGTTCATCAAATTCGAAGTTTTCTCGGGTTAGCAGGTTACTACCAGCGATTCATTCCTAACTTCTCTAAAATAGCTAAGCCAATGACTGAATTGTCAAAGAAAGGAGTTAAGTTCATGTGGAGCGAAAAATGTGAAGAGGCTTTCCACACATTAAGGCGATTGTTGACCATCGCACCAGTTCTAGCTCAGCCAGACACTACTAAGCCGTTCGACGTTTATTGCGATGCCTCTGGCACTAGACTTGGATGTGTTCTTATGCAAGACAACCGAGTCATTGCCTATGCCTCACGAGTGCTATGGCCACATGAGCTGAATTATCCTACTCATGATCTGGAATTAGCAGCGGTCGTTCATGCTCTGAAAACGTGGAGACATTATCTTATGGGGACTCGTTGTAACATCTATACGGATCACAAGAGTCTCAAGTATATCTTCACTCAAGCAGATCTCAACATACATCAGAGAAGATGGTTGGAATTGATCAAGGACTATGATTTAGAAGTGCATTATCACCCAGGCAAAGCCATTGTAGTTGCAGATGCTCTCAACCACTAGATCCATCGTAACTGCTTGACATCAACCAACTTTGCCGAGACCTTATGTTATGAGATGGCTAAGCTTAGTTTGGAGATTATTCCCCATGGCACCTTAAGTCATATTTCCATTGAGCCTACCTTGGATGACCAAATTGTCTTAGCACAGCTAGAGGATAAAGAAATAAAACTTATCAAGAAGAAACTCGCGCAGAAAGATGAGGGATATAAGCATTCCGTCAGGATTGGAAGGGAGTTGTACATTATGAAGCTCGGCTAGTTGTTCTAAATAACCCCGATCTTAAGAAACAAATCATGGACGAAGCACACCTTTCCAAGTTTTCAATTCACCCTGGTAATACCAAGATGTATCATGATCTCCGGCAAAATTTCTAGTGGAGTGGGATGAAACCAGATATTGCACGCTACGTTTCAGAATGCGATACCTGTCAACGAGTTAAAGCAAGCCACTTGAAGGTAGCTGGCACCTTGCAGCCGTTGCCTATTCCCTCATGGAAGTGGGAGGACATAAGCATGGACTTTATAGTCAGATTATCCAATACCTCTTGCAAGCATGACTCCATATGGGTTATAGTGGACCAACTTACTAAAACAGCGCATTTCCTTCCGGTACACACCACTCACACCATACAAAAATATGCAGAGCTGTATCTTGACCGGATTGTTTCCCTACATGGTGTGCCAAAAACGATCATCTCAGATCGAGGTAGTCAGTTTGTAGCACATTTTTGGGAACAATTGCAGTCTTCGCTTGGCACTAAGTTGATTCGTAGCTCCACATATCACCCTAGACAGATGGACAAACTGAAAGGGTCAACCAAATATTGGAAGATATGCTATGTGCTTGTGTCATTTATTACGACAAGAACTGGGATAAATGTTTGCCCTTAGCAGAGTTTTCATAAAACAATAGTTACCAAGCTAGCTTAAAAATGGCACCTTTCAATAGTTGGTCGCAACCGGGAGAAAGAATGGTTTATGGACCTGACTTGGTAACGGAGGCCGAAGAAAAAGTGAGAATTATCTGATAAAACCTTAAGGCCACCCAGTCCCGACAAAAGAGCTATTCTGATAAGAGGAGGATACCCATTCAATTCGAAGTTGGGGATTTTGTATACCTCCGAGTATCACCGACTAAGGGCATACAACGCTTCGGAGTAAGAGGAAAGTTGGCTTCGCGCTATATTGGTCCATATTAGATTGTGGAAATTTGTGGACCTGTAGCATATCGAGTTAAGCTCCCGGAGAAGATTGCTGCGATACACGATGTTTTCCATGTCTTGCAACTCAAAAAGTGTGTTCGAGTTCCAACGGAAATTCTTACACCGGAAGAATTGGAGATCGAACCTGATTTATCTTACAAGAAATATCTTGTTAAGATCCTCGATCGGAAAGAAAGACATACTCATAGACAAATGGTGGAAATGTTCAAAATTCAGTGAAGTAACCATATAAAAGATGAAGTGACGTGGGAAACAGAAGAATACCTCAAGACGAACTTTCGCGGTTTTCTTTTCGATCAGGGAGGTACGTTGCACCAGCCACACTAGTTCCTTTCTTCACTAGAATCTTGGGCTGAGATTCCTTTAAGGGGGGTAGGCTGTAACAACTCTACCTTACTTAGGTATAATTAAACTTAAGCAAGTCATTAGGCACTAAATAAAAGAGGTGAAATGTCCAAATTGCCCCTCAAAAGCTCTTTTTGGAGTTAAATATAAAATATGAGTTTTTGTATACAAACTTAAAATTTTGCCCAAATAAGAGTTGTAAAACTTTTAATTTCAAACAACTTTTACTAATAACACTTTGGCTAATTCGGAGCGGGAGAGGGTAAAAAAAAGGAATCAAATTAGGAGTATATTAAAACCCTACAAATGACCAAAGTCCTGGAATTCATGTTTTTTTTCCAACTTTGCAGCCTGTTATCTCACAATTCTATATCTAATGTCGAGTCATACCTTTAATAGAAGTTGTAGTTCCTTGAGTGTGTTCCAACTTTGTTACACTGACCCAGGTCCAAATCACAATCGAACCTCCTCAAAAACTTGGTCAAAGTCGTGTAAAACAGTAAACTGAACTCAAGAAAAATCCTTAATAGGAGTTGGAGTTCTAAGACCGAAAAACTTTTCCTTCAATTACACCTTGACCTGATTCAAACAGGAAGCTACTCAAAATCTGAGCCAAAGTTAGCTAAAATGCTGAAAAACAACAAAACCGAGATCTGCCTAAGTCCCCGGAGGCTGGCGTTCTACCAAACTTTGCAGCTCACCGAGCCCTCCGATCCTATCCACTCATGCCTGAAGCTCCGCCCCGCTCACCCGCACCTCCCTGGCCCTATATAAGGACTTGTGGCGCCACCTACACCACCTTACACCACTTCCAGCGCCGCCGCTCCCCTGTTTTCCAACACCGCCGCACGGGTCTCCCATGGAGCCCCCACCTCCACACCACCCCGCACCTTGCTGACACCACCGCTCGCTCCACCACACCGCCGTGCACATCCCCGAGCAACTTGTTGCCCTCCAGGAGCCCCGCCATCGCTGAAACATCGCCAGGACCCTGTCGCCGAAGTCGCTTTCGTCCCCAAGCCGTTCCGCCACCGCCGAGCCTGCTCCGCCACCTTAACCGCCGCCAATCGACCCTAGGTGAGCCCGCGCTCCTCCCCGGTCACTTGTTGCCATGGTCCGAGCTTCACCTCGCCGGAATTGGGCACCAGCCGCCGCGAGGACCTATTGATATCGTTTACCTTCTTCCAGGGGCCTTAGCGCAAGAACTAGGGACCATTGTGTGTTTAAACCGTAGACCCAAGGGTTAGTTTGTAAGTTGTTTTCGGTTTATTGTTTTAAATCGACAAAAAATGGATTAAACTTTGTAAATGCACCATAAATCGTAGAAAAATAGAAAAATGCCAAACCATTTTTGTTGAACTCAGTGAACTGTCTAGTTTCATACAAAAAATAATTTTGCCCATGTTACTATTGTAAATAATTTCCTATAGTTTTATTTCTTGCTTAGGCCTTTTAAATCATAGTAAATAGAAGAAAAATGATAAAAAGGTAAATCCAACTCTGAGGTTTATGTTTCAATGAGTAGAAGCTCAGAATAATACTTAGGGCCCTAGAGTAGAACTTGATATCACTGTTTTAACCTAATATTTGAAATCTAGGGTTAAATCTTTCTTTTTGCATAAGTTTTAAACTAGAGCTGAGAAAAATATGAAACCACTTGGAGTGGCTTGGTTTGGAAGTGTAGTTTGTAGGAAAAATATGGTTTATGGTTAGAGTCAGAAAGAAACCAACCTTTCCATATAGAACATGATAAATAGGAGAAAATTATGGGAAATAGATGTCCTTCTCCAAAAATCATGAAAAATTCACCAGTCTCTGTAACACACCTTCAACCTACTGTTAAAATTTCATCCTTAGAATCACTGTAGGTTTTGAGATAAAAATAGTTAAGTGCATGCTACCCTTGGTGGTAAAATACTTTAATTCTTTTTGTGGTAATCCAATGGATCCCAAATTTTTTATAGTAACTTAATAATGATGCAAGGAAGGTGCTGTAACAGTGCCATTTGTTACTGTTTGCTTGTGGAACCAAATTTTGGCTAAGAAATCGGTTTAAAGGAATAAAGGAAATATAAGTCCTAATGCACCTAATGGGTAATTTTGGAAGAGATACAAAAAAGATTCAGACGTGAATAACTCTCCAAGTGAACCCTGAACCACCCCAAACATGACCCCCACCTTCTTTATGCAACTCTAAGTTGTAAGAATCTTATATGTACACAATCGCTATCAAAGTCAACCTCGAGTTTAAACCACAACCCACCTTACTTTATGAAGTTTTAATGAAAGTTAGAACCTTGTTTAGATGAATGTGGCCTAAATAGAACTTTCTTTCTACCAATAAGTCATGCCTAGCATCATTCATGTAAAAGCATGGAGATATCTAAACTCTTGCATGTGCAAGTCGTGTAGAAGCTAATATCGTCGATGGAACCTACGAGCTCCACCCTACGTTGGAAGAGGAAAATGTCGCGGAGCTACACCACGCAGAAGTTGAGCCCGAGCTAGATCAAGACCCCGAGGAACCGCTAACTTTTCCTGAAGGCAAGCCCCGGTGCATGCTTTCCTAATTTTAAATTATGCAATCTGTTGATGCTTATGATTGTGCATTTACATTTGTAGGAGTTGATTGAATTCGTAGATGCATGAACTTAGTACGTTGTTTTGAACACTAGTTGCTAAGGTCGAGTAGTTGGTGTGCTAAATAGGACTCGGTAAAAGTCGAGTGATTGTCTGTCACTCGCGAGTTATAGGAGTTGTGTGATTACTCTTTCTACAACTATAACGATGATGGACGGGACTGGGAATGTTTCCAATGTGGTGGTTTGCCCCGTCTGTCTAGTAATGAACCTGCTAAGGTCGAAACATGTCGGTGTTCGTGATCAAGTGTTTGAAAGTACTAATCTCATACCTAGTATGGGATAAGGAAGCCTAGTACCTAATTGAACTAGGGCGTGTCAAACCCTTCCCCGGCTGTCCTTGGAACTTCGTTCCCATGGTGCATCATGTGGGTGCAAGTGCGGTCATAGTACGGTAGAGGCTGGGACTATGGAGCATTGCATGCCAAAGGAAGTTGGCCCTCACACGTGCCGAAGGGATCGATGGAGACGGCTGACAAATGAAGCGACCCTTTATGGTGCACGAATATCGTGGGATTAGGTTTGCCATGCATGGTTAATTAATTCGAATTGATTCGTCTGCCTCTCACAGTTTGGGACTGCTTGATTGCTATTCTACACTGAGTAAAGATGGAACATGATAATGATTTAATCTTGATGCTTGTTCTTTAATTGTTTGGAAACAATGCTTGCGTAGTATAAGCTACTAATCTAGACTGGTTAATGAACTTAGAACTTGAGCTAAAATATTGAAAGTAAGGACCAACAGTAGACGCTTTTGGCAAAACAAACCCACAGCCAAAAAGCCTTGCATGTCTAGGAGTTGGTGAAGTAGTTATCAGCTGTCGGGTCAGTCTTGCTGAGTATTACTTGCTCAGCCTTGTTTGTGGCTATGTTTTCAGGAAGTGCTGAACATGAGGAAATGGTGGCCAGCTTGACTTGGCTGACCCAGCTTCCTCCAGGTTGGTTAGTTGAGTGGGCACCCGCCTCAGACAGCATGGATCGTTGAATGGATATCATGGTCGGCTTGGCCATGGTATTATGTATTGTCGTGTAGCTTCCGTTGTTTTTTTCCACCTTTGTTGAACCTTGCAAACTTGTTTGTATTTCAAAAACTCTAATGTAATAAATTGTTGAACTATGTTAATGTGATGGGAATGTTGTAATCTCTATGCTACTCACCTTCGTGTGAGCAATGCTTAAAGTGGTTTATCAGATGAAATCCGACGGACGACCAAGTTAACTTGCTTAAAGTGCATGATCGCGTATCAAGCGACGTAAGTGCATTTTAGTCTGGTTAATTTGGGCGGTTCTGCCATACTCCCGCTGCCCCCGCTCTCCCGCCACGCCCTCCCTCCCACGACCCCCGCCCTCAACCCCCGCCACTCCCGCCCCCTCCCTTCCGCGGCCCTCCAGCTCCGTTGCCGCCTCACCTCGCCCCACCGCTGCTCCTTACTGCTGGTGAAGGGCGAGCAGAGGGGGGAGGGGAGGGGAGGGGAGGCAGAGAAGGTGCCGGCGGCAGGAGAGGAACCGGTGCTGAGAGAGAGGAGAGGAGAGAGAGGTAGAAGAAGATAGGGGGAGTCGGAGGAAGATAGGAAGATAGGGGGGATGGATATAAGCTGGATGGGAGCTCTTTAGTACTATGTGGGAGCTCCATTTGGTGCTAAAGGTCACCCATTAGTACCGGGTAGAGCCTCCATCCGGTACTGATATGCCTGAGGGCCTTTAGTACTGGGTGAAGCCCCCAACCGGTACTAAAGGGGGTCACGGGGGGCTCCTGGGAACTATCTATTAGACATGGTACTAATGCTCACATTAGTACTGGGTGAAAAACCATCTGGCACTAATGCAGTGGACGAAAGGTCCATTCCCCAATAGTATGCACCTGCAATAGTTATGGCACCCGCCTGCTCGCAGCACTGCTTTAGGAGGAGGCAACGACCGCACCTAAGCCCATCCTTGATGTTATTCTCCGGCACTAGCAATGTCGCTCCCCGTCCACTGGACGAGGCTCCCTCATTCTATAACTGGGCATCCCTCGTTTCGCATACATCGTATGCACTATACTGCACAAGAGGCCGAGGAGGGGTAGCACCCTATTTCAGTGCAGCCCAATTTGCCTCCATTTTGACTAAAAAGCCATTAGGCTTCTACGTATTTACATGTTCTAGCATGTCTATTGAATATCAATATTTAGTTTTTTGATTGTTCTGATTTGCATGGTGTCTTGTCTATTAGCTATATATAACATCAGGTATATAATTAGCACCAATATAACAAGAATGCTATAATTACTGCAGTAATTATGCATTATCATGATCCGCAGATCTCACATTGGTTATAGAACAATCTTTTTATGTGCAATCATTTGTTTGCATTTGTGTATTCTCAATCAATATTCTACATCATGTAGAAAATAAAGCAAAATTGAAATTAAGGCATATACATATGAATTTTGGAACAACACAAGGTGATGTGACCTAGGCATTGGCTGCGATAAGTTCTTTTCTAAGAATTTATTTTTCCAGAGACCGTGCTTTTAAGCAACATTTGCTCATCATTGAGGTTTACATCTTATGATGATTACCTTCAATGTGTATACCCAACTTTCATATAAATGGACAACTTTGCATATGACTATCAAGTCATTTATTCCTACAAGAATTAAAATGTCCTGCACCTTAATTTTTATTGTAAGAATCATCTTACAATCACTGTTTTCCTCATTTTACAACACAAATTTACCTCCATAAATTAATCGTGTACATGGTTCTCTCATGTAGGAAAATGGCTTATATAGTCAATAAAGATTTCACTAAACTTGCAACAAATTGTAGCAATTATCTGACTTGGGCTTTGGATATGAAAATAATGCATTTACAACAGTTGCACCACCAATTGACATATACCTTAATTTATGTTGCAAGAATCATCTTGCCTTCACTAGTTTGCATAATCATAACACCAACATGGTGATTACTCCCCAAGTGACCATATACTATTACTCGTGTAAAACATATGAGTGGAGTCTAAGGCATTTATTGCACTCATGCAAACTATGCCTATAGCAACGATTTCGTCGTCCACTACTTCAAAGTTTACACCATTCTGGTGATCAACTTTTGATATGTTAACTCACTAGTATATGATGATCGAGTCACACTCAATAATATATAGTAGCGATTTCATCGCATATCAAAGATGAGGTTCACATTTGAATAATGTACAAGATTTTACATAGAATAATTCAATATACTCATCTTGAATTCAAAATTTAGGCATCAAGTTTTGCTTAAATAAATAGCAGAAATGTGCAGCATATTTAAGTGACTATCTTCTACCATATACACAGAGACAATATTTTGGCAATGATCATTAGATCACCTATTCTCACAAGAATGGAGCCCAGAACATGTGTAGTGACTTTTATCACATGTAAATTATAGCATAGTCCACCTATAATCAAGTATCAACTTGATTAAAATAAAAATGTACAACAATAATATTTCATGCTATATAATTTACTCCTCGAGTAAATTCATGAAAATACATGATCTACTCATGTAGGACATGACTAATGTTTCCAAAATGGGATGTTCTGAATTCACATTGGATGGGATTTACTCTCCAACCTAGGCACTTGATATCAACGATATCATTGGGAGAATCATGGCATCAATGCCACCATAGTTCTACCCTAATCAAAGTACCCAATCCATTATTGAAATTGCCACATATGCACCTTTGTGTGTTACTACATTTCCTCCATTCATATTTTACAAATCTGAGTATCGAAAGGAGCAAGATCCATTTATTCTTTAAACTCCCAGTAGAGTTATCAACAAAGAATAGAACTTTCAGTTCCTGGAATTTACAGCACAATGGATCCAATACAAAAAATGTCACTTTCCTTAAAAGTGACTATAATGACAAATCTCACATTTGTCTAAAGTGTGGTTGTACATTTCATGTACACATTATTTCCAAATAAAATATTTCGTTCAACAATACCTCCACTTCTTTGGAGGCACACAAATTCATGTGGATAAATTTGAAACTCACTTAAAAAATGAGACCTCCAAAAGTCTCCATACTATCCCTACACTTATCATTAGTTCAATATTATACTACTACGTGTAGTATATTATCCATCATTAATATCATGTACCTCACACATGGTATCCATTCGGGATCAGACCAGATAGAAAAGGAGTTTTGTTTAGTGGACCAAATTACCACTATTGCAATTATGAGAGATATGTACTCTTCTTACAGGTATTCAGCTATTAATCATAGATGCACTAATGTATTCTACAAATACCCCAACATGTTTTCATGACATCCATTTGTATGGTTTCATCTCGAAACCTATTGCTAAGAGTAATAATGAACTATTAGCACTCAAGCTTGATACAATGGACATGGAAACTAAATATTGATGAAATTTCTTTCATATCATCTAGGATGTACTATATGTACATACATCAATCCTGTTTGACATGTTGCGTATACAACAATTTTTCAATCTTGGTCATTCTAACTCGAAAAATTATTATCAATTCTATTAGTCATAGCATACATTCCCAAAATCCTCAAATGTACACCTCATGTGTCACAAGGGAGTTAATTTTAAGGCCCTCTTTGTAACAACTCTACCTAAATTAAGTGCTTAAATTCTAAACCAGTGTCAAAGTAAATCCCTAAGCTAAGAAGTGAAATGACCTTTATAAACCTAAGAAGCTCTCTCTTGGAGTTTGTTTTAAAGCTTGAAATTCTTTATACAAACTTCAGTTTCTGCCCAAATAAGAGTTGTAAAACTTTTAAATTCCAACAACTTTTGTTAAAGGCACCTTGACTATTTCGGAGTGAAAGGAAGTCAAAAACAACAACCAAAGCCGGCTTTTCCTAAAGGACCCTGAAAATTTCTTAAGTCCTGGAATTCGAGTTTTCCTCCATCTTTGCAAGCTTTCATCTCCCGTTTTCCTATCTAAACTCGAGTCAGACCCTTAATAGAAGTTGTAGTACCTCAAGAGTGTTCCAACTTTGTTACACTAACCCAGATCCAAATCGGGCCCGAACTTGTTCAGAATCCTGGTCAAAGTGAGGTAAACCAGTCAACTCACCCCGGATGCTTAAAAATCCTAAGTCTGGAATCCCAGATTTTTGGCTAACTTTGGCCGGAAATATCTTTGAATCCTTTCACAATCTAAACCGACACCTTAAACAAAGTTGAAGAACTACCAGAGTTGAACAAGTTTGTTTAAGGGAGTTTCGGGAGTTGTGTTGAAAGATTCGGAGAAGGATCGCTCCAAAGCTGGTCTGACTTGCTGCCCGAAAGGAGCCTCTACGCCCGCGCGCCTGAGCATGTTCGCTCGCGCGCCGCGCGCCGCGTGGCCGCCGGCCACCAGCAGCTCGCCGGCGCCCTATCCCCAGCGCGACAGCGACCGGATGAGAGCCACGGCGCCCAACCCGCACCCGCGACAGGACGGAGCAAGCGCAGGGCTAGCCAATCGTCGGCCGAGCGCAAGTCGCCTTCCGCCTGCCACGGCTCTGCTCCGCCAATCCTGTTCCGCCCGTTCGCCGAGGAAGCTGAGATGCCCCCGACATCCCGCGTCTCCGCCCACTCGCCCAACCCCCACGGTAGCCTTCCGCCTCGCCCGCCCGACAGACCGGAAGCCCAGACGCGCGCCGCTCAAGGCTAATCGCTGCCAAAGACCACCCGGAGCTCTGCCTCCTCTGCCCAATGGCGCCGTCGGCCAATGGCCGCCTCGCCCGAGCACTCGCCGCTCCCGGCCTTATCCTTTCCCCACCGGAGCCCCGCCTCGACCCTCCGCGCCACCCCGGGCCTATAAAAGGGGACCCCCTCACCGGCAATTCCACCCCTTGCCACCGCCCGCACCTGCGCCGCCGCTTTCTCCTCTGCGCCCTGCTTTCTCCTCTGAGCCACCACTTTCTTCCCACGCCGCCGCTGAGCTTCCGTGGAGCTCACCCCCTTGCGCCACCCCCACACTCCGGCGACTTCGCCGCCACCCCCAAGCCGCTTCATCCAACACACCCGCCGCCCGCTCCTCCGCGCGGTACTAGAGCTTGCTTGTGTCCACTAGAAGCACTGCCGCCGTCGGACCACCGTCGAAGTCTCGCCGCCGCCCAAGCCTTCGTGCGTACAACCCTTCCGCCCAGCCTGCTCCTGCTCGGCCCCAAGGCTTCGCCGGTAGACCTGGAGGTAAGCTACTTAACCTCCCTGTCTTTCCGTCTCGCCCGACCCCTGTCTTTCCATCTTGCCCGACCCCTGTCTTTCCGTCTCGCCCGACCCCTGTCCTTGTTCGGTTCGTCCGACCCCTCTCCGTTCGGTTCGTCTGACCCCTTTTGTTTCGGTTCGCCCGACCCCTTTTCTTTTCGTCTCGCCCGACCTTTTCCATTCGCCTCGCCCGACCCTGCCAAGTTCGCTGACCCTTTCTCCACCTCGCCCGAGGGCCCGGTTGTAATTCTTTTTTCTTGATCCGAGGGTATCGGTGAAATGTTTTCGGGGATCCCTCTGTGTTGAGTCTGAGGAACTCGGTAAGGTTTTCCTTAAACTTGAGGGTCAGACCCTAAGTTTTCCTCAATCCGACCCTCTCATCCTGCTCTCCACCAATAGAAGTTGAACTCCCCCACCTTTTTCTATAGCTTTGCTACCCGTGTCCGTGTTAAAACATGAGAGTGTTGAAATAACCATCTAAAATGCTTAACCCCTGCATTGCATTTCCGTGTAGAGTTGAATCTCGCCGACGGGACGTACGAGCTTCATCCAGCACCGGAAGAAGACCCCGCCGAGGAACAGCTACACCCCTTGAAGGAGAGCCCGAGCCAGCGCAAGACCCCGAGGACCCCCAAGCTTTTTCTAAAGGCAAGCCCCGGTGCATGAACTCCCTGTTTTGCTTTCATACCACTTTTTGATTACTTGATTGCGCATTTACGTTTCGAGGAGTTGTAATGGAACCTTAGATGCACAACTTAGTACCTTGTTTTTGAATACTAGTTGCTAAGGCCGAGTAGTTGCATTGCTTAATAGGTTTCGGTAAAAGTCGAGTGATCTCCTGTCACTCGCGAGTTATAGGAGTTGAATGTTTCAGATTTGTCGCAACTATAAGGACGACGGACGGGGTCAGGCTAGTGTTCGATGCTTGGTGGATTGCCCCGTCTGTCTAAATGAAACTGAACTAAGGTCGAAACGTGTCGGCGTTCGTGATCAAGTGTTTGAAAGTACTAATCTCATACCTAGTATGGGATGGGGAAGCCTAGTACCTGATTGAACTGGGGCGTGGCATACCTTCCGGCTGTCCTTGGAACGTCGTTCCCATGGTGCATAATGTGGGTGCAAGTGCGGTCACAGTGCAACAATAGGCCGGGACTGTGGAGCATTGCATGCCAAAGGAAGTTGGCCCTGACACGTGCCTAAGGGATTGATGGGGATGGCTGACAAATGAAGCAACCCTTCGTGGTGCGCGGATGTCGTGAGATTAGGTTTGCCATGCATGGTTAATAAATTTGAATTGATTCGTCTGCCTCTCACAGATTGGGACTACTTGATCGCTATTCTGCACTGAGTAAAGATGGAATATGATGATGATTTTAATCTTGATGTTTGATAAGTAATTGCCTGGAAACCATGTTTGTTTAGTATAAGTTGCTAATTTAGAATGGATAAAGAACATAGAACATGAGCTAAAAGGGTGAAAGTAAGGACTAAGTTTAGACGCTTTTGGCAAGAAAAACCCCAGAGCCAGAAAGCCTTGCATGTTTAAGTCTCGGTCGTGTCCTTCCGACGGGTCAGTCTTGCTGAGTATTAGTTGCTCAGCCTTGTTGTGGCTAATCTTTTTCAGGTAATGTCAGTAACTTGGGTGTTGGTACCACTTGGCTGACCCAGCTCCCTCCAGGCTGGACCGTCGAGTGGGATCCTTCCTCGGACAGCGAACGGAGGAACTTTTGATGTCATGATCGGCTCCGTCATGATATCTTGTATCGACGTTTAAGCTTCCGCTAGTTTTAATTTGACCTCGAACCATGCAAGAATTTGGGTTTGAATTTCCAAAAACTCTGATGTAATAAATTGTTGAACTATGTTGTCATGATGGAATGTTGTAATCTTTGTGCTACTCACCTTCGCGTGAGCGATGCTTCTCGATCCTGTTTATGTGGTTTATCGGAGGAAATCCGACGGTTGACCAAGTTGACTTGCTTAAAGTGCATAATCGCATGTCAGGCGACTTCAATGCATTTTAGTCAGGTTAATTTGGGCGATTCCGCCACACTCTTACCTTAAAATTTCAAATAATGAGCCACTAAGTTTCTTGAACGCATTCAAGACAAGTTGGCCATATTTAGCCATTTATGGACTATTTAGGCACTCGAAAGCACTCATGAATGTATTTGCAAATATTCCCACATGTGTCCCTTACCGATCATAAGGCACCACTATTTTTTTTACCAAATTCATTGTTCAAATTTTTAATTTAGAGCAAATTTTCCTAGACACAGGATCAAATCCATTCATATGGAATTATTTGGTTTTGGGAATGAATCACTAAGTCCCTATGTTCATACCAGTTATGGCTTAATTGAATCTCTTATCAAGATAACTCATTTGTATGACCATCCAAATAGAATTGAATGTATCAACATCAAGTTGGTAATATACGAACTTACACACCGCATAATCTAAATTCATAAAAGTACAATCATACGGCTCCCTTCATTGTAGTTAGTACGTGGAAACTTGGCCACACCCAAATATTTCCCATCTGCATGTCGATTATGTTTTCCACATACCGATATCACCATCTCAGTATACATCATGGGCATTAGGGACCCACACAAAAGGTATTATTATCCGCCATTCATATAATACCTTAGGTCTCTTATGGAGATTTATACATAGCCCGTATGTTGATCATAGTTTGAGGATAATTCCAGTCATTAGGGGGAGATTAATACCACACATAGAATGCCATGAATCCAAAATGAATGTTACACATATTCAGTCCTCACATCCACGTACATAACAAAGAATATCTGAACAACCAGTTCAGATTATCCTATATTTGTAACACATTACAAATAGCCTGCCAAATGCATTTACTTATCAAAAGTGTCATCTTATCCAATCCCTAAAATTAGTGCGCCAGAAATAGTGATGATCTAACAAGATCACTCAATTGCCAAATTAAAATAAGAGGGAGTGAAGTATGGTCTCTAGGGATACAACTTATTACAAGCATCCGCGGAAATAGGGAGAGACATCCTCCAAGATAGTAAATGCAAATCAACATCATGCATGTTATTAGACACTTTTTGGATATTCAAATCCAAAGCCTATGAATGTTCAACATTCAAAAGTCTAGTACATGTGCACATAAATCCAGGCACTGGGTCATTGGAACACCATAACTATATCATCGTGGGAAATGAGATATGAGTTTTAAAGGGTTAATATTTCACATGCTATATTGGTTCCATTGAATCAATTATACAAAGACTACAAGTTGTCAACATATGCTCCTCAAAATTGCTATACACCTTAAACTGGATCTAGACCAAAAGTCCTAGGTAGAGTGTATCAACACTCAAATTGGGTCAAAGCAAAGGTGGCAATTATGGAGAATTTCTCTCATTCACTTGTGAGAGGTATTTTACCATAGTAATATCATCTTCTCACAAATGCATTTTTTATGAAAGCAAGGTGGTGAGATAATGAGAGATTGTAGAAATGGTTTCATGCATATACTGAGCAACATACCCTCGTGGTATATGTGAAAATTATGTTCCCATATTTAATCATTGGCAGATCAAATAACTTTGATAGATTTGGATATACAACAAGTCCTCAACAGACTTCACATTCTAAATCTAAATTTAAATCGCAGCATAGGTTGTGTATAATTCAAGTCACACCATGACTTGAAATAGTCAAGTTGATTGTGGTACTACTGACTAAGTGAGTATCTTCCATAGAAGGATTACTCCAATCACTATGACTGAGGGATATGGATACCCCATGGATCACCACCGACCAGGATACTGGCCGGACCTGACAAATGGGCCTGTCCAACCAAGACGTGCGGGCCTAGGATATGAAGTTACTTGGAGTACATGTCAAGGCAGCTAGATAGTTCAAATCTACCTGGGTATCATAGGACGCGTATTGTAATCCGGCTTAGATTACCTTCCATGTAACTACTGGGTAGATTAAGTTCAAACCGACTTGTAACTCTTGGTCATCAGCCTATATAAGGTGGCCAAGGGAGCCTCCCGAGGCAACCAGATCAATCTTGAGCAATACAATACAACATACACGATGTAGGGTATTACTCTCCGGAGGCCTGAACCTGTCTAAAAACCCTCATGTCCCCTTCATGTTCTCATGATCACCTTCGAGTTCTTGGTTTTGCAATCGCCTTCACCTACAAATCAACCACTTGGGTAACCCCCTGGTAGACTGCCGAGCTTATAAATATGACAGTTAGCGCGCCAGGTAGGGGTACAAGCAACCACGCCGCAACAACTACTGCTGAGATAACAACAAGCATGACTATTGTAGCCACAATCATAACCGTCGCCACGATGACCATGACAATCGTAACAATGGTGATCGTGACGGCCGCAATGGTCGCCACCATGACAACCGCAACGACCGCGATGACCTCAACACTAGTAGGCGTGATGACCATGACAACTAGAACAGAGAACAGCACCGCAATCAGCCACATCAAGATGTCCAATGGCCTAGTGTCGACCAGAACGGGAACTTCCAACGGTCGGAGCGCCAGGTCAACATCATTGTGGGCGGCCACAACGCTTTTTGCAATAACCGCTAGCAGAAGCTACAGCAACGAGAGGTGCACTTTGTCTCTGTACAGCCAATCCAGTATCTGCTCTAGTCGGAACAGTCCATAACTTTCTCTAGGCAAGATCATTGGGTCCACATCCTAGATCCGGGGTCCTACCCGCTGGTGGTTTGCCCGACCATAGATGGGCCCTACTCCCCAAGGTGCTGATTGATGGTGGTAGTAGCCTCAACATCATCTTCACAGAGACCTTGAAACGCATGGACTTCGACTTTGACTGGCTCCAGCCCTGTGAAGAACCCTTCTACGGCATCGTCCCTGGAAAAGGATCCTACCCCATTGGCTGAGTTGTTTTGCCTATCACCTTTGGCACACGGGCCGACTACCGCACGAAGCACCTCACATTTGACGTGGCCAATTTCAAGACTTCCTACCATGCTATCCTTGGTAGGCCTATGTTGGCGGGGTTTATGGAATACCACACCACACTTACCTCGTCCTCAAGATGCTGGCCCCAAACGGAGTCCTCTCTATCTACGGTGATGTGGAGACGTCATACAGATGTGACACCGAGGCAGTTCAGCTTGCAGAAGCTCTGGAGTTGTCAGCTAAGGCCACCGCCATGGTAGTCGAGGCCCAGAAGATGAGCAAGGACCAGCTAACGGTTCCTGAGAAGGAGCCAACCTCCACGGCTCTACAGCTTGACCCTAGGGTCAAGAAGATTTTCCTCAGCCTTGAGGACCCGACCAAGACAGCCCTCATCGGGGCCGACCTCTCGGAGAAATAGGAACTCGCGTCTACCGGTTTCCTCCGGGACAGCTCGGACATATTCGCGTGGAAACTATCTGATATGCCTGGTGTCTCGAGGGAGCTGGCTGAGCACTCCTTGGACTTCAACAAGACTGCGTGGCCGGTTAAGGAAAAACTTCGTTGCTTCACCCAAGATCGCAAGGAGGCCATTAGGGTAGAACTAAATGTAAGCATTCATCCGTGAATGTAAGCACTCCTAGCTGTCGGATTCATTCATGAATATAAGCATCCCAGGTTAGCAAACGTAGTCCTTCTAAGAAAGAAAATCGGTGAATGGAGAATGTGCATTAATTACACCGACCTGAACAAGCACTGCCCTAAGGACCCCTTCCCTCTTCCACGTATGGACCAAGTCATAAACTCTACGGTGGGGACCATCCTTCTCTGCTTCCTTGACTGCTACTTGGGCTATCATCAGACTTCCCTTGACCCTGCTGACCAAGACAAGACGACGTTCATAATGCCCTTCGGCATCTACTAGTACAACACCATGACCTTTGGGTTGAAAAACGCCGACCACCTACCAGAAGGCAATCTAGGGTTGCCTCACAACACAACTGCTCATGAACGTCAAAGCTTACATCGATGATATGGTTATCAAGACAAAAGACGAGGAAAGCTTCATAGCCGACCTCGAGGAAACCTTCAACAGCCTCCGGGCCTAACGCTGGAAACTTAACCCCAGCAAGTGTGTCTTTGGTGTCCCGTCTGGCAAGCTCTTGGGCTTCATTGTCAGCCAGCGAGGCATCGAGGCCAACCCCGTCAAGGTGGATGCAGTCAGAAACATGACGAACCATCTAACAAAAAGGACGTCATGAAGCTCACTGGCATGATGGCAGCCCTTAGCTGCTTCATCAACAAACTCAGAGAAAAAGGCCTGCCCTTCTTCAAGCTTCTCAAAAAGGTGGACAAATTTGTGTGAGACAACGAGGCCAGCAAGGCAATCGAAGACTTCAAAGCTTTCCTCACCACTCCTCCCATCATGACGGCTCCGGTCGACCAAGAAACACTATACCTCTACATCTCCGCAACAAATGTTGTCAGCACCGTGCTAGTTGTGGAGCTCCAGGAACTCGGCCATGCTTATGCGGTGCAACGGCCGGTGTATTACATCAGCGAAGTCCTCAGCGACTCCAAGACCCGCTACACCCAAGTCCAGAAACTGCTCTATGCAGTGCTGATATCATCAAGAAAGTTGCATCACTACTTCCAGGCGCACAAGACCTGTGTGGTATCCTCGTTCCCCATTGGTGAAATCCTCCACAACAGGGACGTCAACGGCCGAGTTGTCAAGTGGTCCATGGATCTCGGTGAGTTTGTCCTCAAATTTTACCCGCATCATGAGATCAAATCGCAGATTCTGGCTGACTTCATGGTAGAGTGGACGGAGATCCAGAAGCCGCCCTCCCTGGAGAGGCTAGAACACTAGACCATGTACTTTGATGGCACCCTCAACCTTGAAGGATCCGGTGTGAGGGTCCTCTTCATATCCCCCAAAGGCAAGCAGCTCAAGTATGTGCTCCAGATTCACTACAAGGCCACCAACAATGGCGCCAAGTACGAAACTCTCATCCACGGCCTCCGCATCACTGTTTCCCTCCAAATCAAGCGTATACTCACTTATGGCGACTCCAAGGTTGTCATTGAGCAAGTAAACAAGAATTGGCACTGCAACAAGGAATCCATGGACGCTTATTGCACAGAAATTTGCAAACTTGAAGCCCACTTCGACGGCCTCGAGTTCCATCATGTCCCCAGGGACCATAACGCTGTTGCCAACGTCCTATCCAAGCTCGGCTCCAAGCGTGCGCAAGTCCTGGCTGGTGTATTCATACAATATCTCCACAAACCTTCCATCAAAATCATGGACCCAGACCAGGCCAACGACGCTAGCGCTTAGGCCCCGGCCGACCCAAAACCCACTGACATCATGATGATTGAGGCAGAAGAAGATTGGTGCACCCCGTTCATAGCCTTGATCACCAACCAGATGGCGCCAGAGGATGGCGCTAGAGGACAAAATAGAGCATGAAAAATTAGCTCGGCGTAGTGCAAACTATATCATCATCGGCAAAGAGCTTTACAGAAAAGCTGCATCCTCAAGGATACTAAAAAAGTGTTCTATGCAGCAAAGGTATTGAACTACTACATGAAATTCACTCAGGAACATGTGGCTACCACGCTGCCTCGGGCACTTTGGTCGGCAAAGCTTTACACTCTGGTTTCTACTAGCCAACAGCAGTAGCCGATGCAAAGGAGCGCGTCCAACAATGCAAAGGGTGTCAATTCTTCTCCAAGCAACATCACCTTTCGGCTCAGGCCCTACACACCATCCCACCATCCTAGCCTTTCGCATGCTGGGGGCTGGACATGGTCGGGCGCTTCAAAACCGCTCCAGGCGCTAAACACAAATTTTCATGGTAGTTGACAAATTTACAAAGTATTGAATTGGCTAAAACAGCTCAGTTTGTGGAAGAAATCATGCACCACTTTGGAGTGCCTAATAGGATCATAACCGACCTTGGCGTGCAATTCATAGGGTCCGATTCTGGGATTTTTACCAAGACAACCTCATTGATGTGTACTACTCCTCAATAGTGCACCTGCATTGCAATGGTCAGGTGGAGCGCGCAAATGGTCCTCCAGTCCCTCAAGTCACGTATCTTCGATGACGCGTCCAAATACGCTACCAAGTGGCTACACGGGCTACCCCATGTCATCTGGGGCCTATGAACACAGAAGAGTCGGGCTACCGGCTACACTCGTTTATTTATGGTGTATGGCTCAGAAGCTGTCTTGCCATCTAATGTGGCCTTTGGTGCCTCACGTATCCAATACTACGAGGAGGGCGAGGTATAAAAGAGTTGGCATGTTGACATTGATAGCCTTAAAGAGCATCATGTGGCAGCCCTCATCCAACATGCACACCATGAGCAACAAATACGGTGCTACCATGATCTGAATATCAGGGAACACTCCTTCAACATTGGTGATCTGATGCTTCGCCGAGTCCAGTCTACCAAAGACATGCACAAGTTGAACGCCCCCTGGGAAGGTCCCTTCATCATCAAAGAGGTCATCAAACCAAGCACTTACCGACTACAATGGGCGGACGGCTACGGTGTCCCCAACCCATGGAACATCGAGCATCTATGATGCTTCTACCCTTAGATATATAAAGCTATGTACTCTATTTCCCTTTCTATATTGAATAAATAAAATCCCTGTTGGAGGTATGCCCTAGAGGAAATCATAGAGATGATGATATTCCATTTGTATCCATGATTTGTATGTTGTGTTCATTGAATATCCATTGAAGGCTACTTGAATTGATTTGCAATTATGTGAATTGTATGTGAAACTCTTTACTTGTATGGTTATTCTAAAGTTGTCCCTAGTCGGAGTTCATGTGAGGACACACATGAATATTATACTAGCACATGTATTAGTTGATGACTATGTTTCATAAGTCATGGACATGGAGATGTTGGACTAATAATGTGGACGCATGTGGAGACATGTGTTAGGACTGACCCAACACGAGAAGTAGTTCTCTCTTTAAACAACATATATGCTTTGTCCTTAGACCTGAGATTGTCGCATGTATTCTAGATGTGGATCAACCTACTTAGGGGCTATCAAACGCTACGCCGTAACAGGGTAGTTATAAAGGTAGCTTTCGGGTTTGTCAGGAAGCATGCTATGAGACATGGTCAATCAAGATGGGATTTGCCCCTCTCTGATTGAGAGTGATATCTCTGGGCCCCTCGAGTGATCGGATCCGAAAATGCATGGCCATGCTACGTACGGTTAAGAGTTAACCTACAAAGGGATTCCGAATCACAGGATCGAGAAAGAGCGGTCGGCTTGAAGCTAGACCAAATATCGTGAGGCAAAGGGAATAGCATGTATATTATGTTGTGATGGTTCGTCTGATATGATCTTCGTGTGCGTATAGGAGTTGGCACGTCTTGCTAGAGGCCGCTACCGACTATTGGGCCGAGTAGGAGTACTCGGGCCATGTCTATACGTATCCGAACCCATAGGGTCACACACTTAAGGGGCTGGAAGCCCAATTCGGATCTGATCCGAGTTGGATTAGGTTTAGGAGTACTAATGGGCCTCGGATCCAGAGGCCCATCAGGAACCTCTATAAATAGAGGGGTGGGGGCACCCTAGGGTTTACACCTTTTTGGCGAAACACACCTGCCGCGCCTCCCACGCCCTCGCCTGTTGCAACTCGCGGATCTAGCAGTCCAGCTTGCGACGCTTTCTCCCTGCACGTGTGGATACCTTGGAGGTGTTGCACCTGCAGCACTTGGACGAGCCATCGACGAGCCGTCGACGAGCCACGACGAGCCGCGGCACCGGAGGCAATCTTGCTGCACGTGGACGATCTGCTAAGGAGCTGATGGACGTAACGTGATCGACTACGTACGACTACGTTGATCGACTACGTACGACTACGTGATCGTCTTCACTGCATCGACGCATATCTACATCTTCCGCACCAGTAGTGCGTCGAGTGGTAATCCCGTGGTCCTTATACGGCAGTTCTTCCTGGTTATACGCGGTAGAAATTTTGATTTACGCTAGTGTAGCCTACCTCGTATCCCAACAGTGATATCAGAGCCGTAGCTGCTTAGTTTTGGATTCGGGATGTGTGCATATGGAGATATGCGAGTTTTCTGTTTGATCTATATCCTGGTTTCATGCCCTTGCTGCAATGGTAGTGTAACGACATACTCCTACCGGTCGGTTTCCGCCATCGGAGTTAAGTGATACACGTAAATCCAGTTGCAGTGAGCGAAGATCAATATGATTGGTCGAATCGAGATCCAGGGTCATACGCCAGGCGCATTAGATGTGCAATAGTAGATGGGATCTACTGCCGGGGTCGGGATTTTGCCGTATGCGTATGCTTCGGTAAATCAGCCGTAACTTTTCGGTACGATCTCGGATCGGGGCGATTTTTATATGAAAATTGATCTACAGAAAAAGTTACACATGAAATTCAACGCTTTGCCGTTTTCGGCGAAATTAGATTTCCCAAATTCGGCTTGGAAGATGGAGTTTCGGGCCTCCCAAGTTTGGAACGTTAGGACGCCTAACTCTGTTTTGCAGGATGTATGTATGTATCTTGTGATCAGTATGGCCCCCTTGTGTATGTGATGCATGTGTGTAACTCATTCGTGACCTGCGTGTCGCGCGTACGGCAACACGGCAGGAGCCATATGTGTTGTCACTTTATTGTATTTAATGGTCTGCGTACCAATCTGTGATGATCCAAGCAACTATGTAATCTTCATTACTAGATTCTTTACTAGCTATTAGGCGTAATAGCATGCTCTAGTTCTTGGAGGACTCATCACGAGGAGGATGGCGCACATGGAACATGGAGATGGAGATCACCATGGTGAACAGGTTCTATGGAGATGGAGATCACCATATGAAAACGGGCCATACTGTGTCACAAGCTGTGTGAATGCTATTTTGTTTATGTTTTACTTTCTGCATGCTGTGATGTTAGAAGTAGAACGATCCCTCACAAAGTTTAAGTTAGTATGCCCTCCCAACTAAAACTTGCACCATCCCATGTCTTGTACAATTAGTGGTGGGTCTATGAAATTAGGGTGCCACTAGTTTTCCTTGACTAGACGGGTTTGTGTCGGACACTTACACGCATAAGGGTTGGTTTGCTTAACAAGGTTATCTTAACGGTTAATGTCCTTGGGGCATAAAGGTTGGGCGCCGAGACATAGAGATGTCACCCAACAACAGGAGTCATATGTGATATGATTAGCAAAAGTTGCTTACCGATCTACCTCGTTTGCTAGCGGTGATGCTAAAGCTCACTAGTAGACTTGTTAGTTGTGGATCCTGAATCACTAAGTTTCAATAGAGGGATATTGATTTTAGTGGGAGTAGATTCTGTTACAATAGTTTAATGTGATTTGCTCTATCTTGGATACGTTTGTCTTAGTGTATTTTGTATTACTTTTGTTGTAGATTAAATGACACCTAGCAACACCACCACATCGTTTGCTTTGCGTTCAGTCCTTGAGAAGGACAAGTTGAATGGAACAAACTACTCGGATTGGATCCGTAACCTGAGAATTGTTCTCAGGGCTGAGAAAAAGGAAGATGTTCTAGACAACCCACTACCAGAAGAACCTGCTGATGATGCACCCGCTGCTGCTAAGAATGCTTACAAGAAAGCATGTGATGCTAACCTCGAAGTAAGCTGCCTTATGCTTGCTTGCATGGAACCCGAGCTGCAGATGCAGTTCGAAACAAACCATGAGGCGCACGATATGATCGTGGCGCTTAGAGACATGTTCCAAACACAGGCCAGGACTGAAAGGTTCAATGTGTCTAAGGCCTTTGTTGAGAGCAAGCTAGCAGAAGGCGCAGCAGTAGGACCACACGTAATCAAGATGGTTGGTTACACTCAACGGTTGGAGAAGCTAGGCTTCCCACTGGGCCAAGAGTTGGCCACTGATTTCATTCTTTCCTCTCTTCCGCCTAGCTATGGGAACTTCATCTCGAACTACCATATGCATGGGACGGAGAAGGGTTTGAATGAGCTGTGTGGTATGCTCAAGACAGCAGAGGCTGACATCAAGAAAAGCGCTAGTACCAGCCATGTGATGGCGATACAGAACAAGCCCAGCTTTAAGAAGAAGGGCAATTCTTGGAAGAAGAAGGGCAAGGCTGGAACGTCCAAGCCAAACCCACCGCCCAAGGTTAAAGCTGGACCTGGACCTGCTCCAGACAAAGAGTGCTTTTACTGTCATGAACTTGGTCACTGGAAGAGAAACTGCAAGCAGTACCTAGCTTCCTTGAAGAATGGCGGAAGTAAGAGTACTTCTACCTCAGGTACGCTTGTTGTTAATGTTATAGACAACATATTTCTCGCTGATACAATTATTAATTCTTGGGTATTTGATACCGGATCGGTTGCTCATATTTGCAATTCGATGTAGGGAATGATAAGAAGTAGAAGCGTGGAAAGAGGAGAAGTTGATTTCCGCGTGGGCAATAATGCAAGAGTTGCTGCTTTGACCGTCGGGACGATGCAACTCCACCTCCCGTCAGGATTTATTATGGAGTTGAATAATTGTTATTTTGTTCCTAGTTTAAGTCGAAACATTTTATCTCCTTCATGCTTGATGAAGGATGGTTATTCATTTGCGAGTGAAAACAATGGTTGTGTGATCTCTAAGAATAATATGTTTATGGCTTTTGCACCCATTGTGAATGGATTATTTGTTTTAAATCTTGATGGTTCACCTGTCTGTAATGTAAGTGCTAAAAGGCCTCGGCCTAATGATTTGAGTCCTACCTACTTGTGGCATTGTCGTTTGGGTCATATAAGTGAAAAGCGCATGAAGAAGCTCCATTCTGATGGACTTCTAACTTCGTTTGATTTTGAATCATACGAGACATGTGAGGCTTGCTTGCTAGGCAAGATGACCAAGACGCCTTTCACAGGATTTCCTGAGAGAGCAGTAGACTTGTTGGAACTCGTACATAGTGATGTATGCGAACCAATGAGCACGACGGCTAGAGGAGGATTCCAATACTTCATAACTTTCACTGATGATTTTAGTAGATATGGCTATGTCTACTTGATGAGGCACAAGTCTGAAACCTTTGAAAAGTTCAAGGAATTTCAGAATGAAGTTGAAAATCAGCGTGGCAAGAAAATTAAGGCCTTACGATCTAATCGTGGAGGCGAGTATTTGAGCCACGAGTTTAGCAATCATCTAAAGAGTTGCGGAATTGTTCCACAACTTACGCCGCCTGGAACACCTCAGAGAAACAGTGTGTCGACGTAATCGAACTTTGTTAGACATGGTTCGATCAATGATGAGCCAGTCGGACCTACCGTTGTCATTTTGGGGATACGCTCTAGAAACAGCAGCTTTCACACTTAATAGGGTACCATCTAAATCCGTAGTTAAGACACCATATGAGATATGGACTGGAAAGGTTCCTAGTTTGTCTTTTCTTAAGATTTGGGGATGTGAAGTTTTTGTCAAGCGACTTCAGTCGAACAAGATCACACCCAAGTCGGATAAGTGCATTTTCGTGGGATATCCAAAGGAAACTTTGGGATATTATTTCTACAACCGATCAGAAGGCAAAGTGTTTGTCGCTCGGAACGGGGTTTTCCTAGAGAAAGAGTTTCTCAAAGGAGAAAAGAGTGGAAAGACAGTGCATCTTAAAGAAGTTCAAGATGAGCCGATCGGGCAAGAATCAATGAGTGATGCTAACGTAGCAGAACAAGTTGAGATACCCATGGCAAGAGAAGTACCGCCACAACCACGAAGGTCGGCAAGGCTCCGCGAAATGCGGGAAATATTATTGTTGGACAATGATGAGCCTGCGACATATGCAGAAGCAATGATGGACCCAGACTCCGAAAAATGGCAGAGTGCCATGCAATCCAAAATAGAGTCCATGGGAGACAATCAAGTTTGGAACTTGGTTGACCCGCCTGATGGTGTTAAAGCCATAGAGTGCAAGTGGATCTATAAGAAGAAAAAAGACATGGATGGAAATGTTCACATCTATAAAGCACGACTTGTTGCAAAAGGTTTTCGACAAGTTCAAGGAGTTGACTACGACGAGACCTTTTTGCCCGTAGTGATGCTTAAGTCCATTCGGATTATTCTAGCTATAGCTGCATATTTCGATTATGAGATATGGCAGATGGATGTCAAGACAGCTTTCCTGAATGGAAACCTAGCTGAGGATGTGTATATGATACAGCCCGAGGGTTTTGTCGATCCGAAAAATGCTGGAAAGGTATGCAAGCTTCAGAGATCCATTTATGGATTGAAGCAAGCATCTAGGAGTTGGAACATTCGTTTTGATGAAGTGGTCAAAGGGTTTGACTTCACCAAGAACGAAGAAGAATCTTGTGTTTACAAGAAGGTTAGTGGGAGCTCTGTAGTATTTCTAATCTTATATGTGGATGACATATTACTGATTGGAAATAACATTCCTATGCTTGAGTTCGTAAAGACTTCACTGAAAAATAGTTTTTCGATGAAGGACTTAGGGGAAGCGGCATATATTCTGGGCATTAAGATCTATAGAGATAGATCGAGAAGGCTTATAGGTTTAAGCCAAGATACTTACATTGACAAAGTGTTGAAGCGGTTCAGCATGGAAGAGGCAAAGAAAGGGTTCTTGCCTATGTCACATGGCATACATCTCAGCAAGACTCAGTGTCCTTCGACTGCTGATGAGCGGGATCGCATGAGTAGAGTGCCATATGCTTCGGCTATTGGATCTATCATGTATGCAATGATAAGTACTCGCCCAGATGTTTCACATGTGCTAAGTATGACAAGCAGACACCAATCTGATCCAGGTGAGAGTCACTGGACAGCGGTGAAAAACATTCTTAAGTACTTGAGAAGGACTAAAGATATGTTCCTCGTCTATGGAGGTGAGGAGGAGCTCGTTGTAACAGGTTACACCGATGCTAGTTTCCAAACCGACAGAGATGATTCAAAGTCACAATCAGGATTTGTGTTCACGCTGAATGGTGGTGATGTTAGTTGGAAGAGTTCCAAGCAGGAGACGGTGGCCGATTCTACGACAGAAGCCGAGTACATCAGAAGAACAAACACGTAATGCGGCAATTTCATCTCATTCAAGACTTCGTTAACCAGGGTGAGATCAAGATATGCAAAATACACATGGATCTGAACATTTCTGATCCATTGACAAAACCACTCCCGCAGGCTAAGCATGATGCGCATGTAAGAGCTATGGGTATTAAGATTGACTCTAGTGCAAGTGGGAGACTGTTGGAGGTATGCCCTAGAGGAAATCATAGAGATGATGATATTCCATTTGTATCCATGATTTGTATGTTGTGTTCATTGAATATCCATTGAAGGCTACTTGAATTGATTTGCAATTATGTGAATTGTATGTGAAACTCTTTACTTGTATGGTTATTCTAAAGTTGTCCCTAGTCGGAGTTCATGTGAGGACACACATGAATATTAGACTAGCACATGTATTAGTTGATGACTATGTTTCACAAGTCATGGACATGGAGATGTTGGACTAATAATGTGGACACATGTGGAGACATGTGCTAGGACTGACCCAACACGAGAAGTAGTTCTCTCTTTAAACAACATATACGCTTTGTCCTTAGACCTGAGATTGTCGCATGTATTCTAGATGTGGATCGACCTACTTAGGGGCTATCAAACGCTACGCCGTAACAGGGTAGTTATAAAGGTAGCTTTCGGGTTTGTCAGGAAGCATGCTATGAGACATGGTCAATCAAGATGGGATTTGCCCCTCTCTGATTGAGAGTGATATCTCTGGGCCCCTCGAGTGATCGGATCCGAAAATGCATGGCCATGCTACGTACGGTTAAGAGTTAACCTACAAAGGGATTCCGAATCACAGGATCAAGAAAGAGCGGTCGGCTTGAAGCTAGACCAAATATCGTGAGGCAAAGGGAATAGCATGTATATTATGTTGTGATGGTTCGTCTGATATGATCTTCGTGTGCGTATAGGAGTTGGCACGTCTTGCTAGAGGCCGCTACCGACTATTGGGCCGAGTAGGAGTACTCGGGCCATGTCTATACGTATCCGAACCCATAGGGTCACACACTTAAGGGGCTGGAAGCCCAATTCGGATCTGATCCGAGTTGGATTAGGTTTAGGAGTACTAATGGGCCTCGGATCCAGAGGCCCATCAGGAACCTCTATAAATAGAGGGGTGGGGGCGCCCTAGGGTTTACACCTTTTTGGCGAAACACACCTGCCGCGCCTCCCACGCTCTCGCCTGTGCAACTCGCGGATCTAGCAGTCCGGCTTGCGACGCTTCCTCCCTGCACGTGTGGATACCTTGGAGGTGTTGCGCCTACAGCACTAGGACGAGCCATCGATGAGCCGTCGACGAGCCACGACGAGCCGACGACGAGCCGCGGCACCGGAGGCAATCTTGCTGCACGTGGACGATCTGCTGAGGAGCTGCTGGACGTAACGTGATCGACTACGTACGACTACGTGGATCGACTACGTACGACTACGTGATCGTCTTCACTGCATCGATGCATATCTACATCTTCCGCACCAGTAGTGCGTCGAGTGGTAATCCCGTGATCCTTATACGGCAGTTCTTCCTGGTTATACGCGGTAGAAATTTTGATTTACACTAGTGTAGCCTACCTCGTATCCCAACAATCCCTGTGGTCCCTTTTTGCATACCTACTGCCTTATTGTTCCCCTTTCGGAGCTATCCCTAATGCTCGGGGGCTGACCAACCTGTTCAGCGACCCGCTCACTCACAAGCTCGGGAGGCTACCCCCTAGCGCTGACCTCTGGGTCACGCCTTTCACTCCTCCCCTTCGCAAGGGCTATACAACTAACTCGTGTGGTCAGCATCCTAGCTAGCGAAACCTAGACAACCTCTCGTTCACTTCTCCTACAAGCTCGAGATCCGATCTCAGCAGGACGCTGGTCACGCGAGGCTAGGTGCTTAGTGGCTACAGGCCTCAGCTACATGTTGTCCTATTGTATACACCAAGGGAGGGAGGGAGTTTCCTTTCATCACACATAATTAAAAACATTGCATCCAACAAATCACCAAAAAGTTTGATACATCCTACATGTTTTCTCTACAGGTCCATGTCATTTACAATAGTTTCTGCCGCATCGTGGTATTGCTCAGCCAGCTCGGGCATCCACTCCTCGTTGAAGTCAGCCGCAATTCCCGTCATAGCACACTCCAACTCCAGCTTGGGGAAGTGCGACACTATCAACACAAAGGTGCTCTTGACGCACTCCATAGCAGTCTCCTTCAGCAGAGTTTTGAGTTGACCTGGTGCGGCCTTCAGACGGTCCAGCAGCGGTGTTGGTGCGGAGGGGTCAGCATCTGGCTGAACCATGTCCATCACATAGATGGCTCCTTTCCATAGCTCCTCAAACTCTACCTTCAACCCAGCAATTACACGTTGGTCATTCCGAAGGTTACTTATGGTGGCTTCTAAGTAGCTCTCGGTTTCCTTGCGCGCATTGGCTTCGTAGGCCAGCTTCTGTGATCCGGCATACTCACGCTTGACCGCCATGTCATGCTCTTGCTGGAGGTGCACATTGGAGTCCTCGCACTCCTTGAGGTTCTGCTGGAGTCTGTCTACTTGCATCGCTGAATCTGCGTAGCCAACACAGGATCGCATCAGCATCAAGGTTGCCAAAAGAAAAATTGATTAAAATAGGTCGGCACACCGTACCTTTCATGAGTGCATCATGCACTTTTTTCTTGAGGTTCTGCTGAGATAGCTAGTTCTCGATATCTCCTTTTGCCTTCTCGAGCTCGACCTCCAGGCGCTCTGCCTTTAGGCGATATTGCTTGGCATGATGGATTGTGTCTGCCCTCTTGTGAGCACGCTCGGCTAGTCTCTGTTTACATTCTAACAATTAGAGCTCTGCACAGAAAATGGATTTCAGATATAAGTTCTCCGGGTTGGTCGGCACACCTACAAATAAACAGCTCGGAGATCTCAGAGGATGATTGCCGCAGCTTGGCAAGATCATTCTTGTCCTGCGCTGCGTCTCTAACAAGGTCAGCCTCAAAGACGTTCAAGGTGTCAAAATCATTTCCTCCATCCCTAGTGGACCTCTCAGGCACTGGATCATCCCTGGGGGGCTCATCCTGCTAAAGCTCGGCCCTGGCGTCATCCTCAGCCTCCTTCTTGACCTCGGGGTCGACCCTGGCATCCTCCTCTGTCTTCTTCACGACCTCGGGGTTGACCATGGCATCGTCGGTAGCCTTGGAGCCAACCTCATCATGTTGTGGCGGTGAACTCGGCGCAACTTCTTCAGTACGACTACCCTCCATGGCTGATGGCTAATCCTTAGTACGACTACTAGTCGCCCCGGTCTGGGCCGAGCAACTGGTTAGTTGTACGCCACCATCGTTAGGTCGCACGCCAGTCCTGCATCGCCGACATAGCAAGCAATTCACACAAGTTTCAGCCGGCAACAACAATTACAATACAAACATCATGAAAAAGTGATACTTACAGGGTGCTTTTCCTGTACTTTCGAATCTTAGGGCGCAACAGTGGCGACGCAACCACTGCATCCTTGCCAGCCCTGTCGAGCATCTTCGCCTTTAACGCCTCCTTGAGGCGTGCCGCGTCAACCGCGGTGGTCTTCTTGAGTTCCGACTCATTGTCCTTCGCAGCTAGGCTCGGCGCATCGGATTCCGCCTCGCTAATCGACCTAGTTGAGGCAGCAGTACTCATCGCGGCTTCTCCGACGAGAACTCTTGACTGGCAGTGGGCTTCCAGTCAAGCAGCGCTTGCGAACTGAGGAGGCCACGGTCGACAAGGGCTTTAATACGCTCCTGCATCAACACAGATTTCATTCACACCAAGGAAGGCTCGGGGGCATAGAGTTGCACCATCTCTTCAAGCTCGAGGCCTTGAGATTTAGATCTAAAATGGACTAGGGTTTTGCTGCGAATATAGCGGCGTAGCGGCTTGGGCGGCGGCGGCGGTGCAGCAGCTCACGCGATGGCAGCGGCGTGTACATGAGTGGAATGTGGACTGTGGCGGCGTGACCTAGGGTTCGGGAGCGCGGCAGCGAAGTACTTAGTGGTCTTAAGGTGGAGGCGCTAAGAGAGATTGAATATAAGAATGACAACAGCTCCATGCCCCTCGCACTTTTGAACGGGATGACGGCGTGAGTTACAGATGAGAATTGCAGGCCTTCCGTTAGAGCAGCGCAATGTGCCAGGCGAAATTTGCAGATCCTCCCGTTAACGCCGCGTGCGTGGGACAGAATCTGCGGGATCTTTGTTGCGCTTTTAACGGCGCACCTCCGTGGCTTTGTCAGACCCGTCCTCAGGGCTAGACACCTAATTCTACTCGGCGCACCTCTGTGGATTAGCCAGTCCTCATCCTCGAGGGCTGGGCGCCCAATTCTACTCGGCGTGGCTCCGTGGTTCCGCTAGTCCTTATCCTCAGGAGCTGGGCGCCCAATTCTACTCGATGCATCTCTGTGGCTCAGCCAGTCCTTATCCTCGGGGGCTGGGCACTCAATTCTACTCGACGCACCTCTGTGGCTCCGCCAGTCATCGTCCTCGGGGGTTGGGCACCCAATTCTACTCAGGGCACCTCCGTGGCTCCGCTAGTCCTCGTCCTCAGGGGCTAGGCACCTAATTCTACTTGGCGCGACTCCGTGCTCTGCCAGTCCTCGTCCTCGGTGGCTGGGTGCCTAATTTTACTCTACACGCCTCCGTGGCTCCGCCAGTCCTTGTCCTCGGGGGCTAGGCACCTAATTCTACTTGGCGCACCTCGGTGGCTCCGCCAGTCCTCATCCTTGGGGGCTGGACGCTTACTTTTACTCGGCTAGCTTTCGCGGCATAGCCAGTTTTCAACCATAGGGACCAGTATCCCAGTTTCAAGAAAGCACGCCTTTATGGCCCCATAAACACCAAAAATAGATGCAAAGGCATATTTTCATTCAGCTAAAATCAAATTCCCGGCATTACATATTACAAAAAACTGTGAACAGCTCTAGGATAGCCGACATCCCAGGATAAGAAGCTACAACGCAGAAAAAAGAAAAAAGCACAATACAAGAAAGCTGCGCTTCATAGGGAAAGCTTCCCTAGTGGTGTCCTGGACAAAGTTGGTTGGGTTCACGATACAACCTCCTCACGAGGATTCTTCTAGCATCGTTACCCCCCAACTCTATCGCATAGATTGCGAAGGGAAGGAGCACCCTGGTGTTCCTCACGAGAATTCTTCTAGCATCAGGCTTCTGGGCGAGTGTGACTCCTATCAAAAACTATAAGCTTCAAGCCTACAATCGCTATTACTCGAGCCATGACTCTTCAAGCTGAACATTGGTCTATTTATAACTGAGCTATCGACTAGCATCCAAGACGCTACAATAGCCCCGTGAAGGTGCACGACAGAGCTCCTGATGAGGACACCACAAGTACATCTACACCAGCAGCACCTCAGGCGCCTCCAGTTGCTCCTCCACCTCAGGCGCCTACAGTTGATCATCCAGTTGGGCCAATCACTCGAGCCCGTGCGAGAGAATTAAACTTCATCATGGTGTTAAGGAACGAAGGCCCATCAGAATAAGAAGATGGGCCAACAAGGCAGCCCAGGTGGGGCGCCTAGGGTTGGGCGCGCGTGACCCCTTCGGACTCCAGGGGCTGCGCCCCCTTTATTTAGTCCGAGTCCTTTTTGTTTACAACTTGAGTTTTGTTTTACATCTAGCTTTAGCTACTCTTGAACACGCGCAAATACGCACTGTCCTTGTGTGATTCAGAACTCCACCTTCGAGTGATATTTAGATTGCTCGCCTCTCTTTCTTGTTCGTTCTTCGATTGCGGACAGGAATCGATCTTCGTGATCAGGCTGATCTTGCGCCAGCAAGGTTGGTAACCACAGGAAGTTGGTTCAGCGATTGCATTGGCGCTTCGGGTTCGCTCGTCGTAGTCAGATCGTGAGGGTCTACTTCCACCAAGTCGAATTTATCTCCACTCACCGAAAGATCGGGCACTCCGACTCTATCAGCTCCCCCACACCACCGCAGCTCCACAGTATTCACATGATGATCAGCTTATCTTCAAGTACTGTCGTTGTCAAGAATCACGGGTCAAGACTACGGTAAGTGAATTTGTTTCTATGCGCATAAGGCTCGGATGGTTGCACAAGAGGACACGGGGTTTATACTGGTTCGGGCAGGAATAGCCCTATGTCCAGTATGGGAGACTGCTCGTGTTACTCGTGCAGGGTTTGCAGTAGGGGTTACAAACGGGCGAGAGAGGAAAGTTGGTCCCAAGTCTCTGTAGGTGTGCACTGATGCTCACGAGGAGAGGTTGTGAGTTGGGGGTCGTTCGGTTTTCTTTTAGAGCCATCCCTGTCTTGGGCCCCCTGGTCCTCCTTTTATAGCGTAAGGAGGGCACAGGAGTTACAATCGAGCTAGGAGTAAAGGGAAGTAAAAAAAAGTAAGCAGGGAAGTAAAAGTGCAGGGAGAAGGACCGAGCCCCCGGGGTCGCCGCCTTCCCTTCCGGTTTCTGCCTCCTGTCAGCATGACCACCGAAGAGGGATGGTTGTCATTGGGCCCCATCGACGACCCAGCGGTCAGCCACTGTAGCCGAGCTTGCGAGACGTGCGTGGCGACCGACCGCTGTAGCCATGCAAGTTGATGATGATGACTGGTCGCGGTAGTTGTGCACGTCGCGGATGGTGGGCGACCTCTGTAGCCCTGCGTGCTGACTGGGAGGCGTGGCTAACACACCCCTGCCGCCAGGGCTGAGCGGGAAACCGGGCGGCGCACCCTCCTTTGTTAGGGCAGCATGGGCGATGGAGTACCCTATGACAACTGCCACAAGGGGAGGGTTAGGACAGTGCTGTTGTAGCCATGTGCAATCGTGGCTACAGTGCGCCACCCGAAAACTTTGGCCGGTCATGTCGAGGAGCACGGGCGCCTTTCTGCGTGTCAGAGCCTGATTCTGGGCAGGGGCGCCCCCGTCGGTTGCATTTATAGTGAGATCGGTGGGGGCCCTCAAGACCTGCGCCCTCGTCTGCTGGTCCGCATCCGTCCTCGGACGAGGCGAAGCTCTGTCCTGTGGGTCCAGATGCATCTGACCCCGCGTCCCGGGGTCGGGCGAGATGGAGCCTTGCAGCGAGGGGTCGGGCGCCTCCGACCCCTTACGCCCGGGGTCGGGCGAGGCGGAACCCTGCGGCGAGGGGTCGGGCGCGTCCGACCCCTTGCACCCGGGGGATGTGAAGTGGCCCTCGGGCGGTCGGGCGCGTCCAACCCTAGGACCACGGGTTGGGCGAGGCGAAGCGGAATATTCCCTGGTCGTGCCAAGTTGGCGGAGGTCACTGTCGCTTGTGGTGGGTCCAGGCCCTTATGACCGTCGTTTAAGGAATACAAGGAGGTCATTAATATTTCCCCCCAACAAGTACTGATGGTCAGTACTCCCGTGAAGCTGCTCCAACAGCACGGCACTCCCATGAATCAGGACTTTTTGTCGCTTACCTATCATTGCTTCAGCCCTTATCTCTAGAGATTTGGGCGTGCATTTTTGGTCGGCAGGTCTCCGTGGTTGTGCCTATTTTTGTGCTCGGGCACTGAGATCTACTTGAAGAGATAACTTCTTTTTCTTGACCATTGGACCGATTATTCTAATCACTTCAATGCTCCGTACCCATCGCTTCAACCTACTAGACGTCGGTGTTCATCAACTCGGCACTCATCTTCGCTCTACGCGTTGGCTCTGCGTTTGCTCAGATTTTCTTCTTTTTTGAGCACTGCGCACCTCTCCATCACCATGACGCCATTGCAGCTTTAGCCGACCAAATTTCAAGCTTTGTTGTAATGACCTCAAGTTCCTGTTCACCTACACATTGCTTGGGGGCTTGAGGGATATGGTACCCCATGGATTCCCACCAGCCAGGATATTGGCCGGACCTGACAAGTGGACCCGCCTGACCAGGACGTGCAGGCCTAGGACATGAAGTTACTTGGAGTACACGTCAAGATAGATAGACAGTTCAAATCTGCCCGAATATTGTGGGACGCGTATTGTAATCCGACTTAGATTACCTTCCATGTAACTACTGGGTAGATTAAGAAAACCAACTTGTAACTCTTGGTCATCAGCCTATATAAGGCGGCCAAGGGAGCCTCCCAAGGCAACCTGATCAATCTTGTGCAATAAAATTCAACATACAGGACATAGGGTATTACTCTCCAGAGACCCAAACTAGTCTAAAACCCTAGTGTCCCCTTCGTGTTGTCGTGATCACCTTTGAGTTATTGATTTCACAATCGCCCTCACCTAAAAATCAACCACTTGGGTAATCCCCATGTGGATGCCGGGCTTATAAATCCGACAATGATTCCATGTGTGTCCATAAACAAATCCAACTTGGATTTTCCATCATCTCAACGAACAAACAAACAAGCAATCATTTTATGATGAAATTTGAAATGGAAATTTGGGTCAAACCAAACTATACTTAAGTTTACAACTTATTCATATATATCAGTTTATCAATATTCAATTGATATTGTATACCAATATTTAAATAATATTTGATAAGAATATCCATCAACACTTGTGGTCATTCAATCCCTAAAGATGGATCAATATCCATTTAGACCCTAGGATAATAAATTTAGTGCCAACAAAACACTTGTGTATTATATAAAATGCAATAGGCCTAAGGGTGTGTTTGATTGGACTGTGGCTTTTGGAAAAGCTGCTGTGAGCTGTGGGCTGTGGAAAAGCAGCTGTGAGAAAGCAGCTGTGGGAAAAGCAAAAGACCATTTGGTTAGAGGAACTGTGAAACTGTAGGCTGTGTAAGAAATACATATAATGCTCCTAAAGGTCTGTGGGTGTGTTTATATGCAAATTGCTCATAACAAAATAATATGTTCACTAATTCGCACGTATATGACTATTTTAGAAAGGAAAAAAATAAATTTTATATGTCTTCATCCATTAAAATGATTGGTCCACATAAATAGAACAATATCCATCAAAACTTTTATACAATGATGCCATCCCTCAACATTACTGTCCTCCTCATGCACTAACCAAAGCATCAGCTATCCTAGTACGAATGGTATTCATGGTATCCTCATTCTCCACATCGTCACTCTCATCTCCTTGTGTTTGTCTCGTTTCACTTATATGCTGTACCAAGTACTCCTCCTCATCATCACATCTCTTGAACTCCTTATCACACAAATTGTTATCACAGATAAAATTATGCAATGCAAGACAAGCCATAATGATATGTTTCTGAGTACGAGGTGAGAAACTTGACATGCCCTTCAAAATACGCCACTTCTGCTTTAAGACTCCAAAAGACCTTTCAATGTTACGAAGAGATGAATGCAAGAAATTGAACATCTCGTACTTTCCTTGAGGAGGCCCTATACGATGCTAAAATTCTGGTATATGGTACATTCTTCCTTTGAAAGATGCAAGATACCCAATTCGGTTTGGGTAACCTGAGTCCACAAGATAATACTTCCCTACAAAACCAAGTTAGTAAGGTACATAATAATACAAATATTGCTAATTTGATGAAGGAACCATGTATACCTTTAGGAGGTATGGGAAATGAAGGAAAATTTACCAGTGCATGATTGAGGATACGTGTGTCATGTGTAAAACCCGGCCACCCGGCAACCGCAAAGGTGAACCTCATGTCAAAGTCACAAATAGCTAGCACATTCTGAGATGTATATACATGACGGCATGTGTGGTTAACCACTTCATCCACTGGCACTACCACTTTGACATGTGAACCATCTATTGCTCCAATTGCGTCTTTAAAGTATGGCCAAAAACGGTCCTCTCTCACCCTTTCATGCTCCGTAAATAAAGCAGGATCTCTTGGCTTAATGTTGTCCTTAGCTAACTTGCACAAACACTTCAACACTTTGTGAAACTTCATGTGAACTGTCCAAAGTGGCCGTATGAAATGATTTTCAGCTTGTGAAAAAGATTGTGGTCCTCCGATGATCCACAAGAATATTGTCAATGACTCAGTAGATGAAACATTGTTGCTTGAGGTCAATCCGTAAGTAGAGACTAGCAAGTCATGAAGTTTATCGAAAATCTCGGTACTCATCTGAAACATCTTATAAAAAAACCTCGGACGTGACATACACCTCATCACCCATTGAATTCTAGTTTCTGACGTTTCCCTATATTCAGCTTTGTGCAAATACCGCTGAGTATACAAGTTGCCCATTTCTCCAATAGCACCAGCATGCTGTGCACGTTCAGCTAGCAGTAGTAGTCCTTTTTGTCCTCCTTTAGCTACATCTCCCAATCTATCATCCATCTACATGAGACATTAGTATATTAATAATTAAATACAACAACTTTCTTGACAATACTAAATAAAGAAGCTCAACATAACACAATAATAGATAAATAATGTTTCACATCTCCAAGCAAATTATGGTTCAACATAGGGTAACAAATTATGGTTGAACATAGAGATATTGTTGTCACATATGACAACAAAATAATCTGACAAACATGAAAACAAATCATTGGTGCTTCATCATCTCCTTTTCTAGCTCCCTCTCAATCAAATCGAGCCTTCCTTTAGTTGTTTCTAGAGAGCAAAAGAGCTCCCTAAATTCAGGTTTAACAATTAGGGAGGCGGTTGTGTATATTAAAGAAGTTCCTTCTTGCACCCCACATTCTTTCACCATCTTCATAGTCTCTGCAATGGTAGGAACTAGGTTGGTTGGAGGAGCTGATGATGCTTCAACACTTGTGGAGATCCTCTCTGCAGCATTTTCTATCTTCAAACAAGTGGTCTTATACAAACGAAAAGAATGGGCTCTTCTCATCCTTCTCTTCAACACCAATGGAGGTACCCTTGCATTTCCTTTTTCCTATGTTCACTGTCATATCCTTTTGCGTAGGTTTTGGTACCTCATCCACATCCTCACCACTTGCCTCATCGGATGATATATCTCCAGGACAAGATGCAGAAGACCCACTTACATGTGCCCTGCCAAACAAGATATGCAGGTCATCAAGGAACTTGGGTCCTTGTTTTTGAAACTTCACATGGTGGCATTTGATTTCTTTATCACGATTGTTGCATCTCTACAATTAGAAAAAAAATTAGCAAGGCACACCATAACAAAGAATGGGAAGAATATATTTACAATGAAAATATAGTTCTTACAGCAAGGTGTTCATCCCACCATTTGTCTAAGCAGTCAACAGTTTGTGTTGCCTCATCCCATCCAAGACTAGTTGCACAATTCTTGAACTCCATAAACGTTGAATACTCCTTTTTCAGAAGATCTAACTTGTTCTTTAATTATTTTTTTGTTCTCCTATCACAGGATTTTTCTCCAAACTTGGAAACAATATTCTTCCAATCAGTAGTAGTGAAAATTCTCATCGGCCTATTCCCGGTTTCAATCTCTTCTTTGCCGGCATCAATCAAATGTCTTAAAAAAGCATCACCCCAATATGCCTTATCAGCCATTCTTCAACCAACCAAAAATAAATCATAAGAACTCAAGAGACCCCTCTATAGACCACACAATGAAGCAAATTAAAAGGAGAACAAACAACATATGTATGAACCATCTATCAATTCGCTACTTGTTATTTGTATTACTAGGCCATAAGATTATCAAACCTGCTTATGTTAATGGGTGTGATAATCCCGAGCTTACAGTTAAATTCAGTTAACATTCAAGCCTGATGAAAATGACACAAGCAAGGATTGACTTACAACTTACAGGATCACCGAATCTGGGGATGGGTGGGATGGAGATGAGCAAGTGAGTTGCTTGTTGCAAACTGTGGACATTCTCCAGGCTGGAACTGACATAAGAGTAATCACTAAAAAATCAACAATACACAGAGGGATTAATGTACAGAAGCACATTATCATCACACCCGTTAACATGCAAGGGATGCTAGACATCAATGCAGCATAGTGAAGTTTACAAGATGAAGACCGATACAAAATTGGTCTAATGGTAATAACAAATAAAATAACTTCTACTAACTAGCCAATCTGCTATGTTTCAAGAATGAAAAAGTGCATCTATCCTGTAAAGAGTTGCCTAGTGCAAGCACTGTGTTTCAAGAATGAGAAGTGCATATATCTTGTACAAAGCCAAACCAACCGACTCATTCGAATGGGGAAAGTAAACCGAGATTATCACTATACCAAGATTATCAATCATTTTTCAGAACACATATTGGATTATCAATCAGATTAGCCGCCAATTTTTCTCTATGCTTAGATAACAACCATATATATTGGATAATCATCATTGTCAAATTAGATGAGCCGTCTCCACCTGAGCAAAGCAGTAGAAGAAATCAAACCTGCGAAGGGCGGCGGCCGGTGGCGGGCGGGTGTGGCAGCGGGCCGGGGCTGGCGACGGTCGGCGTGCAACGGCCAGCGGCGGGTGAGGCAGGTTGCAACGGGCGTCCGGGGGCAGGGGGCCGGTGACCGGGGGCGGCGCACGGCTGGCTGGTGGCTAGGGACGGCGGGCGGCGGACTGCCTAGAGCAGGCGGCGGCCAGGAACGGTACTGTGCGGGGACGGGGGAGAGAAACTGGACGGTTGCTTTTGGCGTGCGGGAGAGAAATAGATCGGGAGAGAAACGAAACGGTACATCATAACCAGTGGTAGTTGGGTAATTCTTTGCCCCAAAAGCACTTAAAAGCAGGGGGAAGGTGCTTTTGGGTTTGTACTACCATGAAAGCTTCTTTTGGGCAAAAGCATCAATGGCTTTGGGGCCTTTTGGTTGGCTTTTGGCTTTTGCAAAAGCAAAAGCAGGTTGGAAAGCCCAACCAAAGGCACCCTAATACTGCATTTGTAGATACCTTACTATAGTGCAAATTAGTACAACTCCAACAACACCATACTGGTGGGAGTAAAAAAGGATATCCATAGATATCTAAATAGTACTAAATTTTTTTGATTTATTATTTAATGACATGACAAAGTGGGATATCAAGATACTAACTTATTAATCCCTGTATTGCCAGATTATATAGATATATGCTGATAATAAAGTTTCCATGTGAGTCATCAAAATAGACTCTAATGGCAACTTTTATATGTCATTCTAAAGCATCATATGTATATGTATGACTTCGGTGAATGATAAAATATGATTTCATCTGACCAGTAAACATTATCTATAAATTATAATGCAACATGCATTGCTTGGATGAAACCATATTACATGTGAGCAATATCATTAACTTATTACCTAAATTGTTTTATCCTTATTTTTACAAAGTGAGGGAATAGACATCTTGCAAAATATACTCACTTTGTACTTATCCATCACTACATCGTAGAAAGGTGTTCATAGTAAGTGGTGAGTAACAACTTTAAATTTTGCAAGGCTCAGGAGGAGACTCTCCTAAAATTGAATCTATCCAAACATCATGTTCTACTATTTTACCTATATGAATATTTCTCACAAAGGTTTCTCATCAAACGTTTTAATGAGGCAATATCAATACAAGAATATATGTCATATCACCTATTTTCCCCACCAGGATTTTTAAAAGTGATATTCAAGACATATTATATGTCATATCTTCTATTTTCTCTACAAGAGTTTTTAAGGAGGTATAAAATACATACAATTTCTTCTCATATTTTCCCATTGAGTTTTGGGGAAGGTTATTCGAATATGATCTTCATATCATAATATTATTGATCTCCAAACTTACTTATGAGTTTTCCTTTTCAAGGTTTTTGTCATATGAGTTTGCGATGAGACAATAATCTAAATATGATATATCATTTTCTCCTTATATTTTCCCACTGGGCTTTAAAGGAGTTTTAATAGCATATGGACATGCAAGTTGGTTTCTCCTCAATATTTTTTCCATAGGGTTTTTGGAGGAGTTTTCCATATGATAATCAAAGATGATTGAACAAAGATTACATGAAGCTTACAAGGAGCTAATTGATCAAGGGGAAGTGTTGTGAAACATTTTATGTTAGTGATCAATTAGGTAGATAATTGTGACCTTTTCGTGAAGGGACCAACCCTCGAAGGGGCCACCCCTGAAGGGGCCAACTCCCCTGAAGGGACATCTTGCCCTTTGGGCATGTCCTTTCACTATGTATAAATATATAACCACACCATTCATTTAATCAATGAAGAGAATTCTCAGATTCATTCTTTCAGTCTCTCTTTCTACTCTCAACACCTCCAGCAATGCCGCTTCAGCTAGCTCATAGAAAGCCACATCATCACTTTGCTTACATCCAAGAGAGAAGATGAGGGGAGAGAGTGTACTATCTCTTGTTCATAAGCTAGCTCATGGAGAAAAAAAGTGGGCTGCACACTTTATCGATGAGGGACGTGTTGTGAGATCCAAGATACTTTGACCAATGTGCCATTAGATAGATCCTTGGAGAGATAATTTTTTTGCTATCTCTTATATGACGTGGACAAGCTTTGAGCTGGTGCACTAGCTCAACCATTGAAGAAGGTTCGACGGTTATAGAAGACCAATGACGTGGCGCAACAAAGGGTCAGATCCTTGTCCGCCGATTTCATTTTTAAAGATTATACTATAAGATGCTAATAGGGTGTTTGGTCTTCGGGTCACATCGGATGTTTGATACCGATTAGAAGGACTAAATGTGAACTAATTATAAAACTAATTGTATAAATCATGGCTAATTCGCGAGACGAATCTATTAAAGCCTAATTAATCTATGATTAGCACATATTTACTGTAGCAATACACGATCAAATTATAATTATGGACTAATTAGACTTAATAATTTTGTCTCATGTCACGAATTAGCCTTCATTTATACAATTTATTTTATAATTAACTTATATTTAATATTCGTAATTAGTATGCAAACATTTGATGTGACATGACTGAACTTCAGTTATACGGGAACCAAACATGACCTAAGTTTCCAGCAACCGACTTTTTTATTTTTTAGCCCTTTTGCGAAAGATTCTCACAAATACGCCTATGGCGGAACCAATTCCAAAAATGGACCCTTAGCTTGGCGCCATCCACGCTGGCGCCAAGCTTACACGTCTCAACGCTAGCCATCCTGACGCGAAGGTCCATGCGCAGCTGCTGGCGCGGATGCCGACGTGGCGGGGTTTGGGATAAGAAGCTCACGTCCTAACCAGTTGAACTAGAGTGTAGTTTGTTGCACACTCCTCGGAATAATTATACTTGCTTCGTTCGAAACGCCACGAGGCATGGGGTAAATTGCTCGACGCCAAGGTCTACGGCGCCAAGCTTGGCGCCAAGATCCACGGTGCCAAGGCTTGGTGCCATCATGGATGGCGCCAAGCCCCCGCCATGTCGGCATCCGCGTCAGCAGCTGCGCATGGACCTTGGCGCCAGGATGACTGACGCCGTGACGTGCGCCAAGCTAAGAGTCCATTTTTAGAATTAGTTCCGTTAGGAGAGAATCTTTGGCCTAAAAATAAAAAAGACGGTTCCAGCAACCCTCCCCGGCGCACGAAAAACAAATGTGGACTCAATCCCCAATACCTGTGGGGCCTGGCGGACCGCCGGCGGGCCGGCCCACCCCTTAACCAAGAAGGGGAGGCTCTCTCTCATCCACGTAGAAGCCTCAGGCCAGTGACTCAGTGGGAGGCTCGCTCCTCCCCTCGACGACGCCGCTCGCGCCGCCGCATCCGTTCGGTCCTCGGCACGGAGGAGCTGCCCCGCGCGCGCTGCCCATGCTTGTGCGGCGTGGGGCCCCTCCCTGCGCTCCGAGGGCTCCGTCCGATGGGCTCTGCGGAGGCGGCGGCTCTCCGGCGGCGCGATGCTGCATCCCCCTCAGCCGGGCATGCTTCCTGCGGCCAACCAAGGAGAGTAGCGGAGGGGCTCTCAGGTGAGTTCTAGATAACTCTCTTCTTTTGATGCGTGTCCTGTGCCAGCAGTAGTGGTTCCTGACCTGGAACTTTTGTGTCCCCATCACTAGCTTGATTTGATGCCGCATCAAACGAATAGTCCCCTGGCTTAGCAAATTTGTTCGTAGACAATTACACTCGAAAACTTCTGTAACTCCGCTACGAACTAATTGCATACAGCTCAGTGCACTATTATGACCATTTCATGCACTGTTACCTGTAAAGTTCGAAAGAAAAAAAGGGCAGTAAGAACGCTAAGAACAAAGTACTATATTTGGCTCCTAAGCAGTCACTTTAATGGCACGTTTGGTTTTGGCCTACTGCTGCCCCGCCAACCAAGGTCGCGCCTATGCGTAGATGGACAATTCCTGCGCCCACAGCACGCCAATGCAACGGCGAGAAAATGAACTAGTGCTGGGCAGCTGCGGGCACGGATGCATCGGCGAGCCAACGCGCGGGTGCCGATCCAAACAGCGGCCAAAATATGCACGGGCACGCCTGCGATTGGCAGGGCACGGTTTGGCACCGAACCAAACGCACCCTTAGTGTCGAATCATGATGTTACTTTTTTTTTGTTAAAGATAAATAGAAACCATTCAAATTGATGTCTTGTTTGAGCTTTATTATGACATAAATCACTGGGCTGTGATGTGAGAATACTATGCATTGCCAAGTGAGTATGAGATTTTTCTGTTATCCACATTCTTTTATCTTAGTGAGATAGTCATAGTCAGTAACTCCCTTCAAATTGTTGCCCACTTTCCATCAATCAAAGTCTTGCACAAACTTCCAACTGTTTTCTACAAAATGACACTTCAAATAATAGTTCAAGCACCTTCCTGGATGTTTCAGAAGTTTAGAGGATCAGGGTAGTCATTTTAATAGTAACATCTTTCGTCAAAAGGTGGATTTGTTGTTGATTTGGCCTTTACTTTGTGTCTAAGTTTATAATACGAAACAAAAAGGTCCATTTTAGTACCCTAACCAATTCTGTTTGTGTGGCTAACCCCCTGAACAAAACTTAGGCCCAATTTACTCCCCCAAACTATTGCACTTAGGCCAATCTACCCCCTAATGAGATTTTTCTTTTTTTTTTCTCCGTGCACAGGTTGAATTTTAAGTTCAAATTTTTTGAGCAGATAGAGAACATGATGTTTTATGTTAGAAAAAAATACATTAAGATTTTTTAATAATTATTTCATAGGTTAAGAACATTTAATACAACTTTGATCCCACAGATACGAATTATATGAAAACTATCCGTGAAAACTTTCTAAAGTATTTTTCTAAAATAGGGCATCATGTTACAAGTCACCTCACAAAATTTGAACTAAAAACTTAACATGTACATGGAGAAACAAAAAAGAGAAATCTCATTAGGAGTAGTTTGGCACCAACTGATATAGTTTTGGGGGAGTAAATCGAGCCTATATTTTGTTCGGGAGGTTAAGCGAATAAAGTGAAAATTGGTGAGGGTAGTTTCCTAATACAAAATCAGTTAACAAAACACAGAAACCTTCATAAGAAATTTCTTCTGGGCCTACCACATTTAACAAAAACACATAAATTTGACAGCATCCATAAACCTGCATTAACAAAATGCACCATTCAGGAAGCTAAGCATTATGAAATCTAGAGAATAGAGTCATCAGCAATCTTGCTTTCTTGTAGGGACTTTTCATGCATGGTTAAGCTTGCCGTGTGTTGTACTATGTGCTCAAAATGCTTTAAAAACAACAATAAAGCCTTTAGGTTACAAAAAAATTCAGGTAGGCTAGGACATGCTTAAAAGTTTAGATAATGAAAACGAAAATAGTACAAGAAATCTATTTATACACAAAAGAGAGATCACTTTCGGCCATAAGAGTGAAAAGCCATTAATGCCTCACTTAATCTAATCATCAGCAAGCTACAAGTTTCAACCATACACTATCAACATCTATGCAATTGGTTTGAGGGATAGCCAGAACATAGAAGCACTACGCAAGATTTAATGATGTGTTCTCACATGGTCAATTTAAATAATTTTATATGTATTAGTGGTCAAAATCATCAAAATATGCTCTTTTCGTTAAGTGTAATATATCTTTGAAGAGAGTATCATTTCAGTTATGAAAATGGAAAATAGCTAGATACCGAATTAATTGTGGTCTTATTTTATTATCGGCTAGTTAGCTTTAGCATCAAGGTTTGTCAAGCTAGATTGAAACAAAAATAGAATATTGTCTATTTTCATATTGCTGTGGAGAGTTCTTTTCTCTTCTCCTCAGAAGCTTTGGTACCACGGTTTGATATCTGTACTCTGTTTTAGTTACCAGATGAAAAACTGCGGATTGAGGCCAGCCTTTGCTTTGGAAACTGGTGGGCCATCTAACACTGATGGCCAAGATTTTGATGAGGACAGTGGCTTCCTTGGTAGGACAAGGCTGGGCAGACTCATCCTAGCCGCTGGAAGGGAGCTACTTGAAAAGCTGAACTCTGCCAGGACCAACTCCCCCACAAAGATATTCCTCGTCCTCCTTGGCTTCTACACTGCCAACGCCTTGGCAACAATACTAGGGCAGACTGGCGACTGGGATGTTCTTGTTGCTGGTGTTATAGTGGCTGCCATTGAGGGAATTGGCATGCTTATGTACAGAAAACCAATCGCCAGGCCTCCTGGGAGGCTTCAGAAATTGGTTTCAATGGTGAACTACTGGAAAGCCGGCGTATGTCTGGGCCTTTTCGTGGACGCCTTCAAGCTGGGTAGCTGAGTTTACGCTATCATCTTCTACTATGTGCCTACAAGTAATGTTGGTGGTATACTGGTATCATGGTAACACCATGATATGGTTCCGCAGTAGCCATTGCCCATTGCTCAAATTTTAGTATTGTTACATTTGGCTCAAATTCTGGAAGAGATGGCTGCTGTTGAAGCGATTTGATTTCTTCAAAGCTGATCGAGATGTTTGGAGCAGATATTATTCTTTTATATAAGTGCTGCAAGCTGTTCAGCATTGTTTGGCCTGTAAAGTGTATATATGCTGTAGTTCTTGACTTCCATGTCATTGAACCCTAATCTAATATGCATTTGTGCTTTTTTGGAGAAAAATAAGAAGGCTGATGAATTTCTTCCGCAGACATATCGTACTTACCTTGTAATAGTTTGTGCATGTCAGTGTTGTGATGAATTTGATACTTCATTAAGTAAGCTGTAGCTAAGAGTATTTACGCTTTCTACTCGTTTTAATTGTGGAAGAGGCGAAGAGCTCAAGTCATTATACTATGATTGTGTGTAGTTGTTTTAACTTGTCATTGAGAGATGTTGCTTAATGATCAAATAGTTTAAATCACTTGAATCATTGAGTTGTAAACTTGTAACGGTGTTATGCAAATGGGTTGTATTGAAGCATTTTCCTTCTCATTAATTTTGTAAATTTGGTGTTACAAATGAGTTGTATATGAAGAAGCATTTTCCCAGTCATTATGTTTATAAATTTCATGGCTGCATGATTATTCGAGGAGTGTATTTTCTACTGCCTCCTAAGTATGTACCCCTCCGTTTCATATCGTAGGTCGTTTTGACTTTTCTAGGTTCATAGCTATTATTATTATTATGCACCTAGACATACGCTATATCTAGATCCATACTAATATATATGAAACTAAAAAAGTTAAAACTTCTGATAATAATATATATGAAACTAACAAAGTTAAAACGATTTATAATTTAAGAACAGAGAGAGTACTATAATACATTCCAGACATAGAGATGATCTCCTGGAGCTAACCGAATTCGTCTAAAAAGTAACTGTAACAAAAAAAAAGAAGAAGATAGACACGGGGTGTTTGGATACGAGGTGTTAAACTTTAACAGTGTCATATCAGATGTTCGGATGCTAATTAGGAGAATTAAACATGAGCTAATTATAAAACTAATTGCAGAACCTTGTGATAATTCGCAAGACGAATCTATTAAGCCTAATTAATCCATCATTAGCAAATGGTTACTGTAGCATTACATTGTCAAATCATGGACTAATTAGGCTCAATAGATTCGTCTCGCAAATTACACTCTATCTATGCAATTAGTTTTATAATTAGCCTATATTTAATACTCCTAATTAGCATCCAAACATCTGATGTGACGGGTGTTTAATACCCTGTTCCCAAACAGCCCCAAAATTGGCAAAATCTAGAGTGCACGAGCGGCTTGTAGAAACAGGTAGTACAACAGGCATAGAGCAACCTCACCTATCCTTTCTCCCTCCCGTGGCAAGCATCCCATGTCAGCAGCCAAATCAACCCAACCCATAGCCACCGGAAGATGAGAGCTCCAGCTCCTCTTCCCGCCGCACTGCTCTCCCGCTCCTGCTCCCCGGCCCCGCGCTTCCTCCTCTCCTCCTTCCGCGCGCCGGCCGCCTGCCGCCCGCCTCGCGCCGTCGCCCGCTCCGTCTCCGTCTCCGTCGAGGCGCCGGCGGCCGCAGCGGAGCCGGCGGTCGCGGGCGCACCCTCCACGACGCCGCGCCGCCGCCTCATCCTCCTCCGCCACGGTGAGAGCGCCGCCGGGGGGCGCTTCACCAGAGGTACGTCAAGCGCAGCAGCGTCAGATTGGCTGTGCGCTGGAGGGTTCCAAGAGTTTGTGTGTCAATTTACCTTCCACTCGGTAGGAAGGAGCATTGCCGGAATTAGGAGCGTTGGATGTGGAGGAATGATGATGTTTGTTTACTGCTACATGTGAATAGCTGATCTGGTGCCTCTGCTTTTTTTGGACTAATGAAATGTTGTGGTGCTTTAGCAAGATTATTGCTGGAGTCGTATAGAGCTGTTCCAGCACATTGACCATCTGGGCAAGATACAACATCATAAATATTTTAAGTCTTAGGGGGTGTTTGG